>NC_091435.1:112310798-112678886 GCF_964237555.1 Oryctolagus cuniculus
GAGAAAAAAATGTAAGATCATCTCAAGGGTGCAGAAAAACATTTTACATAACTAAAACCAATATTTGAAAAAAACTCCCACCAAACTAAGAAAAAAAAATTTTCTTAATCTAACATTACACTTAATGATGAATGCATACTTTTCCCTTAAGATCATGAACAAGGCAAGGATTCTCATTTTCATCCTTATACTCCACACTACACTCATAGTTCCATGCAGGGAAATGGAATTTGTCAAAATTTCAATTTACAATGATTCTATGCTAGGGTATAGATTAGAAGAGATTTCTTCATTGGTCCCATATCCTTTGATATAAGGTTCTTGATGCAGTAGCATCAAAATCCACGAAATATGTGGAGGTAAATTTAACAATAACAAGACATATGCATTGAAAATTCTAAAGCATTGTTTAGAGAAATCAAAGAATCTGTGAATAAATGAGGAAAGTGATACTATCTTCATGACACAGAAAACTCAATATTGTTGAAGTGTCAATTCCCCACCCACAAATTAATCTGTAAATTCAAGACATTCTCAAACAAAACCCTAGTGGACTTTTTGGTTGTTGAGATTGCCAAACTGATTCTAAGAATAACACAGAAACTCAATGAAGAACAAAGTTGGAGGAATTTCACTGATGTAAAAACAGATATATCAATCAATGGAAGAGAGAGATTGCTCAAATGGATGCACACATGGGCAATTAATATTTGGGAAAGATTGGAAAGTAATTCAATAGTGAAAGAATAACATTTTCAACAAGTAGTTCCAGGACCTGTAGATATCCACAAGGAAAAAAAGAATCATTTTTTAAAAATTTCTTTATTTAATTGAAAGTCAAAATTATAGAGAGACAGAGAGAGAAAGCGAGAGAGAGAGAGAGAACTCTTCCATCCACTGATTCACTCCTTATATGGCTGCATGGGCCAGGGCTGAGCCAGGCCACAGCCAGAATTCAGAAGCTTCTTTCAAGTCTCTCACGTGGGTGGCAGGAGACAAATACTTGGGCCATCATCTGATACTTCTCCCAGGCCATTAGCATGGAGCTTGATCGAACAAGGAGCAGCCAGGACACAAACCAATGCCCATAATGGGTTGCTGGCATGACAAGCCATGGCTTTACCCACTATGCAACAATGCCAGCCCCCCAAAAGAATCCTAATTACTTCACAGCACATAGAAAAGTTACTGTGAAATGTCTCATAAATATAACAGAATTCTTGAGGAAATATATAAAGAAAAATTTTTGTGGCATTAGTTTGGCTAAGATTTATTAGTCAAACAGAAAAGGCAAATATTTTTCATAATTTGAGCTTCAACAACATTAAACTCTTCTGCTTTGTAACAGGTACCTGTAAAACTTCTTGTACAGACAAAATCACATAGAGTCAGTTCCCGCTGCCCTTCCATACTAAATAAATAATCTAGATATATAAAAAAGGAAAAACTAGGTACAACATGAATGCATAAAATATATGCAGTTTATAGTCAATTTCATCATTTGCTAGTATAAAATATACATAAATCTATTGTGAAAACTTAAAATTCATCAAAACTTATGCACACAAATGCAGGCCACGTGATGCCACGGGGCATGAGAGAAATGTAAGCAATCATAAAGATGCAGTATTAAATCATAACTGCATAAATTTAACTGGAGTACCCACTGTACTCCTGTGGTATTTTCATAGCCAAGTCCTGTAGCTGCCGAGGTGATCCCAGGTGTTGCAAGCATGTGCTTAAAATGCAGCGGCACTTGACATCTCTGTCTGAGCAGTCCTTCTCTCCAGTGAATTGCATGTAGCTATAAAAAGTACTTTATTTTCTTCCACATTTTCGCCATATAGATTGCATACAACATAAACTATGTGTTAAGTGTTCATGCTATACATAAGCCTTCAGTTAGCCTCAGGATACAGCCAGTTATGTTTTAAGAGAGTCAAAGGTTATATGTGGAATTCAGTCACCCCAGGGAGCAGAGAGTGGATGCCTGGCCAGAGAATCCGAAGCAGCCCCATCGCCACTGCAGATAGAGTTACCATCACACCCCAGGAGGGGGCGCAACGGCACCAGCCTCATAAGCCACAGTACTGAAACCATGAGCCAGGAGATGGGAATCTAGCCGCTTCCCCCACCTCATTTTCAATACCACCAAGTCTAGCACCATGGACAGCAGCGTGGGGGAGCGAATTTTGACACAACCCCACCACCACCACCACCCCCTGCTGCAGCCTCACATCCACGGCTTTCTCAATGAACATTTTGGGATTAGTGAAATAACTCCGTTTGCAGTGTAATAAGTATGGGGCTGGTGCTGTGACCTATCTGGTAAAGCCTCCGCCTGCAGTGCCAGCATCCCATATGGGCTCTTGTTTTAGTCCCAGCTGGTCCAATTCCAATCCAGCTCTCTACTATGGCCTGGGAAAACAGTGGAAGATGGCCCAAGCCCTTGGGCCCTTGCATCCCCGTTGGAGACCTGGAAGAAGCTCCTGGATCCTGGCTTTAGGTCAGCGCAGTTCTGGCCTTTGTGGCCAGTGGGGAGTGAATCAACAGATGGAAGACCTCTCTCTCTCTCTCTGCCTCTCCTTCTCTCTGTGTAAATCTGACTCTCAAATAAGTAAATAAATAAATAAATCTTTTTTAAAAAAAGAAACAGGTATGATTCCAACAGAAATGACATCAAGAAAGATTCATTTGTACACCAGAGGACGATAAAGAATGACCCCCAAAAAGTCCTCTTTGCAGTGTAGGATATGGAAAGACTGTGGAGTTTGATGTGTTGAAGGAATAAGGGACTGCACAGGCAGCACGTATTACTAGCCTTGGTGGAGTCCTAGTTCCAGTTCTATGCAGTGAATATGCAGCAGACAGTAACATTAGAGACTTGGGCCCCTGGTCTCTCCTGGTCCATAAGAGTCCTCCACACAATTATCAGCAAAATTGCCAAAGCATTGGGAGTAGGGAAAAGAGTGAGATTAGAGTGCTCCTGAAGGACATGTCCAATATCCTCCTCCACACCACAGGTGAAGGTTCTCACCTTACTACATGCAAAAAAACCTGTGGGTGTCAATGATGGTATTCCAAGCATCCCGTGCATACAGGAGTGATGGATGGTGCTGACAACCAGGTGTGAGAATAAGGCAGCCCACTGAGACAGAACACTTGCAAGCGTTAGGTTTATGGACCAGGACCCACATGTGCCCTCCTCACCAAAGACAGCCTAGAGAGCACGACCAGGAAGAAGAAAAGGAAAATCAAGGAGATGAGACTCAAGATCAGCAGCCACCTCAACACAGGCAAAACCTCACCTTCTATGACGGATCCAGACAACCAGAAAACCCTAAACCACCAGATGGTGAGGAGACATGAGCAGCAGAGTCCACCAGAATAATGGACTGAATAAATGCAGACATATACTACATTCATGAGTTGGAACATTCAATTTTTTTAATATTCATTTGGTTTATTTAAAGGCAGAGTAACAGAGAAAGAGAAGGAGAGAAAGAGAAAGTGAGAGATAGAGAGAGAGAGAGAGAGAGAGAGAGAGATCGACCATCTACTGGTTCACTGCCCAGATTGGTTGCAACAGTGGCCAGGGGGGCTGGGCCAGACTGAAGCCAGGAGCCAGAAGCTTCATCCAAGTCTCCCAAGTGGGTGCAGGGTTCCAAGTACTTGGGCCAGCTTCTGTTTTTTTTCCCAGGCCATTAACAAGGAGTTGGGTTGGAAGCCTAGAGCCAGGACTAACACCGGCACCCACATGGGATGTTGGCACTACAGACAGCAACTTAACCCTCTACACCACAGTGTCAGTCCCTGGAACATCCTATAAACTACAGAAGGCAGTTCGACTCACATTGATCTATAGGTTTAATGCAGTTCCTATCAAAAAGCAGCACATTCTAGTATGAATATGACACATTCTAAAATGTATAAGTGAAGACACAGTTCCTATAATTGCAAAAACAATCTTGACAAAAAGCATAAAACAAGAAGAATTACTTTACCCAGTATTAAGGCATGCTATAATGCTACTGTAATCAAGACAATGTGTCTTAGTGGATGGGTAGACCCTTAGATCAATGGAACAACAAAGAGCCAGGAATTAGGCCAACATAAATTACACTTAACTAATTTCTGACAAAGGCACACAGGACCTAAATGTAGAAAGGACAGACTTTTCAGCAAATAGTGGTGGAGCAATTAGACATCTGTAGGCAAAAAGAAAGGAGCAGGAGGAAGAGCAAGAGGAGGAGGAATAGACGGACAAGCAGGAGCAGGAGCAGGAAGAGCAGGAAGAAGCAGAGGAAAAGGGAGAGTGAGGAGAAGCAGAAGGAAAAGAAGAGGAAGAGTCTCCAGCAGCCTCATAGCTTACACAAAAACTTCAACATGCATCATTGCCTTAAATGTAAAATGTAAAACTTTCAGAAATTAAATAGGACAAAATCTTTGGGATCTAGCACCAGATGAATTGTTCTTAACACCTGACACCAAAAGTATAACCTCCGAAAGGAAAAAAATCCGTAAATTGTAACTCAACAAAATTGAAAGTTTTGCCCTGGACAAAAATAAGTGAAGAGTTTGAAAACACAAGATACAAAATAGAAAAAAAATACTTGCAAATCACAGATTCAGCAAGGGTCTAGAATCTAGACTAGACGAGGACTAGAATACATTTTTAAAAATCATAAAACTCACAGTAAATCAACAACCCAATCAGAAAATGAGCAAATGACATGAACTAAAATTTCACTGAAGGGAACAGATGTAACAAACATGTCCATGAAAAGGTGTTCAACATCACTAGTCATCAGAAAAGTGAAAATTAAAATCACAAATTACAAGGAGATGTCACTACGTGCCTATTGGAATTAGTAAATAAAGCATGGCAACAAAACAAAGGCTACAAAGCATGCAGAGAACCTGTAACACATACATTGCTGGCGATAGTGTAAAATGAAGCAACTATTCTGTAGAGTGATTTCACAGTTTCTCTCTTTTAAATATTTATTTATTTATTTGAATGAAAGAGTTACAGAGAGACAGAGGCAAAAAGAGAGTGAGAGAGTTATCTTCTATTGGCAGGGTCACTCCTCAAATGGCAGTAATGGCTGGAGCTCAGCCAATCCCAAGCCAGGATCCAGGACCCTCTTCTGGGTCTTCAGTGTGGGTTCAGGAGCCCAAGGACTTGAACCATCTTCCACTGCTTCCCCAGGCCATAGCAGGAAGCTGAATCAGAAGTGTAACAGCCAGGACTTGAACTGGCGCCCATATAAGCTGCCGGCACTGCAGATGGTGGCTCACAGCACCAGCACCTACAGTTTCTTATAAAGTTAACACTCATATGACCCAGAAGCTACGCTCTTGGACATTTAACTTATGATTATAAAAAACCTATAGATTATCTGTGTGCTGTACATGAATGTTCATAGAGGCTTCATTTCTTTTGTTGTTGTTGTTAAAGACTTAATTGAAAGAGTTACAGAGAGAGGAGAGGCAGAGAGCGAGCGAGCGAGCGAGGGAGAGGGAGAGAGAGGTCTTCCATCCACTAGTTCACCCTCCAATTGGATGCAGTTGCCAGAGCTGCACAGATCCGAAGCAAGGAGCCAGGAGCTTCTTTACAGTCTCCCACACAGGTGCAGGGGCCCAAGAACTTCAGTCATCTTCCACTGCTTTCTCAGGCCATAGCAGAGAGCTGGATCAGAGGTGGAGCAGCTGGAATTCAAACTGGCACCCATATGGGATGCCAGTATTGTAGGCGCCAACTATACCCGCTAAGCCACAGCATCAGAACCCAAATATATTTCAGTGGGCAAATGGTTAAAGGAACTGCAGCAATCCATTTCATGGGACACTATTCAACAGTCGAAAGGAATCAAGTATTGATACATATAATATTCATATCTAATTATGCTAAGTCAGTCTTCAAAACTTACATATTGTATGGCTTCATTAGTATGAAATTTTTACATGACAAACTTTAAGTGGCTGTCAGGTGTTATATGTGAGAACAGAGGGAACCAGGTGGATGTGATTGTCAAAAGGCAACATGAGAAAACTTTGTGATGATGGAAATGTTTCTTACATGGCAGCAGATACAGGAACCTACATGAATGTAGATATGTGATAAAATTTTGTAGCACTAAATACATATGCATACACACAATACATACTTTTTTAAATTAAGGAAAGGAAAAAAGAAAAATAATACTAATTTTACAGTACAATTGTCTCCTGGCATTCATGGGCATTCAAGGACACTCATTTCCCCTGCTCTTGCCACTAAAAGATACCAAAATCTGTGGATAAAACAGTCTCCTTTAAAAATTGCTGTAATGGGGCCAATGCTGTGGCGCAGCAGGTTAAAGACCTGGCCTGAAGAGCAGCATCCCACATGGGCAGTGGTTCTAGTCCTGGTAGCTTCTCTTCCAGTCCAGCTCTCTGCCCTGGCCCAGAAGGGCAGTGGAGGATGGCCCAGGTGCTTGGGCCCCTGCACTGCATGTGAGACAAGGAATAAGCACTCCCCAATTCCCCACAACGGCCAGAGCTGTGCCAATCCAAAGTCAGGAGCCAGGAGCTTCTTCTGGGTCTCCCATTGGTTGCAGGGGCCCAAGGACTTAGGCAATATTCTATTGCTTTCCCAGGCCATAGCAGAGAGCTGGATTGGATGTGGAGCAACGGGACTTGAACCGGTGCCCAAATGGGATGCTGGCGCTGCAGGCAGCAGCTTTACCCACTACACTACAGTGTCAACCCCCTAGAGGTTACTCATAATATCTCATATAATGCCAATGCTAAATAAATAGTTGTTACCAATATTCCATCATAGGTTATTCCTTCATAGGTTAACAATAAAATTAATGGTGAAAAATGGAAAATCAAGTCACTGTACTTGAGAAAATATATGAAGAAACATACCTACTAAGGAACTTGTATTCAAAACATAATTTGAAAGTTATAATTTATTAATGGATGAAACCAATTCTAAAACTGGGCAAAGAGTATAAAAAATCACTTGAATAGGGAAAATACATACATGCCAATTAGCACATGGAGCAATTCTCAACACCATTATTTATCTTGAAAATCAAAATAAAATTGCAATGAGGAATTGCCATACAATAAGCTTTCTAAAGTAAAATCGTGACATTCCAGGTGGGCAAAGACGTGGAGCAACTGAAACCCTCATACTTTTCTAGTGAGAATGTCAAAATACATGAGCACATTGGAAAACAGTTTGGCAGTTTGATATCAAGTTAAACACACACCTATTATGTGACACGGAAATCTCACTTGTAGGTGCGATTTCATCTCATTGCCCAAGGAAAATGAAAACAATATTCCAAACAATGTAAATAAAGGTCTAGAGAAAATAATACTTACAGTTGCATACAGTGCCAGCAACTGTAGTGTTCACATTTAAGAAGCCTATGGACTCTATGTCTCCTCATCTTCAGGATATATAAATCTCAATAAGAAAGACAGATTAAGAAAACACACCAGCTTGAACAAGATTTAAGGAGGATTCTTGTTTAGGGCTTCACTGAACTCAAATGTCTACTTACTGTAATCTAGTAGTAGTGTGAGAAATCAGCCCATATTACCATTCTTTCTGTACAGTTAATACAATTTGCCCCCTGGGAAATTAAATTAAGAGAGGCAAGCTCTACCGTTTCTCAAAATCTAGTTGAATGTCCCCGTCTTGCATAAAATGATTACAGATCTCTCCTCTATCACCAAGCAACATGCCTCTTGCTCTTCCAAATTTTCATATGTTTTTAATTACATTTCACTCATCTGGGATTTCATACAAGCTGTTTGTGATCCATTCGACTAGAATGATCTAGTTTGTTGATCGAATATGTCTGCAATGTCCGTCAGATGAACTCTAGTACTCTAAACCAAGGAACACTTTTCCTTTTTTATATGTTTGCTTCCCATTTATTTATTTTTTAAATGATAAACAACTTTTAGAAGTTTTAGATACACAGAAAAATTGAGACAATGGTACAGATAGTTCCCATACACCATGCACTGTTTCCCATACCATCAGTATGTATACTTTACTATGTCAGAGAAAATTAATAAAGTTAAAATTCGTAGACATCTGGGTTTGTGGTTTCAACTACAAACAACCACTAACGCATGCCCTGTACTTATTAATGTGACTGGCACACAGCAGCTCTTCCGTGAATGTCCCTTAAAAGAGTGACTAAAACTCATAATGATTCTTTTTTTTTTTTTTCATTTTCAAGATGCCCTTTATTGGGCCAACCCATTTCCTTAGGGATAGAGAGAAAAAGAAATCGGTGATGTTCCTTACGGAAGAACTCCTCCTCCACTATTTATACGATTTTTTTTTTTTTAACGTTAAAAACTGACTAGGAAATATCCAGAAAGCCCTACAACTGTCTGACAGCCAGCATTCAGACGAGATCGGGCGCGTTCAGGGTGGTATGGCCGTAGACATGACAGCCAGCATTCAGAACACACGCACAGCTCCCAAGTTCCCCTGGGTGATCTCGGCCCAAGGCCGCCCGTCCCCTCGTCCTTCTCCATGGCCTCAGCGGCACTAAATGGGAAGTCGTCCGCAGATTCCGTGACCCTTGGCTGCGGCACCGTTGCTTTGTGTTCCCTTCGGAAGAACCTTGTTTCGGCTAGCAGGGTGCTGGGATGACATATAAGAGACAGGCTATGACAGAACCGTGTTTTCCCATGACAGGCCAGCTCTGAGGGGAGCCACACGCAGAGAAGAGGAGAACTACCATGCAGTGTCTTTGACTTTTTTAGGGATTCAAGTCCAGAAGAATCCAGTTTCAGTTGCAAATGTTCCATGGAAACCCCAATAACAACACTGACAGAAGGGTTTGTCACTCAATACTTCGGTGCTAGGAACAAGACTGTGAATTTCATTCTATTGGAAAACCAAAGGGGGTGGTGTTTGGCCAGGCAGTGAGTCAGTGTGAAATTTCTGCTGAGTCAACACTATGACGTACCTGATCAGTCCCCAGGAAATTTCTGCTGACTCATCATTATCACATACCTGCTGAGTCATCACTACTATGTACCTGGTAAGTCACTGTGAAATTTCTGGTGAGTCATCACTATGACACACCTGATGAGTCCCCAGGAAATTTCTGCAGACTCATCATTATCACATACCTGCTTTGTCATCACTATTATGTACCTGGTGAGTCACTGTGAAGTTTCTGGTTTGTCATCACTATGACACACCTGATGAGTCATCGTTTTGATGTACATGGTAGTCCTCAATAATTTCTGCTGACACATCATTATCACATACCTGCGGAGTCATCACTGTTATGTACCTGGTGAGTCACTGTGAAATTTCTGGCGAGTCATCACTATGACGTACCTGAGGAGTCATCGTTATGACATACCTGGTCAGTCCTCAGGACATTTCTGCCGACTCATCATTATCACATGACCGCTGAGTCATCAACCATCATCCACACTGGAGTATCCGAGTTCAATTCCCACCTCTGGCTCCTGACCCCAGCTTCCTGCCAGTTCCACGCACAAGGAACAGCAACGAGCCAATGAAGCCCCGGCAGGGATGACACGGACGACCAGCCGATACCCCCTCTTTGGCCTTTGCGCTCGAAGCTTCCCTGTGCTCCTAGGTTACAGACATCAGCCTGGAGGAGACGGCGTCAAGTTTCCTGATGGGCATTTGTGTCCTACGTCTGCACACAAACCATAGCCTGGACACCCACCCACGAGCCCCACAGCACTGAGGCCCCCTGGCTGCTAGTTGAACATGATGGATTCGGGGTCCTGGTTGGCCATCTGGGCCATGTGTCTCAGCACGTCCTTCTTGGTGATGATGCCAAGGAGCCTCCCGCTGCGCGTCACCAGGCACTGCCGCAGCCCCAGCTTGCGGAAGATGTCCACCACGGTCTCCATGGGCGTGTGGTCCGTGACGGTGAAGGGGCTGAGGTTCACGATGCGCCGCAGCTTCAGGGGCTGCGGGCTGTTGGCCGGCAGCTCCGGGGGCTCCTCCGTGAAGTACGTGACGGAGCTGCTCACCACGCCGTCCTGCCGCTGCCGGGCATTCTTGATGGCCAGGATGAGCTCCCTCCTCTGGGCGAAGCCGATGAGGCGCTCGGAGTCCCGGGACACCACCACCGGGAAGCCGTTGTAGTCGGTGTCCTTGATGAGCGCCTCCACGTCCTCCACGGTCATGCCGTCCTGGGTGAGCACCGACAGCGGCGGCTCCCCGCGCCGGGGCCGCATGACGTCCGTGGCCAGCGTGCGGTGCGTGAACTCGTCCTTGACGTCCAGGAACGGGTACCCGTTCAGGTGGATGTGCGCCTCGTAGATGCCCTCCTTCCCGAAGGCGTCGGCCACCCACTTGCTGGTCACGGCCGCCGCCATCAGGGGCACGATGTACTCCAGGCCGCCGGTCAGCTCGAACATGATGACCACCAGGGACACGGTCATCCTGGTCACGCCGCCTAGGCACGCCGCGGCGCCCACCATGGCGTAGAGTCCCGGCGTGACGCAGTCGGCGCCGGGCCGGCACCAGTTCCTGAAGACGATCCAGTCGTGGTGATGGTAGGCCAGCTGCTCCACGCCCACGCCCACCATCCTGCCCGCCATGGCGCCCACGGCCATGCTGGGGATGAAGAGGCCCGAGGGGATCTTCATGCCGAAGGTGAAGACGGTGATGACGACCTTGAAGACCAGCGCCAGGGCCAGCTGCCACATGGCGGTGTAGACCCCGCGCCCGGCCGGCCGGTCGGGGATGTCGTCCAGCGGCCGGGTCATGTTGGGGTCACTGACGTAGTCGCAGAGCTGGGAGGACGCCAGGGCGCCGCAGTCATTGAACAGCTCGGAGATGAGCTCGCTGGTGCTGCGCCGCGTGTAGGGGTTCGGGTAGGCGGCGACGGCCGTGACGGCCGTGACCGCCAGCACCTCCAGCACCGGGTACCGGCCCAGCCGGGTGGTCTTGCGCCTCCGGCACCAGGCGATGTTGCCGCGGATGAAGAGCGCCCCCCACAGGCCCCCGAAGACGCCCAGTAGGATGAAGGGGAGCAGCTCGGCCATGTACCAGGGCGTGTGGTACTCCACGTAGAACAGCACCAGCCGGCTGTTGCCGAAGGGGTTGATGGACCGCAGCGTGAAGGCCGCCACCAGGGCCGCGAAGAAGGACCTCCACAGCGTCTTCAGGGGGAAGTAGTAGCTGACCTCCTCCAGGCTGAACAGCACACCCCCGATCGGGGCCCCGAAGGCCACGGAGACGCCCGCGGCGGCGGCGGCCGACAGCACCTCCCGCCTCTTGCCCTCGTTGCGGCTGTACTTGGAGAAGAGGCCGCTGAAGAGGTTCCCGCAGCAGCAGGCCACGTGCACCAGCGGCCCCTCCTTGCCCAGGCTAAGCCCGGACGACACCACCAGCACCAGGGTGACCGTCTTGATGAGCAGCGTCCACTTGCCCAGGTAGCCCCGGATGATGAAGCCGCTCAGGATGGTCTTGATCTCCGGGATCCCGGAGCCGCAGGCGTAGGGCGCGAAGACGCGCACCAGGGACACGGCCAGGAAGGCAAAGAGCAGCGCCCACAGGATGTACATCAGGTAGTTGAGGACGTAGGCGCTGGCCCCCTCCGACCGGTTCACCAGCAGCTCCGACCACGTCTGCCACTGCGGGCACCTGTCGCGGTCCTCGAACGTGGTCTCGTTGGACGTCCAGCAGCACTGCTCGTGGCTGTACCAGAAGGCGGACAGGCACACGCCCTCCTTCAGGTCGGTCATCCAGTCCACGGCCAGGTCGATGACCCCGGCCAGGGTGCCTGCCAGCAGCCCGATGAGCAGCATCACCGCCCACCCCGACCAGGCGTCCAGCAAGCTCTTGACGAACTCCCACACGGACTCCCTGCTCCTGCTGGTGATCTTCCTGTGCCGGTCGGTGTCCCGCGACTTCTCCCGCAGCCAGTCGATGGTGTGGAAGTCCTCGTAGGTCCCCACGTCGGGGAACGGCTCGTCCAAGAAGTCCATCAGGTTTCCCGGGCCGCTCATGGCTCCTGCGTGGACCACGACGCGACGCAGACCTCGCGCACCTGCACCGCCTCCTATGGCATCCTCGCGGCGTGCGCCGTGACGTCGGCAGGGGCGGGGCCCGCACGCCGCCGCGTGACGTCAGCAGGGCCGGGCGGGGACCCAGCTTCAATCTCACGGGTCCTTGGGGACGCGGGCGGCGAGGGCGCGGGGGATGCGGAGGACGCGGAGGACGCGGGCGGCTGAGACGCTGAGGGCGCGGGGGACGTGGGCGGCTGAGGTCCTGAAGGCGCGGAGTCCGCGGGCGGCTGAGGCGCTGAGGGCGCGGAGGACGTGGGCCGCTGAGGCGCTGAGGGAGGCGGCGACTGGCGACTCCCGGGCGGCCTCGCCCCGCAGGCCCTGTCCCAGGCGCTGTCCGCCCCCGCTCAGCCTTCCCGGTCCCGCCCGGCCACCCTCAGCCGTCCGCCAGCGCGGATCCCCGCGCCTCAGCCGCCGCCCCTCTGTTCCCGCTGCGCGCCGCCATGTTGGCTCCTCGGCGCGGCCTGTAATAATTCTGGTAAGGCACCTCTCAAGTTCAGAAATCCTATTGTAACCCTTTTTATTTCCTGCAAAGTCCGCATTTGCCACTAGGTGGCGGCCATCAGCTGGACTTCTTTTCATCCCGGGCGTTAACAGGATTTTTCTGTCCACAGAGCCAGGGTTTCTTGTTTGCAGCTGGCAGAGGTCTTCTCGACTCTTCCGTCAGATTCTCACATTTTCGTCATATGTGCAAATACTTGAGTTCCTCCCACCTCCACCCCATAGTCTTCCCCAGGCTGTCTCCAACTGCTGGGGAAAAGAAGAATTTTGCTGTGGCTCGTTTGAATACGAAAGCAGCCTAGGCAAACACGTCCATTTCTCACCCTTAAGAATGTTCTTTAGGCATGTATTTTGCAGGAAGGTTTTTCCCCTCTTGCCCTTCCTTCTCAGCTCTGTCTAGCTTTTATGTCCTCCACTTCTGTCTCAGAAGTTACGTGCCATTTTGTTTTACATATTTTATAAACTTTTTCATTTGGAATTGTTTGAGTTTTAGACAAGAACATGAGAAAGGAGTTATGACTAATTCCAAAATAATTAGGAAAATTTACTTAGCAAACAGAGCTTCTCAAAATATAATTTACAAACTTGGAACATTATAGATTCAGCCTCTAAAAAATAAAACTGAAAGAAAAATCTCAGTTACAAAGGATGAGAAAGAATATCAAAATACAGTGGAAATAGGAGAGTGAGAAAGCAAAGTTTAAATGCATTCAATACTTTTTTTAAAATATACTCATTCGTTTTTTGTATTTTTTTTTAGATTTATTTATTTGAAAGGTGAAGTTGCAGAGAGGCAGAGACAGAGAGAGACCTTCCACTGCATCTTCCACTGCTTTCCCAGGTGCATTAGCAGGGAGCTGGATCAGAAGTGGTACAGCTGGACCTCAAACCAGCACCCACATGGGGTTCTGGCGCTGCAGGCGGCAGCTTTAACCATTAGGCCAGCTTCAATATTCAGTTCTTCTGGGCTGGACCCTGAAAAAATGCGATGATGACATCACTGACCACTGGCAATGAGCAGTGTAGAGTTTCGTTGTCCCTGGGGGTTTTCCTCCTTATTCTGGTCTATACACACTGCTGAGGCATTGCCTCGGGCCATTTCTGTCGCCACAGATACTAACAGCAGAGGGCTATTTGCTGCTAACTTCCCCAAAATTACTTGTCCTCTGTAATACAGACTTGAGGAGCCGGTCACCTGTGTGTATGCCCCTTCTATCTCCCAGCAAGCTCAGATTGAATATGTCCATCACCAGTGCCAGTCCCTTTGTTCTTATCAGGAGATCCATCAGGACAGAAACCTAGGAATCCTCCTCCTGCCTCACCCTACACCTAACCCATCCCTAGCCCTGCCCTGGTATCTATCACACAGCCCTTCTTGCTATCCCTTGCTTTCTGTTCTCAACATCGCCTCTCACTGGGCGTTCCGCTGCAGCCTCAGCAAATTTCCCTGCCTCCCCACCTTCCAATTCACCACCCCACACTGTTCCCAGATTGGTCATTATGAAATGATTTAGTGTGATCACCCAGCTAGCTCATCTGCTTTAAACTCTATCCAGTCTCTAAACAGAAAGTACAACTCCTCAAGGCCCTGAGTGCTGACTCAGGCCCTTGTCTACTTCTCGCCACTGCTCCTGACTCTACCCACACATTCCAGCTTTCAGACACTCGCACTCAGGCAGGAGCCCTGCTCTGCCATGTTCTCATGCTTCTATTAATATTCCTCTTATAGTCTTTCTCTGGAACGCCTGTCTCTCTCTGTCTTCTCCCAGAACCATCTAAAAGACTGCTAGTCAGTCTTTAAGATACAAGTTATTCCTCCAATTGATCATTCCTTTTCTCCTGTCCTGTTATCATGTTTATACTCATAAGTCTCTTCCAGTTTCGTCCCAAGTTTAATGCCAATATTCTGGGCTCCCTGACAACAGGACTGTTCTTTAGGGAAAATACTGTACCTAGTCCTACTCTACTTAGAGTATCTCAAACAATGAATGAATGAAGAGAAAGAATATGAATGATCAAAATTTACTGACTGCTTAATGAGAGGGACACTGTGCTAAAGTTCCACCAGTATCTCATTAACTCTTTCTCAAGAGTCAGATGAGGGCCGGCGCTGCAGCTCACTAGGCTAATCCTCCGCCTAGCGGCGCCGGCACACCGGGTTCTAGTCCTGGTTGGGGCGCTGGATTCTGTCCAGGTTGCCCCTCTTCCAGGCCAGCTCTCTGCTGTGGCCAGGGAGTGCAGTGGAGGATGGCCCAGGTGCTTGGGCCCTGCACCCCATGGGAGACCAGGAAAAAAAGCACCTGGCTCCTGGCTCCTGCCATCGGATCAGCGCGGTGCGCCGGCCGCAGCACGCCGGCCGCGGCGGCCATTGGAGGGTGAACCAATGGCAAAGGAAGACCTTCCTCTCTGTCTCTCTCTCTCACTGTCCACTCTGCCTGTCAAAAAAAAAAAAAAAAAAAAAGAGTCAGATGAGTGGGTTCTACAATTAGTCTATTTTGTGGATGACATGTCTTTGAGAGTTAAGGAATAGATGCAAAATCAGTACATGCAAATGAGAGGCTCAGAGTTTTCATTGGGTTTGATTGACCCAAGTTCATGCTCTTAAATTCAAATCTATGAAGAGTGAATATGAGGAAACATTACTTTGACCTGAAAAATGGTTTTAAACAAAGGAGATCATAGATTCTACAAGTCAGCTACTTGTACTGATTCCTGGGAGGAAAAGCCAGGATGGCTCTCAAGCATGCTTCATGAGTATTGAGAACCAAGGCCAAGTAGTCCTGGGCTTCACTGCAATACGGGGTGATTTCTCCACAACAAACCATCCCCTACAAACTTCCCTCTATGCTGAGCAGCAGGATGACATGACTGGCATGCCTGTGTGCAGGTGTGGGACTCGCCAACATCCTCCCCAGCTCTCTCTACCCTGTGGAGGACAAGTCAGCGGCCAGCTCCAGCTGCAGGGTGTATATTCTTTAGTCTAAGACAGGGATGCGATTCTGCAAGTACCAGCTCTGGAGTGCTTGATAAAAACTGATTTCCAGCTTCCATGTCCAGAGAGGCTGCTTCAGGATATCTAGGGGCTCAGGAGCCTGCCTCCAAGTGAATCTGTTAGACAGGCCCAAGCCACCCTTCAGAAACAAGGCCAGAGGCAGACGCTGTGGCGCAGCTGGTTAAAGCCCCAGCCTGCAGTGTCAGCATCCCATATAGGTTCTGGTTCGAGTCCCGGCTGCTCCACTTCCAATCCATCTCCTTGCTAATGTGCCTGGGAAAGCAGAAACTTGTCCAGACTAATTGTGAGCACTCATTGCTTTGCCAGGAAACTTGGGTTAAGCCAAAAAGCATTGGATGGTAATGGTTCTTGATCTGGGTGTAAGTCCTAGGGTGATCAGTCTCCTGTGCTTGCCCAAGACTTTCTCAATTTTAGCACTGAAAATCCAATGTTCCAGAAAATTCCTCATTCCCAAGCTAATCAGGATTATTGGTCACTTTAGGTGATAGGGAAGGTGGTCCTAGTCACACAGAAAATAATCTTCCATTTATACTTTTTCTCCCTCTGGTTCCACACAAGGAACTATGTTACCCTCAGGGCTATCAGCAGCTGTCTTACAGCCACAAGGCAAGTTGCTCTGAGGACAACACATGGGAGAGGTAGAGCCAGGCTACAAACAGGCACAGCTGTAACTGAACCTCGCCCAGAGCTGTCCCTACCTCCATGCACCAACAAATGTCCTCATTGTTGATTCCAGGTTATTTTTTAGCATTCCACCCCAACAGGCAAAAACATCCTAACCAAGTTAGTTTGGCAAACCAGGATGTCAGGGAGAACTTGAATAAAGCTCCTTTTAGATAAAATGAAGGTGTCAAAATCAG
The DNA here is from genome assembly GCF_964237555.1 of Oryctolagus cuniculus. Lineage (NCBI taxonomy): Eukaryota > Metazoa > Chordata > Mammalia > Lagomorpha > Leporidae > Oryctolagus > Oryctolagus cuniculus. The sequence continues at coordinate 112,327,263 of NC_091435.1, forward strand.
AAACAGGACCATTAGCTGAGACTGTCACTTTTAGTTGTGAATAAAGAATTCTTTTAAGTCTGTCTTAATGAAAATTATGGGGAAAAATGTGAGAACCTGAATCAATCTATAAAATATTCTATGAAAGCTGGTATATTGGCATAAATCTAACAAGATGAAATTTAATAGGCATACTGTTTAGGCCCAAAACAGTAATTAATTTCACAAGTACAGGAGGTGGAAACATGGTCTAAGAGCAGCACATGTAAAAGATTTAGGGATTTTATTTGACTATAAGCTCAATAGAAACCAACAGTGTGATGTGATTGCCAAAAATGCTAATGTGACTGCAAGCTGCCTTACTAGAAATATAGCTAGGATTTCTCCCAGGCCACACCAGCCACAATAACTTTTACAAAACAGAGGTGTTTTGCCTTGGCAGCTACTAGTATTCTGCCTTTCAGCCCACGGAATTCTAGATACCCTCCATACCAACTCTTGCTGGGAATTCTTTAGGGTGGATTTTTTATGAACTTGTCCCTGTACTTTCTATTTGGAAATTGTTTCAATTATACATTTATTTAGGTATTTGCTTTTCACTTTTTGATGTGCCAGCTCTAATCACTGAAGAAAAACAAATAGTAGCACTACAAACTCACTTTCACCATTGCAAGCTAACCTTGCAAACCCTTCAGTAACCTCTCATTACCCCGAGACAGGGTTCTGTCTTCTTCCCCAATACCCTAATTCTTTTCCTCAAAACGTGTACCACTGGAACAGATTTCAGCCTAATGGTAAAGATGCCCATGTCTCACATTGCAATTCTTGGGTTTGATTCCCATCTAGCTTCCTGTCAATGCAAACCTTAGGAGACAGTAGTGATGGCTCAAGAGATTGTGTTCTGCACCCACATGGGAGACCTGGATTGTGTTCCTGGCTCCTGGTTCCAGCCCTGCTCCAGCTCCAGCTCCAGCTCAGCCATGGTTGCTGCAGGCATATGGGGAGTGAAGCAGTGTGTCTTTGCCTCTCAAAACCAATTTTCAAAAAAGGTGTGCATGCCGTCTCTCCCTGCAGAAATCTGGACTGTCTTTAAAATGTGATCTGAGAGGCTGGCGCTGTGGCGTAGTAGGTGAAGCCATTGCCTGAGGCACCAGCATCCCATATGGGCTCTGGTTCAAGTCCTAGCTGCTTCTCTTACCATCCAGCTCTCTGCTATAGCCTATGGAAAGCAGTAGAAGATGGTCTAAGTGCTTGGGCCCCCGCACCTGCATGGGAGACCCAGAAGAAGCTCCTAGCTCCTGGCCTCGGATTGGCGCAGCTCTGGCTATTGAGGCCATTTGGGGAGTGAACCAGCGGGTGAAAGACCTCTCTCTCTGTCTCTCTATCTCTCTGTAACTACATCTGCAATAAATAAATAAATGTTTGTTTTTTTTTTTAAAAAATGCGATGTGAATTAACACAGCTTCTGTCTTCATCTGTGCCCTTATGTCCTCAAACCCAGAATTTTCTGGTCATCTGCATGGAGTATATCCACTCCAAATTGAGAGACACTGAGGCTGTCAAAACCAAACCTGTATCCTCTGAATATTTCCATGTTTTCTAGGCTTTTTTTTTTTTTGCTTTCTTTCATTATTGCCTTTATTCTGAAGTGTTTGGCATGAATAAGACAGTGAGGTGAACAGAGATGGAGGGAAGATGTGTACCCCTCCCTCTACAGTATTGAGGTGGAGTTATAAAGGTGGAGAATGGAGAGCTGGCTGTTGAAGGCATTCAAGGTCCCTCTAGCCGGCTCTGGAAGGCACCTCAGGGTGGGCTCTGACCAGCAAGAGTGCACAACTCTTGGGTCTGTTCTTGTGGCAGTGCAGCCCTGACACATCCTTGTTCCTGTCAGCTCCAGCTCTCAGGCTTCCACAGAAGGGGCCCAAAGCAAAGCACACACATGTACACACACACACACACACGCAGAGACCCCGACACACAGCTTCTCTGCCTTCAGAGTAGCAGTTATCAGTGTTGCACATTAGAGCCCAAACCTCAGTGGTTTCTGCCAGGAGCTTCTCAGTGCTCATCCTTCCTGCCCTCAGCCCACACCTGTGACTCTCCCTCCCCACCCCATGCTACCGTGCCATTCACACCCTCACTAAGTTCAGCAGGGACCACCTGGGTTCTACATGCAGAACATCTGCTAGTCCCTTTATTGCTTGGATTCTCTACAATTTTGCTGCTGGCTTTTATTTATTATTTCTTGAAGCCCTTTTTCTAACCCAGTTCCTATGGAATCAGTTGCTTTAGCCCCTTGTTCTACCTCACTGGCCTTTAATCTCAGTGTTCTTAGCTTCCATCTTCATTCTGTTAAGTACCAGCGTTTGCCAAGATGCTGGGCTTTCTGCTTTACACTTTCGGTCTTCATTCTATCCTCCAGTGATTACCTATACTTCCTTGGGTTCAACCATTATTTCTAAGACTGACAACTTCCTGAGCTACAACTTCCATATTGATCTGTTCTCTGAGTTTCAAACCCATCTTCCGTGTGTGTGTGTGTGTGTCCACTGAAAGACTTAAACTGACCTTGTTCAAAACTGAATGCTTTGTCACTCTCCCTCCAGCCCAACCCCACTCCCCCATGCTCTGTGTCTGCTAGTAGCGCCCATACCTTCATCCTCTATGCCATTCTCTCACATTGTATTTAGTAAACTAAACCCTTATCTGTTCTCTCGACTTCCAACATCCACTGAAGAGGTCGGTAGTTCTATCACTGTCTAGGAGTGTTGCATCCCCTTTCCACTATCCATCTATTTCCCTGTGATTGCTAATAACCCTTTATTTTAATAATGTGATCCTCTTATTCCATTGCTCAGAATACTTTAGCAGTACCTTGATACAGACTTCAAGACAAATGCCAGATTGCATGTCATGAACTACATGACCATTAATAAATGCTCTTATTTTCCTTCCTGGCTTCCACAGACTTTCTAACTCAATTTGCATGTCATAGTCACAGCAAGTGACCTACAGGTCTTCATCTATATATCCTGGGGCCTTGAAAGGATAAATACGCAATCAAATGGAAGGTCCCAATGTTTTCCTTTCCTCTAAAATTGTCAATTTAATCCCAAACCTCAGGGCTAATCGTGTACTGTTGTGTCCCTCTGAATACTAAATTGTGTGACCCCTGGCCCATGGTATTGTACAATAAAAGATAGAAACAGAGCTTTAAAAAAAGTGTGAGAGAGGAAAAAAGAAAAGGAAAATGGTGTAGGAGAAAGAAAGTGAATAAAGTAAGAGAATTCAAAGAAAAGGGAGAGAGGGAGCAGGTGGGAGGGAGGTGAGGAAAAGCAGTCCTTGATGACCCTGTTTGACAATCACTTTCAAACCAATCTGCAATGGGCCTGTCTCTCTCTTAGAGACACATGAAGCCCCCATGCTTACCATCTAATTTTTAAATTAAATATCCAAATAGAAGGATTTTTATTGCTGATAAAGAGAATATTTGCCCTAAAGCATCTGAGAAACTTTGTTGAAGAGCAAGCAATTAAGCCTCTATGGACAGCTGTTTTTTTTTTTTAAATGAGAAATGTTAGGAAGTAAACAGAATTATTGACTTGCATCTCAGAGTTAATTTTAGGTATATCTTTAGCAAGGAGGAGAAAGAATATTAAAGTTCCCATGTCTTCCAATTGGATATCATAAGTGTCCTGGACTCCCAACACAGGCAAATCTTACCCTGGAATAAGAATCACAGAAAAGGAAGCAATATGAAGGTCTTTTTCCCATCTCCTATCTCTATAACACATGATTAAAGGGCTTTTTTTTTTTGATCTCCTATGATTCATTTTTCCCCAACTGATACGTGGAAAGTGGTGTTTCATGGTTAATGTTTTGATTAAGTAAGCCTAGACATAGGGAAGTGTTTGACTATCCAGGTGTCTAGGAAACCCACCGCTTCCACCCAGTGCTAAAAATGTTGTTGTAAGATTCCACCAACTCACATGAAGATCAGAGGGCTTTCTTAAGGCAAAGGCCCCAAGGCTAAACTGAAAACTTGAGATCAAGGTGATGTATATGTTCTCAATGACAGTCACATAATTTGGGATCCTATTGGCAGATGTTGGGGGAGAAAATATTATATTTTTGACCATTAAACGGCTTGACAGAAAAGGTAACACTTTAAAGAATTTGATTTGTTGCATTGCCTACCTCTGGCCTAGGAGGAAGAATTGGAGGGGTAGAAGTTCACAAATGGCTCTATGAATTGCTATCAACATGAGGGAACATGGCTGGAAACTACATGTGATTGACTGAAGTCAAAGAGAAGCATCACTGGGATGGTGCAGATTTTGCCTTGACCCTGACTCAATGAGAACACATTCACCCAAAGATTTTAAGCAAAAAAAGAAAACAGACTTGGTTTTACAAAGGCATTCTGATAGCAGGTAGAGGAAAGAGAATGAAGACTAGGAGACAAGTTAAAGTGTGTTTGCAGTAATCCAGAGTAGATATGACAGAGAGCAAATTTAGGCAGACAAAATTAAGACTATGGGGCAATGATTAATGAGAGAAAGAAGGAAACTAGGAGAAATGAGTGGTAATAATAGGAGGCCTTGACCTCTAGTTGATAGGACTCTAATTCCTGGATGTGTAATTTTGCCAGCTGTTCTGCAACCTGACAAACATGCAGGGAAAGACATTATCTCTCAACAAATCTGAGCATTCAGAGCAGAACCGCTCACCAGCTAGGCCCATTGGCAGCACCCATGGAGCCCTTTAGCACTAATGATGCCTGGGCCCTATGCCAGATGCTCCCCTTGTTGCCATTCTTTTGGGCATTCTTGGTTAATAAAATCATTGCTTTAAAATGAAATCGTATCAGTAAATGCATGCTCCACACACCAAAAAGAATGAACTTTAAAAAAAAAAAAAAACACTTTCCATGTCTAAAATTGTCCAAATACAAAAATAAGCACTATTTTTTTTTTTGACAGGCAGAGTGGACAGTGAGAGAGAGAGAGACAGAGAGAAAGGTCTTCCTTTTGCCGTTGGTTCACCCTCCAATGGCCGCCGCGGCCGGCGCACTGCGGCTGGCGCACCACACTGATCCGATGGCAGGAGCCAGGTGCTTCTCCTGGTCTACCATGGGGTGCAGGGCCCAAGCACTTGGGCCATCCTCCACTGCATTCCCTGGCCACAGCAGAGAGCTGGCCTGGAAGAGTGGCAACCGGGACAGAATCCGGCACCCCGACCGGGACTAGAACCCGGTGTGCCGGTGCCGCAAGGCGGAGGATTAGCCTAGTGAGCCGTGGTGCTGGCCAAAAATAAGCACTATTTTTCATGGGCTCAAATATTTGAAACTTTTCATCAAGTATAACACATTTTCTTCTGGATATAATTGAGGTTAAAAAATCAGTGAAGAATAATGAAAAACATATTTAGCAAATTAAGAAAACTTTCACATAAAATAACACACTGTTTAGTCATTCTTAAAGCTAACTGGCTATCATAATTAGATCTGGTGAGTGTTAAACATGCACCTTCTCTAAAGATTCTTAGGAGGATTAACGAAGGGTCTGGAATATGAATTGTGTTTGGTTTTCTCAGGTTATTCTGATGTCAGTAATCCACAATCCATGCTTTTGAGACAATTCACCATCTCTTTTGCACTTGTTCCAAAGTAAAGTTTGCCAGATGTTTGCCATATTTACAAAGATTTTTGCATCTTTTTCCCAAATTCAGGTATCCTCATCAGTTTAGAATTAGCCTCATCAAAACTGCGAAACAAAGCCTTTTGACACTGTATTTCCTTTGGGAGAGAATTTTATGATCTTGCCCACTGTGGAAAGGGCAACAGACTACCTGAAGATCACAAGCTTCCTCTAAGGCTGCTCTGAGCTGACTCCTCTGACTATGAGCTCTCCGGGATCCAAGCAAGTTGGGATTTGCAGAGAATAAGTACTCTTTGCCCATGGAGGTTATAAGAATGTGACATTTACTGTCAGATTTAGTTCAAGATCCAGTAGGCAACAAGTTACGATTCATGACAAGACTGGCTTTCCACTCCACAGAAATGTGGCTCAGGAGCCAGAATAGAAGACACAGACAATCAAGAGTAACACTAGGTACAAGGGAGCTATGACAACTTTGGCAAGACATTAGCTCTCTAAGTGATTCTACATGATTAAGATCCACACCTAAAAAGCTCCTTCCTCTGACTGATGATATCCTTTAGCCCAGTTGCAATTCAAAAGGCTCAAATTCCAGTGCTGTGGGGCAATATCTATTGATCTTTCAAAAGTCAATTCCAAGATCATGCTTTTGATGAAGGCTTTCCTGATCTCGAATTCATTTTTCCTGAGTGCTCTACTATGCGTTATACTGATACAAACATGTTTTTTGCTAGTAATGGTAAATTCTAGGCAATTATTTATCTCCTTCCCTGAGCTCCCATCTATCATTATTCATGTTTATTTATCCCTGTCTCACTAAGCATATACTCTGCAAGAGACAGACCCTTGATAAATGTCTACTGAGTTCTTCAGAATTCATAAATATTTAGTTATCTTTAAACACATATTTAATACCATGTAACTCTTTTTCAACATTTATAAAGGGAAGAGACTGAATTATATTGGCTTTAAATCATAATTCCTTTGAGATCTAAAATTCTGTATATAGTATATATATTCTGTATATAGTATGTATAATATCAGAATTGAATATATAATGACAGAAATACCTCAGGCCTTTGCTACCCAAGCTTTAGTATACATGCTACTCATCTGAGGATATTGTTACACTGTAAATCTTAATTTGATAAACCTGGGGTATGCCCAAAAGTCTGTATTTGTAACAGGGCTCCAGGTCCGTTGATACATCTGATCAAGGTCAACATTTTGAGCATGATTTTAGGAGGTAAGATTGATCCTAACCCTTGCTGAGGTCTTACACAGAGAGGCAGATAAGGTAATGTTTAGCACTAGACTGACTAGATTCAGATCCTAGCCTTGACACTTCTGGGAGACATTGGACAAGTCATCTAAACATGCTTGTGTCCCAGTATCCTCATTATTAACAAAGGACTAATTATAGGGCTTTTGTGAGATCAGCAAGCTTAATTCATGTGAAATATTTAACATGGTGCTACACACATTCTATGTGAGCACATACTACTTTCAGACAGTCTGCTCATTTGAGCAGTGATCACTCTAATATGTCAAAAACCTTGATTTCAAACACACAAGCAAAAAACAAACTTGAATACTTTGTTCCTTAGGTTAAGGAAGCAAAATGGAATTCATGGGCTAAAAAGTCTGCAAATCCCAAAAAGGAGAAAAGTCAACCGTCACCCGTTCTGTAGCATCGTTCTCTAGCTTTTCATCCTTCAACCTCCATGACAACACTGAAAATATGTAATACGTGACCATTTCAGAAAAGGTGAAGTGCAGGAATTAAATCAATAATGAAAAGAAACTATCCAGACTGTGAGTTGAAACTCAGTGCAGCAAAATGTCAGCACAAAACTTATTTTTCTTTTAATAATAAGATGCAAGGCTCATTCCTGACACTGACATGTCAGTTCTTTGGCAATCCAATAGCTTTAAAATGACAGGTTTCAAACTCCTACGGAACTGTCAGTGTGCAAGATGGACTGAGTGGATCTCAAATAATTTAATAACAGCTATAGGACTCAGCTTCAGAAAAGTAGGGAAAGCACAAAGTAGTGAAAAGCAATGGAAAAGCAGAAAAGCTGACATTAGAAGTCTTGTTTCCCTTTAGGAAGGTGCAAGGGAAAAAGAGAAAAGGTGCTTAGAACAGGTATTACTGAATACCTGCTAGGTGTCAAGTGCTTCAAATAGAGCTGGGTCATAAACATCCAGTTTATGGAAGATGCTCCCGATCTCACTTTACAGATGATGGGACCTGGAAGTCAGAGGGTTATACTTGCCACATCTGGATTGGGCACAGCTGGGATTTGAATCTGCTCTTAGTGGCAATTCTCTGGCTGTAGTGAGTCCCATCTCCTCACTTGGAAAGAGCCTCCAGATTTGGTATTTCTCAAATGTAAATCAAGTTTAAGTTCATACAATAAATAAAAAGCCTGGACCCAGTGATGCAGAAGTGGACCCATTCTGCCAAGGACATAGTTCATCTTTTAATAGTTCTCGTTGAACGAGTCCCTCCTGGGACCCAAGCAATTTTGTCAGGCTTGTTAGCAAAGTTGCGTGCCTGGTGTGCAGTTCACTTGGATCCCAGCAAGATGGAAAATGGCCTGTGCTTTCCCTTCTTTTTGCTTTAAGGTATATTTGCAGACCAATGTCTGCCCTTCTAGCAGCGTGAAGTACAAAACCCACAGTAGGTTGAATTCTGCCCCTGGCTTCTGCTTGTCTTGAAACTGGATGCTGGGGTTGCCAGCACTCTTTTGATTTGTGCAAATTCCATCTGGCCTCAGAGGCCCTGTTAAGTGGAGAAGGTTAACCCAGTGGGAAAAATGAATTCAGAGTCTTAAAAGATGGTTGATTTAACACCCAGAGTTTAGTTAATCTGAGGTTCAGCATATTTACTTATTCATTTCTAAATGAAACATAAAAGAAAATATGGCCTGTTGGTTTAATCTATTCTCATTATGCCACAAGATCCTTTTTATATGTCAATTTATACACATTCTCTGATTACAGTACCTACTTTTCATGCTAAACCTAACATGTTCCTCTTGGTTGGAAGAATAAATGAAAAAAAAAAAGTAGGGCTATTTAAACTTTTCAGGATTTATTGTTCACACTTAGGAAAGCACAGTTATTTCTTATTCAATTACAAGTTTCTGCATTAGTAAAAGATCCCTACTGATGACACTGTTAAAGGGATCAAATAACTTGGCTGTGTTTCATCATTGACCTTCCCAAACACGAAGCTGTTTTTTACTTTACCTTTACATTTTCACAGAATAAGTGAATAAGAAGAAGCTACAAGTCACATTCTATAATATTAGTATATGCAGGAATTTTCAACATGCTGTAAAGAAGACTTGACATTGCAAATTCTGCAAATGATGACAAGCTTCTGTTTTTTGTAAACATGGCCTAGGAATTAATTGTTTAATAAATAAAGAATCACATGGTTTATATATTTTCAAAGAATTAGCATTTCCTGAACACAGCAATCAGGAAAGTATAATTTAATCTTGCCTGGATAAATTGGAAGGTATTTTTAAATCATGTATTTTCAGGGTCACTGCAATAAACACCATTTAACATGGTGTGTCTCATAGCCGCCACCTTGTAAAGAGAAATTCCAGGGTAGCAGAGCAGCCAACAAACCATACTTCATGGTAACTAACACATATTTTAGAAGATATGTCCCCTTTCTGGCATTTGCATTTAAACTATATTATCAAGAAATAACTGCTTTGTTGACTAGGAACACCCACAATTTACAGCTAACCATAACGCAATTGAGCATGATTTCCTGTTCTCTGCTAACTGTCATTACAAAAGTGGGATTTGACATGACAAACATATTCCTTTCTGAAATCCCCCATGTGATATTAAAAGCCAAACAAATTAAGATCCATGTTTCAAACCCATGAAAGAAAATCTGAGAGATCTGATGTCTACTCTTAAATTGACTCTCAACCTGTTTAAGCAGAGGAAACTTCCCATTCAATTTGGCTTGGTTAAGACATTAATCATTTTTTTTCTGTATTAACGAGAAACAAAAACCAGACCTGCTTTTAAAGCTATTCAGAGTTGTTACAAATCTTGAAACAAATGTGCTTTTGCTGTGTTATAAAAGGAATCTTGGGGCTGGCACTGTGGCAAAGTGGGTAAAGCCACCTCCCTGCCTGCAGTTCCAGCACCCCATAACAGACACCAGTTTGAATCCTGGCTGCTCCACTTTCAATCCAGCTCTCTACCATAGCCTGGGAAAGCAATAGAAGATGGGCCAAGTCCATGGGCCCCTGCACCTGCATAGGAGACCCAGAAGAAGCTCCTGTTTCCTGGCTTCGGGTTGGCCAGCTCCGGCCCTTGCAGCCATCTGGGGAGTGGACCAATGGATGGAAGATATCTCTCTCTCATCTCTCTCTCTCTCTCTCTCTGCCTCTGCCTCTCTCTAACTCTGCTTTTCAAATAAATAATTTTTTTTAAAAAAGGAAACTTAATTGTTTTATTTTAAGGGGTTGATAGATTTATCTAATAACTAATATTGATACATTGACTAAAAAGTATGGCTGCTTTATAAATAGACCTCACTAATGCAATCAGGAGCATTCATTGAATGCATCAAACACCAACCTAGCACTTAAAGAGAAATATTGACTGGAACACATGCACCAATTATGTTCATGATAAAAGCTGACATGTTCTGCACATTTTAGTCATGGAGAAATTTCTAAACTGTTAAATTATTTTGTAATAAAGAATAATTGGTTAGGAAACTAATTTGAGGGCAGGAATAAAAGAACATTTTGCACATGAACTGCATTAAAAGGAAAAACTCTTGAAAAGCCAGTTTCTTCATTATAAGTAAATGATGGAAAAAATCCAAACATCTGTAGAATCACGCAAGAATTTCATGATTCTAGTTTTTTGGGAAGTAGCTATATAATTGTGTTGTCTGCAATAGTAGCATAATTAATCAGTGTATGTGATATAGTTCCAACATTCCTATTGTCACACAAACTTCATATTTCTATGTTAGGTTCCTGAAGCCCATCTTTTAAATAATTTTTGTTAAAGTACAGTTATAATTGTAAAAATCATTTCTTAAGAATATAATAATGTTCATGTAATCACCTTGAGAAGACATTTTAGTCAATATTTTAAAATTTAAAATAAAATATATTAATGTAACATTTTTATTTCTTGTTTATTTTTGAATAGGTAATTAATTCATGTAGTACAACATTCAGAAGCTAGATATTTACAAATGTTAATATATTGTTGGAACACATGACTATGCTCTAAGCAAGTTCTAAAAATAGTAAACCTCTACTATTATCATGTCTTGTTCCTCTTCCACACCCTATTATGGTATTTCAAGCATCTGGTTTTAGCTTTATATATATCTCTTCAATATTCTGAGATATTGCTTTAACTAGTATGTAGAATTTAATTACAATGTGTTCTGTAAACTGGGAAGCATTTAACTGATGCTATAGTTGCATACATCTTATTCTAATGTGTTTCCTCTTCTAGTCACCAAAATTACTACTAAATAAATTACTTCTCCCTCTTATATGGGGAAAAGGAATAAGGAATATAATGTAAAATACTGTAAGCATGAGTTATAGAACGTATAATAACATTGAGAAACATGCCCAATTTTTATTTTTACTCATTTTTTAACTTAGGAGAGAGAGGAATTTTACCAGTTGGTCACTCTTCAAATTGTCACTTATCCCAGGTTCTTTGGCTCACTTGCAAATAAAAATTGTCAAGAGGCTAATGTGCAACCCAGACAAGGTTCACAAGGAGCTTTTGATTGAATGCAAGGAAGAGGGCACAGCAGGAAGTAGTCGTACCCACTGACTCAGCAGCGGGAGTTGAGAAGTGCTTTTATGGGGTTGGGGATGCATGGTAGTTCTCAGCCTCTGCACCTCTCACTTCTGCGCCCAGTGTGAAGTTCTGGCTCATACTCCTTAGCACAGGCCATTTGCACTGACTCCGTGGTCGGCTCTGGTGCTGTTGTGTGAGTGTGTGTTTTACATAGGACATGCTCAACATGGTGCTGTTGCTCATAGCTGCCACCCTGAAAGGTCACACGCTGGTGGCAATGGGCTCTTAGGTGCATGCATGCAGGTTGGGGAATTCCCTAACACAACCACAGTGGGATCTTCTTCAGTTAGGGCTCTCATTCTCCTGACTGGTTTGGAGCTGAAGATTATACATAGGTCAGTGGAGTGGACACAAGTCAGCTCTGGAGGGGCTTAATTTAGTGAGTTCTACTCTGAAAATGTTCAAAATGCTGGGTCCGGGTCAGATCCAAGGTAGGAGCTAGAAATTCAATGCAGGTCTCTACCTGGGTGTCAGAAACACAACTACTTAAGCCATCACCACTGTCTCCCAGCTGACTGAGATACACTCCTCAGCTCTCATCACGCAAGAGCTGATTGCATTAATGGAAGGCTGGAATCAGGATCTAGATCCTGGGGATCAAACCCCGGTACTCAGGTGTGGGGTGTGGGCCTTGTAAGCTAAATGCCTGCCCTGCACACCCAGCTTTCAGATTCTTCTAGCAACAAAAGAATTTTGCCTTTGAGATCTTTTAAACAAAACAAAAAAAAAAGATGCTGTATAAAAAAAAAATTAAATACAGATTTTAAAAAGCACCAAATCTAGCATACAAGGAGAAGTCGTTTAGGCCCAAGAAAATTAAGCAGCTCGATCAAGAGCATATATCTCATTAGTGACAGCTCTAAGACTGAAGCCAGTTTCTGGACTGCAATACTGATTTCATTTTAATTATTTCTGTTGATGCACAATGCACTTGAGTTGCCTACAAAAAATGATATATATTCAAATTATGAATAGAGTGTTCCCTCTTTTTTGGGAAAAAATAAATAAGCTTATAAAGGAATTAGACAAATTCATAAGTGATATATTCATAATTTATAAAAGAAAATTAGGAATGTGTTCAGGTTACTATCTTTTCTCCAGATACACCCTCTCTGTTCTGCTGAAACTGAACTCCCACTATCTTTTCTCCAGATACACCCTCTCTGTTCTGCTGAAACTGAACTCCCTAAAGTGGGAGTCACACTCAGTGAGCTGGTCTTGGGATTGACTGCCCTTCCAGGCTGGCTGACCCCCATCCTGCCTTTTGTGGCACTACCTTGCCTTGGCCATCGTTTTTGGATTCCCTTCGCAGCCTCACTCTCTCCCTTTTTCCAAAATCCCAGCCCTTCTTTACAGCCCTCTGCTACTCTCTTAACCTTCCCTCTCTGTGATCCACCTGCTGTTCCTAGTTCTCTGTAGGTGTGTCCCAGATGTCTACCTCCTGATCTTTTGTTGATCTTCAGTCTGGGTTATACTTACAACTGCTCATGGGGAATGTCAGTTTCAATGTCCTGAGCAAGCACATCATATTCTGCTTGTTTAAAAATGAATGTCTTTCCTCCCCTTAAAAAAAAAATCCCTCTCTGGAATTCCATGTTTCTCTTGTCCAATATATCCAGACCAACACCTTAGCGTCCTCTCTGATGCTTCTCTGTTTGCAATGCACATTCACACCTCCCTAAACTTCAGACTTTCTGCTACTCATACCCCTCTTCCTTTTATGACCCCAGTTGCCTCAATCTCATCTAGGTTATCTAGTTTGAGACTAAACCATAATAAACCTTTGATTTTTTTTTTTGCCCTCCCCTCCCCTCACTTGGATTAATAAAACTATTCACATTACCTTCAGATTCAGACAATCTTTGTAAAGGGTACTTTAAATCACTTAACATGATATCCAATTCTTCAATCCAGCATGGAAGGCCACATACAGCCCATTGCTGTCTCATCTCCGCTATAGCTTCATCTGTTTAAGACCCATCCCACACCATGCAGCCAATACAAAGTAAAAGTGAGCCTATGAGAGATTTACTCCCACACTACTTCCTCTGAGCCATCTCAGTTCACACTGACTTAGCCTGCTTTTGGCCCTGCAGCATTTTCCCTTGCAATCAAGCTTCCTTGCATTTTGCTGCTTTCCAGCTCTTAATCCACTTCTCTTCAAGCCTTTCTCCATTGCTGCTACCTTTAGCTAAACAAGAAAAGCCTTCTCCTTTATTCTGGAACATAAAGCCTTGCCACAATACTTCTACACTCTTTCTTCTCTGTCAACTCCAGAATTTGCTCTGTCTGCTCAAACACTTTCTAGTCAACTTCCTCTGGCCATGGTCCCTAGTTCCCAAATATAGAGATCTGTGCAATGCTCCCTACATGGGCTCAAGCATGACTATGCTCTGGAGTGTCAGCTCCTTGGGTGTGGGAATAACTATTGCCAGGATGTAAGTACTCAACACTGAGGCACAAAGATTCTACTGGAGAACAAACACCATGCAAAGAGGCTACTACAACTCCTGTAATAAGAATTCAAGCCAGTGCCGCGGCTCAATAGGCTAATCCTCTGCCTTGCGGCACCGGCACACCGGGTTCTAGTCCTGGTCAGGGCGCCGGATCCTGTCCCGGTTGCCCCTCTTCCAGTCCAGCTCTCTGCTGTAGCCTGGGAGTGCAGTGGAGGATGGCCCAAGTACTTGGGCCCTGCACCCGCATGGGAGACCAGGAGAAGCACCTGGCTCCCGGATTTGGATCAGCAAGGTGTGCCGGCCTCAGCGCGCAGGCCACAGCGGCCATTGGAGGGTGAACCAACAGTAAAGGAAGACCTTTCTCTCTGTCTCTCTCTCTCTCACTGTCCACTCTGCTTGTCAAAAATAAAATAAAAAATTAAAAAAAAAGAATTCAAATAGTGCAGGGGAGGGGGCGGCATTGTGGTGTGGCAAGGAAAATCCACCACCTGTGACAATGGCATCCCACATGGGCTGTTCCACTTTGGATCCAGCTCCCTGCCATTGGCCTGGGAGAGCAGTGGAAGATGGCCCAAGTCTTTGGAACCCTGCACCTATGTAGGATATCCCGAAGAATCTCCTGGCACCTGACCTCAGTCTGGCCCAGCCTGTCCGTCATGCCCATTTGGGGTATATACCAGTAGATGGGAGATTTCTCGCTCGCTCTCTCCCTCTTTCTGTAACTCTGACTTTCAAACAAATAAAAAAAAAATTAGAAAAAGATTTCAAATAGGAATTCACAGTGCTGGGGTAGCTCCACAATTCTCTACATCTCTCCTATACCTCTTAGACTTCTTCATTATGGTGATCCCAAGGAAGAAAGTAGGTACTAGCCAAATAATATTAAAAATATTACTAGAGGCCGGCACTGTGGCATAGCTGGTAAAGCTGCCACCTGTAATGCCAGCATCCTATATGGGCACTGAAGTGCTCAAAAGAGTGCAAAGCCCGAAGGAAGACAAAAGAAGAGAAAATGTGATCCCATTTGTTTATTTTTGCTTTGTTTCCTGGATTTTTGGTGTGATATCCAAACAAATTTGAAGTTCAATATCAATGAACATTTCCTCTGCATTTTCTACTATGAGTTTTACATTTTCAAGTCTTACACTTAGGGTTTCAATCAGTTTTGAGCTGATTTTTGTGTAAGCTAAAAGAAAATTCTGGTTCATTCTTTTGCATGTGTTTATCTAGTTTTCCTAATATTATTTATTAAAGAGACTAACATTTCCATCGTGTCTTCTTCGTGGCCTATTGCAAATTAGTTTACTATATGTATTGGGCTTCTTTCTGAGCTGTCTATTCTGTTCAACTGATAAATAAGTGATTTTCAAGAAGTTTACAGGAAGGGTCGGCACTGTGGAGTAGTGGGTAAAGCTTCCGCCTGCAGTACCGAAATACCATATAGACACCGATTCAAATCCCACTACTCTACTTCTTTTTTTTTCTTTTTTTTAACTTTTATTTAATGAATATAAATTTCCAAAGTACGATTTATGGATTACAATGGCTTCCCCCCATACCGTCCCTCCCACCCACAACCCTCCCCTTTCCCACTCCCTCTCCCCTTCCATTCACATCAAGATTCATTTTCGATTATCTTAATATAAAGAAGATCAGCTTAGTATACATTAAGTAAGGATTTCAACAGTTTGCTCCCACACAGAAACATAAAGTGAAAAATAATAGATGATTTTTTTTAAATGATGATGAAATCAGATCAGACCTATTGTCATGTTTAATCCCAGTGAGAGTCAAGTTGGGAGTTGATAATTTCTTTTTTTTTTTTACAGAGGATCAGTTTAGTATGCATTAAGTAAAGATTTCAACAGTTTGCACCCCCATAGAAACACAAAGTGAAATATATTGTTTGAGTACTCGTTATAGCATTAAATCTCAATGCACAGCACATTAAGGACAGAGATCCTACATGAGGAGTAAGTGCACAGTGACTCCTGTTGTTGACTTTATCAATTGACACTCCTGTCTATGGCATCAGTAATCTCCCTATGCTCCAGTCATGAGTTTCCAAGGCTATGGGAGCCCTCTGAGTTCTCCGATTCTTATCTTGTTTAGACAAGGTCATAGTCAAAGTGGAGGTTCTCTCCTCCCTTCAGAGAAAGGTACCTCCTTCTTTGAAGACCTGTTCTTTCCACTGGGATCTCACTCACAGAGATCTTTTGACAGAGTGTCTTGGCTTTCCATGCCTGAAATACTCTCATGGGCTTTTCAGCCAGCTCCGAATGCCTTTAGGGCTGATTCTGAGGCCAGAGTGCTATTTAGGACATCTGCCATTCTATGAGTCTTCTGAGTATCTCACTTCCCATGTTGGATCACTCTCCCCTTTATTTATTCTATCAGTTAGTGTTAGGTACTAGACATGTTTATGTGCTCCCTTTGACTCTTAGTCCTTTCATTATGATCAATTGTGAACTGAAATTGATCACTTGGAATAGTGAGATGGCATTGGTACATGCCACCTTGATGGGATTGAATTGGAATCCCCTGGTATGTTTCTAACTCTACCATTTGGGGCAAGTCAGCTTGAGCATGTCCCAAATTATACATCTCTTCCCTCTCTTATTCCCACTCTTATGTTTAACAGGGATCACATTTCAGTTAATTTTCAACACTTAAGAATAACTGTGTATTAATTACAGAATTAAACCAGTCATATTAAGTAGTACAGACAAAAAAACTACTAAGAGGGATAATGTATTAAGTTGTTCATTAACAATCAGGGCTATGCTGATCAAGTCACCATTTCCCATAGTGTCCATTTCACTTCAACAGGTTTCCTTTTTGGTGTTCAGTCAGTTGTCACCGATCAGGGAGAACATATGGTATTTGTCCCTTTGGGACTGGCTTATTTCACTCAGCATGATGTGTTCCAGATACCACTACTCTACTTCTGATCTAGCTCTCTGCTATGACCTGGGAAAACAGTAGAAGATGGCCCAAGTCCTTGGGCCCCTGCACCGTCATGGGAGACCTAAAGGAAGCACCTGACTCCTGGCTTTGGATTGGCGCAGCTCCAGCCATTGCAGCCAGTTCTCTCTCTGTGTAACTCTGATATTCAAATAAATAAATAAATCATTAAAAAAAGTTTACAGGAAATGTATATTATGAAAATACTGTGCATGTATTTAAACTTCTTTTGCACCAGAAATAAACTTATCTTTTAGTTCCATGTTTTCCACAAACTTTTAAAAATATCCTCATATCTTTATTTTTATGCCACTACCACATGGTTTTGTCTATGTTAACATTAAGTACTATTGAAATATAATTTGATGGGGCCGACGCCGTGGCTCACTTGGTTAATCCTCTGCCTGCAGCGCCGGCATCCCATATGGGCACCGGGTTCTAGTCCTGGTTACTCCTCTTCCAGTCCAGCTCTCTGCTGTGGCCCAGGAGGGCAGTGGAGGATGGCCCAAGCAAGTGCTTGGGCGCCTGCACCCACCTGGGAGACCAGGAGGAAGCACCTGGCTCCTGGTTTCAGATAGGTGTAGCTCTGGCTGTAGCGGCCATTTGGGGGTAAGCCAACAGAAGGAAGACCTTTCTCTCTGTGTCTCTCTCTCTCTCACTGTCTATTTGTCAAATAAGAAAGAAAGAAGGAAAGAAGGAAAGAAGGAAAGAAGGAAAGAAGGAAAGAAGGAAAGAAAGAAAGAAAGAAAGAAAGAAAGAAAGAAAGAAAGAAAGAAAGAAAGAAAGAAAGAAATATAATTTGAGGGGCCAATGCTGTGGCGCAGTGGGTTAACGCCCTGGCCTGAAGTGTCAGCATCTCACATGGGCACCAGTTTCAAGTCGCGGCTGGCTACTCTGCTCTGCTTCTGATCTAGCTCTCTGCTATGGCCTGGGAAAACAGTGGAAGATGGCCCAGGTCCTTGGGCCCCTGCACCCACATGGAGGCCTGGAGGAAGCTCCTGGTTCCTGGCTTTGGATCGGCACAGGTCTGGCCATTGTGGCCAGTTGGGGAGTGAACCATCGGATGGAAGACCTCTCTCTCTGCCTCTCCTCTCTCTGTGTAACTCTGACTTTCAAATAAATAAATAAATCTTAAAAAAAGAAACATATAAATTGAAGTAAAGAAATGTGATATCTTCAACTTTATTTTTCTTCTCAAGATTATTGTAGTTATTCAGGATCTTTTGTAGCTCCATTTTAAATTTTAGTATTTTTTTTTCTTTCTGAAAAATATCAATGGGCTTTGGACAGGAATTGAATTGAATCTGAAAATGTTTTGGGTGCTTTGGAAATTTTAAAAATATTAATTCTTCAAATGCATGAACTTGGGTTACTGTCCATTTATTTATGTTTTTTTTTTAACTTCTTTCATCAGTGTTTTATAGTTTCCAAGGTACAGATCTTTCACTGTTTGGTTAAATTTATTCCTAAGTATTTTATTTCATGATGAGATTTTTTTCTTGATTTGTTTATCAGATGTAAAAAGATGCAGTTGACTTTTTAAATAAAATTTTGCATATTTATTTTTATTTATTTAAAACATAGAGATGGAGATCTTTCATCCACTGTTTCACTTCCCAAATGGTTAAAAGCAAGATTAAAGCCAGGAGCCTGTACCTCAATCCAGATTCCCCACATGGGTGTCAGGGACACAAGTACTTGAATCATCATCTGCTTCCTTCCAGGTAGCATTAATAAGAAGTTGAAATTAGAAGTGGAGCCAGGACTTGAACCTAGATACACCATAAGTATTGTGGGTGTCCCAAGCTACATCTGAACTGTTTCACCAAATTCCCATTCCAAAAGATGCAATTGACTGTTGTATGTTGATTTTTGTGTCCTATTAGTTTACTGAATTCATTTATGAGTTCTCACAGTTTTTTTTTTTTTATGAAGACTTTAGTGTTTTCTGCATGTAAGATCACACCATCTGCAAATAGGATCATTTTACTTCTTCCTTTCTGGTTTCGATGCCTCTTCTGTCTTTTTTCTTGTGTGATTATTCTTTCTATTATTTCCTGATTTTTTTCAATAGAAGTGACAAAAATGGACACCCTTTACTGTATCAAATCTCAGATAATGAGACTTTAGGTTTTTTCCATTGATTTTATCATTTGTGGAGTTTTCATAAATGGCCTTTATTATGTAGAGAGAGTTTCTTTCTTTCTGTTTTATTGAGAGCTTTTATCATGAAAGAATGTTCAACTATATAAAACAAAAACATCATCTTGTGCACCTTAAATATTTTCAGTTCTAAAAAGAATTGAAAATAAACCTGTGCTTATTAGGAAATTCCTAAGTGTAGCCACATGATAAATATAAGGGCTATGGCTTAACAAAATAGTTGGCTCTTGTTTCCAATTCCATCATCTTTGGGAAACACAACAAAGCTAAAAGGGCCTGACATCTCTTTTCTCAATGTAGAGTTTTATGAACTCATACCTAGTAGAGAATAAAGTCAATCTCATTGATTCATGTTTTAGAATTTAAAAACACTATAGTATTACGCTTCATTCTGAGAATTTCTTCAATTTTCTTGATAGCAGATATATTTAGAAATCACTGAATGTTTCTTAGTCACATGTACCAAAAGTTCACCTACAAAAAATGAATGGGAAGTCCAAAAACAGAATGCAAGACAAATCAAGCAGTTGTATCAAGTCCTAAGTTCTCCAAACTTCTCTTTTGGGACATGCTCAATCGGACTTGCCCCAAACGGTGGAGTTAGAAATGTGCCAGGGGATTCCAAAACAATCCCATCAAGATTGCATGTACCAATGCCTTCCCACTAGTCCAAGTGATCAATTTCAGTTCACAATTGATCACACTGATAGGTCTAAGAGTCAAAGGGATCACACAAACAAGACTAGTGTCTGCGAATACTAACTGGTAGAATAAAAAAGAGAGAGAACGATCCAACATGGGAAGTGCGATACACAGCAGACTCATAGAATGACAGATGTCCTAAACAGCACTCTGGCCTCGGAATCAGCCCTTAAGGCATTCAGATCTGGCTGAAGAGCCCATGAGAGTATTTTAGGCATGGAAAGCCAAGACACTCTGGCAAAAAAAAAAAACCCTAAATGAAAGATCTCTGCAAGTGAGATCCCAGTAGAAAGAACGGGCCATCAAAGAAGGAGGGTACCTGTCTCTGAAGGGAAGAGAGAACTTCCACTTTGACTATGACCTGGTCTAAATAAGATCGAAGTCAACGAACTCAAGAGGCTTCCATAGCCTTGGAAACTCATGACTAGAGCCTAGAGAGATTACTGATGCCATAAACAAGAGTGTCAATTTGTTACATCAACAGCAGGAGTCACTGTGTACTTATTCCTCATGTGGGATCTCTGTCCTTAATGTGTTGTCCTATGTGAAGTAATGCTATATCTAGTGCTCAAACAGTATTTTACACTTTATGTTCTGTGTGGGTGCAAACTGTTGAAATCTTTACTTAATATATACTAAATCAATCTTCTGTATATAAAGATAATTAAAAATGAATCTTGATGTGAATGGAATGGGAGAGGGAGCAGGAGATGGGAGGTTTGAGGGTGGGAGGGAAGTTATAGGGGGGAAAAAGCCATTGTAATCCATAAACTGTACTTTGGAAAATTATATTTACTAAATAAAAGTTTAAAAGAAAATAAATAAATATTTAAAAAAGAAACAAAAAACAAACTTCTCTTCAATTGTGACCAAAAAAAATTGTTACATTCAGTTTTAATATGCATATTCTACAATCCTAAATTAATGGTAAACTCTTTAAATGGCTGCATTAGTATGATCACAGCAAAACAGCTTCTATTTTTGAGTTCCTGCATCCTTTTATTCAAGCAAGCTTTTGAATTTTTTCTTCACAATTTAGATGTTGATTGCTGGCCTGCTGCTTAGCCAACACTGCATGATTTTAATTGAGTGTGGTTGTATCTAACTCAGAAAGGACTCCAAATTTGTAAAGCAAGCATCACCAGTGTGAGGCAGGCTTGCTACTTTTTGTTGTCTTTTCTGTTTTTTTTTTTCTTTGTTGTTGTTGTTGGCTGGTTTAAGATTTCCACAGATGTAGAAATGGAATCAAAGTCCCCATTCAAATGCTGTATTTATCATGCTGAATCAATAGGATGCAGTAAGTTAATACTGATTTCCCAACACAATGAATCAATGGAATATTTTGAAGTTATATATTTAATTCTTTGTTAAGTTGTGTCATGAGCTTATTTGATGATTGCATAATCACTCAATTAGCCTATTATTCTGAGTCCAGAACTCCTGGGATCCTCTCCAAATCATTTTTCTTTCCCATCAAGATAGTTCATTACTAATATATTATATAACCTGACAGCCCAAGTGATTACTGAAGCAACTCTTTTCTCCATGAAACTTAAAACCAACTAAAATTTAAATTTAAAAAAGCAACAACTGATTTTTCCTATAAAGACAATAGAAAACTACTAACCACAACTCCCAAACAGTTGAGAATAGCAATAGTGACAGAGCAGCGTATGTTAAAAACGATGGGAACTACTTTCACCCAAAAGCCATTTTCCCATTCTTCTTTTCCAACATGACAGCACTCTTGTTTTTACCTCGAAAGTAAGCCTAAATATGCTCATTTACTGAGATTCCCTTAGCTGGGATGACCGTGTGTTCTAGGCAATGCAACATAGACTGAAATCTTAGTGAAGTTTGCAGGAAAGCTAATATTTTCCTGAATTTGAAAAGAGAGAGAGTAGAGAGAATAAAAAGACTTTCTCTTTCTTCCTACCTGGAGCTCACAAGTGGTGGTTGCCTGGGAAGCAGCCGTTTATTGAGTTGAGAATCTCTTGTTGAAGGAAGTGCAACAGGAAACAATGTGATCTGTATTCTTGGTGCCTTTGAGCAGCTGTGCATTAGTTCAGGACACCCACCTCCCAGATTTCTCACTGTCTGTGCAGAAACTCTTTAACTTCATTATATTCAAGGAAGAATGGTCAGAATGTGTGACTGGGGAGTGAACCAACAGAAGGAAA
Source organism: Oryctolagus cuniculus (assembly GCF_964237555.1). Classification (NCBI taxonomy): domain Eukaryota; kingdom Metazoa; phylum Chordata; class Mammalia; order Lagomorpha; family Leporidae; genus Oryctolagus; species Oryctolagus cuniculus. The sequence goes on from NC_091435.1 coordinate 112,349,253, forward strand.
ACCTTTCTCTCTGTCTTTCCCTGTCATTGTCTATAACTCTACCTCTCAAATAAAATAAAATAAAATAAAATCTTCTAAAAAAATCAGTTTGAGAGGGTTCACTCCCCACATCTACAATGGTCAGGGCTGGGCTGGTGAGAGCCAGAAGGTGGGAACTCAATTGGTGCCCAGAAGAAGCTCCTGGCTCCTGGCTTCAGATCAGTGCAGCTCTGGCTGTTGCGACCATTTGGGGAGTGAACCAGCGGAAGGAAGACCTCTCTCTTTCTCTCTCCCTCTCACTGTCTGTAACTCTAACTCTCAAATAAAATAAAATCTTAAAAAAAAAAAAAAAGAATAATGAAATGCACTCCCCCGTTCAAAAGTTTATAACCTAAAACAGGAAACATAAAACAGCTACAGTATAATGCTTCTTTTAAATGCAGGGCTTCTTAGAGGTGTTCCTTGGAACAGTGCTTTATTTAACAAATTATCTGTTGTCATATAAATTGGGAAACATACTATAGCTTCAGATAGCCTCTGGCATATTAAAAGGCTCTAAGGATTCCTGTATCAGGAAGGCTGTTTAACATTCTTTGGCCTATTACTTTTTTTTTTAAGATTTATTTATTTTACTTGAAAGGCAAAGTTAGGGGTGGGAGGGAGAAAGAGAGAGAGTAATATCTTCCACCTGCTGGTTCATTCCCCAAATAGCTGGGGCAGCTGGAACTGGGCCAGTCAGAAGCCAGGAGCCAGGAGCTTTTTCTGGGTCTCCCACTTAGGTGTGGGACCCCAAGGTCTTGGACCATCTTCCACTGCTTTCCCAGGAGCATTATCAGGGAGCTGGATCAGAAGTGGAACAGCCGGGGCTCAAACTGGTAGGGATATGGGATGACAGCACTGCAGGAGGGGCTGGCCACGGCACAGGCCCTTGGCCTATTATTTCTTTAAAAAGCAAAAGAAACAGTCAACAAAGTAAAGAAGCAACATACAGAATAGGAGAAAATATTTTTAAGGTATGTATCTGACTATAGATTAATAACCAGAATATATAAAGAAATCAAATAACAGAACAAAAGTCTAGATAAAATGTGGGCAGTAGATTTAAGCCAGCATTTCTCCAAGAAAGATAGACAAATAGCCAAAAGGTACATAAAAACATGTTCAACACCAACAATCAGCAGAGAAATGCAAATCAAAACACAGTGAGTTTTCACTTCACTCTGATTAGATCGGCTGTTAGCAAAAGACAGCAGATAACAAGTGCTGGCAAGGATGGGAAGAAAAGAGAATCTTCATACAAACTGTTAGTGGGAATATAAATTAGTACAGCCATTGTGGAAAACAATATGGGGGTTCCTCAAGAAGTTAAAAACAGAACTACCGTATGATCCTACAATCTCACCCTGGGTGTATATCCAAAGGAAATGAAGTGAGTGCACTCCCATGTTGACTGCAGCATTGTTCACAATGACCAACAAATGGAAACAGCTGAAGGATAGATCAAATGTGGTACATACACCCAATGAAAGAGCATACAGCTATTCAGCCATGAAAGGATGAAATCTCATCATTTGGGACAATATAGATGGAACTGATGCCATCATATTAAGTGAAATAAGCTAAACATAGAAAGCATGATCTTGTTCATGCATGAAATCTAAAAGAATTGATCTCAAAGTAATTGGGAATACAATGATGGTTACCAGAGGCTGGGGAGAGATGGAAAGAGATTATTCAATTATTCAATGAATATTATTATTTAATAACATTCAATTATTCTAAGCTGTGGCTAGATAGGAGAAAGAAGTACTGGTGTTCTGTTGCATACTAGTGTGACTGTGAATCATTATAATGTACTGTGTATTTCTTTAAAAGAATAAAATACTAGAATAAGGATTTTGAATGTTTTTACCACAAAGAAGGGATAAGTGTTTGAAGAGACAGATGTGCTTATCCTGATTGGATATTACACAACACATGTATGCATCAAACAATCACATGATATCCTAGAAATATGTATAATTTTGTGTGTCATTTAATAACAAAAAATACTTGGCCGGCGCCGCGGCTCACTAGGCTAATCCTCCGCCTAGCGGCGCCGGCACACCGGGTTCTAGTCCCGGTCGGGGCGCCGGATTCTGTCCCGGTTGCCCCTCTTCCAGGCCAGCCCTCTGCTGTGGCCAGGGAGTGCAGTGGAGGATGGCCCAGGTGCTTGGGCCCTGCACCCCATGGGAGACCAGGATAAGCACCTGGCTCCTGGCTCCTGCCATCGGATCAGCGTGGTGCGCCGGCCGCAGCGCGCCGGCCGCGGCGGCCATTGGAGGGTGAACCAACGGCAAAGGAAGACCTTTCTCTCTGTCTCTCTCTCTCACTGTCCACTCTGCCTGTCAAAAAAAAAAAAAAAAAAAAAAACTTTAAAATAGACTGTGTTCAAATAAAGATAAACATTTTTGACCCACCATTCCAAGAACACTAGAAGCACAAAAATAAAGAGATTGCTTAAACACTGTGCTACCTTTTCTAAGTAGTGCCTGAACAACTGCCAGGAACCCAAATTAAGAATTTCCTATCTCTGAAAGAAGAAGGTAAATGAATAGCACATTTCTAAGAAAAAAAAAAAACAATAAAATGTTTTGTCCCTGTAGCCAAACATCTTAATGTTCAAAAGCACATTCTTGGGGAAATATTGTTCTAAATAAGCTAATAAATTACAATCTCAGTTATTATGGCAAGTGTAGCTTATAGGAATAATTCAGCCATCTTTCAATTGTTCATGTTAGCTCTTTTTTTAGTGATCTCTGAGCTGAATTGTGTCCCCACCAGAAGTTATATTAAAGTCTTCGTCCCTAATACCTGCCTATGTGACCTGATTAAGATGTAAGTTAGGATGAAGCTATACTGGATTAGGGTGAGCTCCAAATCAAATCACTGGGACTGTTGTGATAAATTCACTGTTAAGGCCAACATCACGGCATAACAGGGTTAAGGTGTAGCCTCCAACACCAGCGTCTTCTGACCCAGCTCCCTGCTATTGTACCTGGGAAAATCATGAAGATGGTCCTAGTGCGTGGGCCCCTGCTACCCAAGTGAGAGACCCAGATGGAGTTCCAGGTTCCTGGCTCTGGCCTGGCCCAGCCCTGGCTGTTGCAGCCATTTGGGGAGTGAACCAGCAGATGGAAGATCTCTGTGTCTCTCCCTCTGACATTGTAATCCTGCCTTTCAAATAAATAAATAAGCATTTTTATATTAAAACAAAAGAAAAGAAAAAGGAAATCACTGTCATTCCCTTAGCAACAGAGGATACACAGCCCCTTAGGACTGAAGAACACAAATAGACAGAGGTAGAGACCAGAGTGATGTGGTTGCCAGCCAAGAAGCACCCACTTGCTGGCAGCCACTAAAAGCAAGAAGGGAACCACAGGACAGATTCTCCCTCTGAGCTCCCAAGAAAGAACCAGTCTCACTAACACTTTGCTGTGGCCTCATGGCCTCCATAGCTGTAGGAGAACAAATTACTGTAGTTTTAAGCCTCCTTGTTTGTGATACTATGTTAGCTCAGCTCAAGGAAATTCATACACCATCCTACTTCCTATTTGACCTTTATCCCTTCTACATGTTCTTCTTGGTACTTTCTGTCCAGTGTAGCCACTATAGATGGAAATGGAAAGGATTTTGAGCCTTTTTGAGCCTAGAATTTGAGCTCAATCTCATCCCACTTTCAACTCTTTAAAGGTAGGCCAGTTACTAGGATGGTATGAGACTGTCTCTTCAACTCTAAAATATAAATTCATTTAATTCACCAATTCATTTTATAAGTATTGAAGGAACAGTAACTGTGCCAGGTGTTGTATAAGGCACATAGGTATTACTCAGGTAATTAATAAATCCTACAGAGGTGCTAAGAGCGGGTATAACCTGACCACATAAGTTGGTCCAGGTAGTGGTTTGAAGGTTAAATGAGATATATGTGAGTGAACTTTGTTATTTTTACTTCAAATGCCAACATATTATTATAAATAGAATCAGCTGAGTTGATTAAGAAGCATATCCTTACTCCCTCTGGTCCATTTTGTGAAATTAGGTAAAAATAAAGTTGGTGGAGTTTTAAAGGATTGGCAAGAGATACCCTTGTAGTAGCACCAGAAGAGAAAAGGCGTAAGTGATGCATGACTTTAAACATCATTCACTCAACAAAGCAGACTTGGTCATGCTCGTCACAGAACTGAGTCAAAGCCTACCTATTGAGTACTGTAATTAAGTAAGAAGGTTGATCATTGTTCCTCTTCTCCTCTAAAAGGAGACAAGATGCGGTTGTGTTTACCCATCAAGAGGTGCATGTTGGAAATAATGGTGGTATATCAGAAGGAGGAAGGTAAAGCAGCCACTGGCATTATACGGCAACAGATGTTACAGAACAGAAGAGAATTCAGGGTGGTGTGAAAGTATCTCCGGAGACCATGCAGCTAACTGAATGTTAAGTTGCTGGTTCCAGAATTGCACAGATAAAAGTACAAAAAAAAAAAAAAAAAAAAAGAATCCTTCTCAGCAAACTTTTCAGGGATCATCTTCTGATTCCTCTCAAAACTGCTCAGCCATTTGAAAGACCACTTTGTGGGCATTCAGAAGAGGACTCTCCAAGCCTCATAAAGGGAACAGCCAAGAGTGTGCCATGCATGGATGAGAACCATCTTATTAAAATTTTATGAAGTGCCATAGAGCCCTCCTCTCAGAAACCAGTCATGCAGCCACTCTGTATTAAAAATTCCTACACAAAGCCACATGATTGCTCATCCAGTAAATAAAGACTGTGCTGGACTGTGGGCAGGAGCCATAGAGAAAGCACCCGCGACACACGTGCTGAGCAGCCGCCTGTAACTGGCCAGCTCCTGAACTTACCAGGTTCATGGGGAAGGAAATAACTTCCTTCCTTGCTTCTTTCCTCAAAGTTCAAGAAAAATGACACTAGAATAGATACTGAAATAGTTATAGTGGTGATCATGTAAACAAACACACAAAGTCTTGAAGTTGCTTTTAAAATACTGTTTCTAATGAGGCAGCCATCCTGCTATTATGGGCTGCAGTATATTAAGGTTTTAATATCACAACTAACATTTTAACGATCAAATTTCACTTAATAAACTCAAATTGGATATCTTTCATCCACCCAAGATTCAAAGAGCAGTGATCATAGCCCCAAGCTTTGCCAGCAGTAATTCAAAATTAATTACCTAGTCAGCAGAGGAGGCTCTCTTCACAGACTCAGGGAATTCTGGCAAACAAGGTTCCTATGTTCAATCAGTGTCAAGAAGTTGCTCTCAACCATCTCACACTTAAATTCATAAATTGTCCTAAAATCATCCTAACTCCCGCAGCGTCTCTGCTTTCAGATCCAGTCTCCAGATCCTTCTCCTTCATACCTGACGATGGTTCACAGCTGCCTAGTCCAGCCCGAATTGAGGTGCGCCAGTATAGCTGGAATACGAGAAAGATACAACTGAACAGTGAGAGACAATTTGAGCACCATACGCTTTACTCAGAAATAACAAAACCAGGCAAGAAACTATTGATATTCAAAGGAAATATGAAAAATCACAAGAGACCTATATGTACCATACACATTAACTTGGCTAAGAAGACACAGAAATTCCTCTTTTTCAAATCCCTAATTTCAACTACAAAATTTCAATTTTGAAAAAGATATGATCTCATCTAATTTGCTATTTTAATTCTACAGGAGGGTAAACAAAGGCAAGAAAGGTGAGATGGCTTATTCAAGGCCACAGAGTGGTGGGAGTTGGGCAGGCTGGGACCTGAGGAGCTCTGGGTTTGAACAGGAAGTTAAGCGTGGGGAGCTCGAGAAAGAGACGTCTGACGGGAGAGGCGGCTCTAGACTCCTTTCCCCTGTCCTTCGCTCGCTCCTGGGGGCCAAGGGCTCCTCTGGCTGTGCAATGCTGGCCTCGGAGGCTTTCTCCACAGTGCTCTTACTGAGCATCCAAAAGGCCGTGCTTGTTCTTTGATGAGAAATCAGCACATGAACCACCAGTAAACTCCAGGCAATCTTTACTCATCTGGGTATGTCCAACAATTACAAAGACATGCTCCTTTCATTGAGGGTATTTGACTGCTTGATGAGAATCCAGAGCTTTTCACTTTTGTGAGATATTTTTCCTCCTGTGCACATAAAATTTTACGTTGTTCAATAGGAAATGTAATTTAAAATGTAAATGAACAAAACTAAAAATTTGGTTTAAATGATACTATTGAAGGACTTTTTTTATGTCTATTGTCTAAAACTATTTTTTTTTCAAGTTGTTTTATAGGGGCTGGCACTGTGGCATAGTGGGTAAAGGTGTTGCCTGCAGTGCTAGCATTCCATACAGGCGCTGGTTCAAGTCCCAATTGCTCCACTTCTGATCTAGTTAGCTGCTAATGCTCTTGGAAAAGCAGCAGAAGATGGACCAAGTCCTTGGGCCCCCTACACCCATGTGGGAGACCCGGAAGAAGCTCCTGGCTTCGGAGCAGCGCAGCTCAACCATTGCAGCCAACTAGGGAGTGAACTCTCTCTCTCTCTGCCTCTCCTTCTCTCTGTGTGTAACTCTGCCTTTCAAATAACTAAATAAATCTTTATAAGAGAAGTTATTTTATCATTCAGTATCATCAAGATAATAAAACAGGGACATAAGCACAGGACTGGTGTGGCCTGTGGTCCTTTGGTTTGCAAGGCATCTTGTCTGCTTAGCTTTTGTCTCAAGGCTCAGCCGTGGAAGAGAACAAAGCCGCCCTGGAGTCTCTCCCTTCCCCAGAGTCACTATCTGAAGAGGGAAGAAAGTGAGGCCGAGTGTTGCTTCACCACAGCGCCTCTCAGTCTTTCCTGCTTGTTTCATCTTGTGGTCGTGGTGGCAAAGTTCCAGGCTATGGGGAAAACAGACTCTTACATGGACGGCTTAGCAAAGAGGGGTGTATTAATACCAGCACAGATGAGTACACAGGAACCAAAAGAAAGAACTAAGAGGAAGAAGCCCTCGAGGCGTGCTCAAAACAATAAAGCCTCTATTCTCTTAAGAGCCGCGTTCTCTCCCAGGTCCCTGGTCTCTAAATTTCACACCCTCCACTGCTTTTCTCACAGCCCTGGTTTATTCCCAGGTGAACGCTCTGGTCAGTCACAGCAGAAGATTAGGATCAGAAGTATCTGCAGCTCCGCCGATAGGGTAATTCCGATGTAAGTTGATTCTGCACTGATCTCAGGATTATCAGTCCTCCCCGATGAAGACGTCTTTGCTACAGAGCAATGCAGGCTTTCCCTCAGTGAATTCAGAGCAGCCAGGCAGCTGCCACGTAGAAGGGACTCAGTCTCTGGGCCGTGGCTTGGCAGACACTTGACAGCAGGATGGTCAAGTGGCTCTCTAACATGACTGCCTTCAGAGGTTCCGGGAAAGAGTCCTCCTGTTTAACTCCTCCAGAGCAAAGACTTGGACGTGGCCATAGCTACACCCAGAATTACAGATGGGACTGTCTTATGATTCAGAGGAAGGTTGCCTTTTTACTTGGCTCCTGCTGCACAGTATGTCATTTTTCTGCCCACAGCTTGATGAAAAAGAACTTCTCTGGGTTCCTCTCTAAGCATGCACACACAATGTAAAATCAAAGCTTCTGAGTGCCAAGTATAGCTGAATAGAGGACAAAGGAATGAGTCTATTCACTAAAAATACCGGAACAATATAATCCAACAAATTTACGTGCCTTCAAGCCTATAGATATTACAAGCAAATGTAGTAATCCCATCTTTGAATTTACTGATGGATCATATAAACAGAGAGACCAAGGTTGTAGCTCAGCTCAAGTGTAAAATAATTGAAGTGGGGCTAGTGCCATGGCTCAGTAGTCTAAGCCTCTGCCTGAGGTGCTGACATCCCCATACGGGCACTGATTCCCATCTTGGCTGTTCCACTTCTGATCGAGCTCCCTGCTAATGGCCTGGGAAAGCAACGGAAGATGGCCCAAGTGCTTGGGCCCCTGCACCCGTGTGGGAGACCTGGAAGAAGCTCCTGGCTTCCAATTGGACCAGCTCCAGCCATTGTGGCCATTTGGGGATACTGCTCCTTCAGTATCTAATTGACTTTCATTTTCAACAAGATATTTTCTTCATGGTGATCAGGAAAGTCCCCAGTGGTCTCATGTCACATACTCCAAGAAAGACAACCACTAGGTATTATGCAGTCACACCAGATGCAAAATGAGAGCTAGATTCATAATGAAATACAAAGACAAATAATAAGAAAGCATATTAGAGCCAGTGCCATGGCTCACTAGGCTAATCCTCCGCCTTGCGTTACCAGCACACCGGGTTCTAGTCCCGGTTGGGGCGCCGGATTCTGTCCCGGTTGCCACTCTTCCAGGCCAGCTCTCTGCTGTGGCCAGGGAGTGCAGTGGAGGATGGCCCAAGTGCTTGGGCCCTGTACCCCATGGGAGACCAGGATAAGCACCTGGCTTCTGCCATTGGATCAGCACTGTGCGCCGGCCGCAGCGTGCCGGCCGCAGTGGCCACTGGGGCGTGAACCAACGGCAAAGGAAGACCTTTCTCTCTCTCTCTCTCTCTCTCTCTCACTGTCCACTCTGCCTGTCCAAAAAAAAAAAAAAAGCATATTAGTAGTAGCTCATTTTTGTACTAAAAACAACCACAAAATTATACTACAAATTACAAATTAAATTAAATTGCTTAAAGAACTTTACAGATTAACATAAAGTTAGCTTTATAAATTTAAATTTTAGTGAAAATATAAAACTAATGGGCATTTGTTATATGGCTTTGTATTATGTTCAAGGGATACAAATGATATAGAAACCAGAGTTTCAGCCACCGAGGAATCATAACCTAGTTCGTGGCTGATAAAATTTGAGGCAAGGAAAAGGAATGCATAAAAGACATGATATTAACCAAGTGTTAAATGTTGAGCACATATTATAATCTTAATGATATCTTAGGCCATAATGGATGATTGTAGACTAGAATAATCTTTGAAGATTTTGTTAAAGAATTGGGGCCCAGCTAGGTCAAATCTCTGCCTGCCATGCTGGCATCCCATATGGGCACCAGTTGGAATCCTGGATGCTCCACTTCCGATCCAGCTCCCTGCTAATGGGTTGGGAAAGCAGTGGAGGATGGCTCAAATGCTTGGGCTCCTGTGCCCATGTGGGAGACCCAGAAGAAGATCCTGGCTCCTGACTTCAAATGGGCCCATCTCTAGCCATTGTGACCATTTGGGGAGTGAACCAGCAGATGGAAGACCTCTCTCTCTGTCTCTCCTTCTCTATCTGTAACTCTGCCTCTCAGAGATTTATTTATTTGAGAGGCAGAGTTGCACAGAGAAGGAAGATGGACAGAGAGATCTTCCATCGCTGGTTCATTCCCCAAATGGCTGCAATGACTGGGGCTAACCAAACCAAGAGCCGAACCAAGAGCCAGGAGCTTCTTCCAGGTCTCCCACATGGAAGCAGGAGCCCAAGAACTTGGGCCATCTTCTGCTGCTTTCCCAAGCCCACTAACAGGGAGCTGGATTGGAAGTTGAGCAGCTGGAACTCAAACTAGTGTCCGTATGGGATTTGGGTGCTGCAGGCAGTGGCTTTAACCTGCTGAGCCACAGTGCCAGTCCTGGAATATTTTAAGGAAGTGGTGAAAATTGTTCTTATTATCAAAAGATAGACTGTTATTTTTTAAAATACTTATCTATTTGAAATGGAGAGAGAGAGAGAAAGAGGGAGAGAGAGAGAGAGAGAGAGAGACCTACTATCTAGTGCTCCCCAAATGGTTGTAAGGGCCAGGGCTGGATCAGGATAAAACCAGGAGTCCAGAGTGGGTGACAGGGACCAAGTACTTAAGCGGTCATCAACTGCTTTCCCAGGTTCATTAGCAGGGAGCTGATTTGGAAATAGAATGATCAGCACTCCAACATGGGATGTTGGCGGATAAGCAGTGCTTAACCTGCTGTATCACAATGCTGCTCCCAGATAGAATGATTTTTGGATTGTCAGAAAAGAGTACCAAGGAGTAAGAAAGGAAAGAAAGCCAATGAAATGGCTTGGAGGTGGGTGTCTGTAGAGATGTAATTGTGGATTCACTCACGATCAAGAATTTGTTAAAATAGAGAACTGTTAAAGAGCATTTGAGTAGTACAGAAAAAAGTGGGCCATAGGATGGAAAGCAAAGAGGAACTCTGGGAGGTATTTGGGGGAAAACAAAGAAAAGAGCAAATAATAAAAGCAAGCGAGAGGGATTTTGTGAAGCCCTTAAAAAAGAAACACACGCCTTGGGGCCTTCAGGGATCCTTCCAAAAGTTCATAGAAAAGTGGAGCTAAAAGATAAGTTTACTTAATGCAAAAAGTTTGAGGTCCATTAGGTCTTCAAAGCTTCATGAAAAATATGTATTATGAAAAACTATATGTGGGTTTTAAAGCACGCTTGTAGTGCTGGCAGTTACATAGCTTTTGACAGTATACACAGTGTCTTCAAGTGGAACTACATTATCACCTTTAGACAAAGACACTTTTTGGAATCATTAAATTAGGCAACATTTAAGAGTATGTATCTAAAAATTAGAAACTTTTCTCACTTAAAATATAATGCAATTTAAAATTTTAACTGCAAACTCATCATTATTAATTTGGACCAGAAGGAACAAATGTTCAGGGATCGCAGCATGTCCAAAACAAACTTTTCTTTTTTTTTATTATTTTTATTTGACAGGTAGAGTTATAGACAGTGAGAGAGAGACAGAGAGAAAGGTCTTCCTTCCATTGGTTCACTCCCCAAATGGCTGCAACGGCCTGCGCCACGCGATCCGAAGGCAGGAGCCAGGTGCTTCTCCTGTTCTCCCATGGGGTGCAGGGTCCAAGCACTTGGGCCATCCTCCACTGCCCTCCCGGGCCACAGCAGAGAGCTGGACTGGAAGAAGGGCAACCTGGACTAGAACCCGGTGTGCCGGGGGTGGAGGATTAGCCAAGTGAAGGGTGGAGCTGGCCCAAAACAAACTTTTCATGAGTTCCATATTCTGTTGCTCTACTAATGGACCTTGCCAGAGGACTTTGGTCCCTATATTTCCTCATTCTATTCTTGATCTTCATTTCTGCATTTTGGAAAACTCTCTTTGATCCTATTTCCATCCCACATCATATCTTCACTTCCCATTCATCTCTAACTGCTCTGCACTAAGTCAGCTCTCAATCCATCCCACCCCTGCAAGTGCTCCTGGAAGTGAACACAAACATTCTACATACTATATGTGTTGGATACTTCTCAGTATTGACCACATTTTTTTAACTTTATTTAATGAATATAAATTTCCAAAGTACAGCTTATGGATTACAATGGCTTCCCCCCATAACGTCCCTCCCACCCGCAACCCTCCCCTTTCCCACTCCCTCTCCCCTTCCATTCACATCAAGATTCATTTTCAATTCTCTTTGTATACAGAAGATCAGTTTAGCATACATTAAGTAAAGATTTCAAAGGTTTGCTCCCACACAGAAACATAAAGTGAAAAATACTGTTTGAGTACTAGTTATAGCATTAAATCTCAATGTACAGCACACTAAGGACAAAGATCCTACATGAGGAGTAAGTGCACAGTGACTCCTGTTGTTGACTTAACAAATTGACACTCTTGTTTATGGCCTCAGTAATCACCCTAGGCTCTTGTCTTGAGCTGCCAAGGCTATGGAAGCCCCCTGAGTTCACTGACTCTGATCATATTTAGACCAGGCCATGGTCAAAGTGGAAGTTCTCTCCTCCCTTCAGAGAAAGGTACCTCCTTCTTTGATGACCCATTCTTTCCACTGGGATCTCACTTGCGGAGATCTTTCATTTAGGTTTTTTTTTTTTTCCCCAGAGTGTCTTGGCTTTGCATGCCTGAAATACTCTCATGGGCATTTCAGCCGGATCCGCATGCCTTAAGGGCTGATTCTGAGGCCAGAGTGCTGTTTAGGACATCTGCCATTCTATGGGTCTGCTGTGTATCTCACTTCCCATGTTGGATCATTCTCTCCCTTTTTGATTCCCTCAGCTAGTATTTGCAGACACTATTCTTGTTTATGTGATCCCTTTGGTTCTTAGTCCTATCATTATGATCAGTTGTGAACAGAAATTAATCACTGGGACTAGTGAGATGGCATTGGTACATGCCACCTTGATGGGATTGAATTGAAATCCCCTGGTATATTTCTAACTCTACCGTTTGAGGTAAGTCAGCTTGAGCATGAGTACTGACCACACTTAACCTCTCTAAAGTGGGCAATGCAATTTTTCTTTGCTTTGTTCTTGAATTTCTTGCCTTAGCTTTCTGGCCTCATTCTACCTTTGTTATTTTGTCTCTGTGTCCTTAAATTTCCACAGTCTCTTCCTGTTAATAATCCCCCAGAATTCCATCCATCACTTTCCACTCTTCTAATTGCACACACTTTCTTGGAGGAATTTTATCTGCTTGCTCTAAAGCATACAGATGGACAGCTCACGATTCTATATTGCCAATGCAGATGCAAAGCCACATTTATAATACAACCTACATATGCTTCATAAAACACGTTTAGCACTGAACTTTTTACCCATGCCTCAAATCTGTTCTTCCTCCCATCTTCTTTCCAGAATTTGTTCAGCCACTATTCATGCAGAGATCTAAGACAGAAAGCAGGAAGTGGTCCTTGGTTCCTTTCTTTTCTTTTATCCTTCCTGTGATGGTTGACTTTGTGTGTTGACATGACTTTACCATGGGGTGCCCAGATATTTAGCTAAACATTTTTTCTGAGTGTGTCTGTGAGGCTGCATCTGGAAGAGATTAACATTTGAATCAGTCGTCTTAGTAGAGCAGATTGCCTTCCAGGAAGTGAAGGGGTCTCATCCAACTCAAGGGAGACTTGAGTAGAATAAAAAGCTGAGGAAGAAAGATTTCTTTCTCTCTGCCTGATTGTTTTCTAATCAACACATCAGTCTTCCTGCCTTCAGGCATGGATCAGACTATAACGTGCAGTAGCTACATCAACAGTGCTCTTGGGTCCCCAGCTTGCAGATGGATCAGTCTGACTTCTCAGCCTCCATAACCAAGTGAATCAAGTCCTTACAGGAAACCTATCTCCGTAAAAAAAATTACACATATATTTTTTCTCTTAGTTCAATTTCTCTGGAGATCCCAGATATACAAAGATGTTGGTACTACGAGTGGTTCTAAAGAATCAGATTCAAAAGGATGAGTTTTCTGAATTGAAATTTCTGAAATTCACCCTGGCTATGGACTGAATGTGTCCCTCCAAAATTCATATGTTGAAATTTAATTTACAATCTAGTGTTATCAAGAGCTGTGGCATTTTATTTTTATTTTTTAAAGATTTATTTATTTGAACTGCAGAGTTACAGAGAGGGAGAGACAGAGAGAGAGAGAGAGATATCTTCCACTACTGGTTCACTCTCCAAATGTCCACAACGGCCAGGGCTGGGCCAGATGGAAGCCAGGAGCTAGGAATTTCTTCTACACCCTGGTGCCAGGATTTGCCCACTACGCCACAGAGCCAGCCAAGAGCTGGGGCATTTTAAGAAGTGATTAAGTCTGGGGCAGGCTTTGTGGCATAGCAATTAAAGCCACATCTGCAGTACCTGCATCCTGTATGGAGTCCTGACTGCTCCACTTCCAATCCAGATCCCTGCTAATGCTCTTGGGAAGGCAACAGAGGACGGTCCAAGTGCTTGGGCTGCTGCACCCACGTGGGAAACCTGGAAGAAGCACCTGGATCCTGGCTTCAGAGCAGCCCAGCTCTATTCTTTGAGGCTGTTTGGGGAGTGAACCAGTGGATGGAAGATCTCTCACTTTATGTCTTGCCCTCTGTCTGTATTTCTCTGTAACTCTGCCTTAAAAAAAAAAGTGATTAAGTCTAGGAGGCTCTGCCCTCATGAATGTAATCAGTACTCCTATAAAACAGACTGAAAGCATCATGGTTGTCTCTTCTGCCACATTAGGATGCTGCAAAAGATGCCATCTATGGAAGTAGAGAGGAGTCCTTCACCAGAAAATGAACTGTTGGTGTTTTAATTTTGACCATTCTAGTCTCCAGAATGGTTAGCACTAAATTTCTGTTGTTTATAAATTATCCAGTTTAAGGTATCTGTACAAGATTTATATTTATTTATTTATTTTTCTTTGCAAGGCAGAGTGACAGAGAGATAGAGAGAGAGATCTTCCATCTGCTGGTTCACTCCCCAAATGACTGTAATGTCCAGGACAGGGCCCAGTTGAAGCCAAGAGCCCAGAATGCCGTCCAGGTCTCCCATGGGGGTGGCAGAAACCCAAGAACTTGGGCCATCTTCCACTGCCTTTCCAAGCACATTATCAGGATGCTGGATTGGAAGTAGAGCAGCTGGGACTTGAACTGGTGCCCTGATATGGGATGCTGGCACTCCAGGTGGCAGTCTAACCTACTTCACCACAATGCTGACCTGCAGTTTAAGGTATTTTATTCTAGCCAGACAAATGGGGGTGATTCTCTTATCTAATCAGATTTGAAGATGTTAATGACTCCATTTCCAGTAGTAAAGGGATCAATAATAGTCCATCACATGATCTGGCAATAGAGATATTTCCATTGAATAGTTATAATCAATGACTTACAAGAAATAAGGAGCTGGGAGGCTGTGTATATAATACTTTCAAATGTTTTTGGAAACCTAACAAATATAGTGATTGTTCACTGCTTCTAATATAGCTTGACAAAATAGTCAAAGCAAATGATGAGCTCAGGGATTCAAATTCTCAGCTCAGATGCTGCATAATGACCTGAAAGTTTCCAAGTGTGCCTTAAGGAGACGATTTCTTGTAACTGCATGGCTGGTATTGCTGAATAACAAATGCAGACTCTCACCCTGTGATTGCCTGTATTACAACAAAAATTGGACTCCCAGTCTTTGAGGTTGTCTGTTGTCAAAGTGAGGGCATTAACTTGGAAAAACAAAGGTCTTACAAATTGGAACGGAGACATGCGAGAAGACTATGATGAAGCTAGGAACACTGAGCCCCTAAATTCTAATGAGTCTTCTTTGCCAGTGGAAACTGCCTTGCCACCCTAGTAGAAGTGGTTGCTGCTCCCTAGCCAGTGTTATCGTCTTCTTCACCTTACTCTGTGGGGATTAACCCTGCAATGCCCTGTGCTCCCCCTCGAACCCTGTACAAGTCAGCTGCCATCAGGACAATGCTGATGTTTCTTAGGACTTCCTCACTGCCCCACTTTGCTTCTAGCTCTGTAAGTAGACTCCAGTCCCAGCAGGCCTCTAAATGAAATATAAAGGGTAACTCATGAGGAAGTGTGCTATACTCCAAAAGAATAAATTCATGTTCATACAAACAAGACCTGAAGAACATGTGTAGGAATGGATACTGAGGATGTCGTATGTAGTGGAAGGAACACAAAGTTGCTGACCTCTCAGTTTATGAAGATGGGCTCACTAAGCAAGGATTCTGCACTTAATGTTGCAGCTTGGGGGATTAGGAAAGGTTCTGTAAGTTTGTTTCGTTGTTTGAAATGTGGATGAAGAGGTGGTTCACCATGAGTGAACTAGAATTTTAGATTCATTTCAATTTTATGTGTAGAAAGGGAGGCAAAGAGATGGAGATGGAAATGTTAGAGTATATTTGCCATTTCATACCCACTTACCTGCCCTGGGAGGGTCAAACAGATATATCTTCACCACTATTGTGTGAAATAAATTTGTGAAGGGAGGCTTCACATCTTCAAAGAGCTCCATGATTGCTCTAATCTATAGGCTCATCCTTATAATGGACATTGCAGGCTTTTAATTGGGAAACCTAAATATCACAGTGATAGTTGGATTCTAGCGTGGCAGGGACCAAGCGGACTCACTCAGTTTGCAAAGGCAAGATATCAACTTTGGTATCAACTTGACTAAATCAAAAACAATGTGATGGGCTGGTATTGTGCTGCAACAGTTTAAGCTACCACGTTGGATGCCCCATCCTATATTGGAGTGCTATTTTGAGCCTTGGTTGCTCTGCTTCCAAACCACTTCACTGCTAATATACCTGGGAAACAGCAGATAATAGCTCAAGTACTTGAGTTCCTGACACCCACATGGGATGTGTGCTAGACTCCAAGAATAAATTCATGTTCATACAAACAAAACCTGAAGATGGAAGATCACTCTGTCCTCCCTGTCTCTGACTATGGCTCTACCTCTCTAGTAAATAAATAAATATTTAAAAAAGAAAAAGATTCTATCCATTGCACTACATGAGAACTGACTAGAGGCACCATCTAGAAATCAGAATATAGGTCCTCACCAGATACCAAACCTTCTACAATCTGTTTTCTTTTTAAAATATTTATTTATTTATTCACTTGAGAGGTAGAGCCACAGACAGAGACAGGGAGGACAGAGAGATCTTCCATCTGCTGGTTCACTCCCCAAATGGCTACAATTGCTGGAACTGAAGCCAGGAGCCAGGAGACTTTTCTGGGTCTCCCACATGGGTGCAGGGGCCCAAGCACTTAGGCTATCTTCCACTGCTTTCCCAGGCCATAGCAGGGAGCTGGATCAGAAGTGGAGCAGCTGGGACAGGAACTGGCACCTATATGGTATGCCAACCATGCAAGCATAAGCCGAACCTACTATGCCACAACAAGACCCCCTCTTGTAGAATCTTGATCTTGGACTTTGCAGCCTTCTGAACTATGAGAAATAAATGTCTAAGGTTTATAATGTACTCAGTTAATGATATTTTGTTATAGAAGCTTGAATGGACTGAGACAGCTTCTGAGTCTATCCTGTGGTTATTTCCCCCATTCTAGAATACATAATTAGAATACATTTTGAAAGTTGGTTTAGGTATTAAGTTGGCTGAATTAAGGGATACCTCGATAGCTGATAAAATATTATTTGTTTTCTTTATTTTTTAAAGAGATTTATTTTATTTATTTGAAAGGCAGAGTTATAGAAAGAGAGGGAGAGACAGAGAGAGGTCTTCCATCTGCTGTTTCACTCCCCGAATGGCCAAAATTACAAGGGCTGGACCGGGCTGAAACCAGGAGTCAGGAGATCCTTCTGGGTCTCCCACATGTGTGCAGGGGCCCAAGCACTTGGGCCATCCTCCGCTGCTTTCCCAGGTACATTACCAGGGAGCTGGATCCAAAGTGAAGCATCTGGGACTGGAACCAGTGCCATTTGGGATGCCGGTGCTGCAGGCAGCTGCTTAACACACTGCATCACAATGCCGGCCCCAGCATTACTTACTTTCAATCATTGCATCAATTATTCTCAATGCTTCAGCAGACACTGAGCCCATCCCTCTTCTTTTGAAAGGGAAACCCAGGTGGTTTGGCCTTTGATTCAAATGATCAGGCCGTAGCAGGTTTGTCTGAGACAGTGTTTGTTAGAGACATTGGCATGTGAGTTGATGGACCCAGAGGGAAAGACCTGCCTTCGATGTCGTTGGGCAACATCCAACTGACTGGCGACCTGGATGGAAGAAAAATGTAGAGGAATGGTAGATTCTCGCTTTCTCCTCCAGAGTTCATGTGCCCTTCTGCTCCTGCCCTTGAACATCAGAACTCCAGGCTCTCTAGATTGGACTCGGATTTGTACAAGTGGTCCTCTGAGCTCTCAATCCTGTGGCCTTGGACTAACAAGGTTCCGAGGCTTTCAGACTTGGACTGAGCCAAGCTACTGGCTTCCTTAATTCTCCAATGGTCTGTTGGGACTCTCAGCCTCCACAATGAAATGAGCCAATTTGCCTTGTGAATAGTCTGCCCCACCCCCTCTCTGGAGAACCCTAGATATGCTCTGTAACTGGAAGAATCACCACATTGGTCCCCTGACCTGTGTAGTGATAGATAGCACTGTGGGAAGGGCCACTCTTATCTAGAAAAATACTCATAGAAGATCAAAAGCAAAACCACATTCTGAGAAGGATTGAGAAATCATTACCACCATCAAATTACTTAAAAAATGTAGGGATGGTGATTCCCATCACATCCCATTCAATTAGTCTGTGCAGAAGACAGAAGACAGAGGGGATCTGGGTGAATGACAATGAATTATCATGAACTTAACCATGTAGTGACTCCAATTGCAGTTGCTGTACTAGATGTGGTTTCATTGCTTGAACAAGTTAACACATCCTCTGGCACCTGATATTTAGCTGTTGATCTGCCAATGCCTTCCTTGTTCTATATGCCTATCAATAAGGTCCAGCAAAAATAGTTTCCTTTCAGCAGATAAAATCAGCAGCACACCTTTGCTGTCTTATCTCAGAGGTACATGAACTCACCAGCCCTATGTCACAATTTGGTCCACTGGGATTTTGATCGCCTTTCACTTCCGCATGTTATCACTCTGACATATGCTGATGACATATGCTGATTGGACCTAGTGATAAAGAAGTAGAAACTACTCTGGAATTGTTGGTAAGACATTTGTGTGCCAGGGTGAGGGGAAAAATCTAAAAAAAAAAAAAAAAAAAGAAAGAAAATTCAGGGGACTTCCACCTCAGTGAAATTTCTAGTAGTGGGGGGGCATGTTGAGATATCCCATATGAGATGAAGGATAAGTTGTTGCATCTGACCCAACCTACAACCAAAAAAGAGGTGCACTATCTAGTGGGCCTCTTTGGATTTTGGAAGCAGTATGTTCTTCTTATGGATGTTTTATCCATTTATAGAGTAATCTAAAAACTGTTAGTTTGAGTGGAGCCCAGAACAAGAGAATGCTCTACAACAAGTCCAAGCAGCTTGCAAGCTGCTGGACTTCCTAGCCACATGATGCATCAGATAGGGATGCTGATTAGAGCCTCTGGCTAGTCCCCATAGGTTAATCACAGCGCAGGCAGGTCTTCAGGATTTTTGCAGAAAAGCCTTCATGTACTGTTTCAGATAGCTACTCTGCTTCAAAGAAACAGCTCTCAGCCAGCTATTGTACCATCTGCTGGCAGCAGAGACCAACAGTGAGGCCCAGCAGGTATGACACCATTCTCTAGATGATCAGTTAGTCAGTTAGTGACAGGTTGATTACTGTGGATGGTTTCCATTATGGAAGGGGCAGTGTTTTGGTCTTATTGGGAAAAAAAACACTTACTCTGGATATATATTGACACTCCTTGAATGCAATGCTTCTGCCAGAATTGCCATTGATGTATTTAAAGAATGCTTTATCATCATGGTATTCCACACAGCACTGCCTTTGATCAAGGAACTCACTTCACAGCAAATGAAGTGTAACAATGCACTCATAATCACAGAATTCACAGGAACACAGGACATTCCTTCGGGTATCTCCTGGTGTTACCCTGCCTTGTGATTAAGGTCAGTGAAAAACAACAGCAATGCAATACAAACTGGGCTACTAATAGCTCAGATCCTTAAGAAATGAAGGTTGGGTCTCTCCATCAATAGAGAATAATTATTAGCAGCAGTGCTTGCTGAAGACAAAGGAGATACTGAACAGGTAGTAGAGGAAAGTAGTTAAAAATAGGAGCCATACCATATGGCTAGTTACAGAAATGAGGATTATAACTGTCATGAGTATTCCTCCTTATTTTATTTTGGATTTGTTACATCACAGGTTGTATTTAGACAAATTACAATGGGTATGGCATCGCTAGGTAATATCAGCTTATGGGGCCATTTCACAAGAAGGCTTTCATCGACTAGAATGCCCTTATGCAGTGCATGAATGCACACCCCCACAAATACATATTAAGCAAAATCTGTTTCCGTCCTTCCCATAGTCCCTTATCAGGTAGTATAATATGCACTGACTTTATTTCATAGCATTTAAGTATTTTTTTAAACTTATTTATTTATTTATTTTGACAGAGTGGACAGTGAAAGAGAGAGAGAAAGGTCTTCCTTTTTCCATTGGTTCACCCCCCAGTGGCCGCTGCGGCTGGCGCACCAGGAGCCAGGTGCTTCCTCCTGGTCTCCCATGCGGGTGCAGGGCCCAAGCACTTGGGCCATCCTCCACTGCACTCCTGGGCCACAGCAGAGAGCTGGACTGGAAGAGGAGCAACTGGGACAGAATCTGGCGCCCCAACCGGGACTAGAACCCGGGGTGCCGGCGCTGCAAGCAGAGGATTAGCCAAGTGAGCTGCGGCGCCGGCCAGTATTTAAGTATTTTTAATTCCACATCATTGTTGTTAAGTTATGCCATATCAAGGAAAAGAGTAAGCATCAGTCAAGGACTTCATCTGCTTTTCTGGGGAAGAGGTTAGCTCATTTTCAATTGCACAAATGATAGTCATATCACTAGATGGTTTATGATCTTACTGCCTTTATTTGAAGATTAAATAAGTTTAAGAAGATGCATATGGGTGCCAAGTTGATAAACTGTGAACTTGTGATGGTTAATTTTACGTGTCAATTTGACTGAGCTGTAAGGTAAATATTTGATTCAACATTGTGAGTTTGTGTCTACAAATGTGTTAATGAATGAGCTTGATATTAGGATTGGCAGGACCAACGCTGTGACACTGTTGGTTAAAGCCACTGCCTGTGTCACCAGCATCCCAAGGGGCATCGGTTTAAGTCCTGGCTTCTCCACTTCTGATTCAGCTGTCTTCTAATGCACCTGGGAAAGCAGAGGATTATGGCCTGAGTGCTTGGGCCCCTGAACTCATGTGGGAGACACAGAAGAAGCTCCTGGCTCCTGCCTTTGGCCTGGCCCAACTCCAGTCATTGGAGTCATTTGGTGAGTGACCCAGTGGATGAAAGAACTTTCCCTGTCTCTCCTTCACTCTTTGTGACTCTGGCTTTCAAATAAATATGTAAATCTTAAAAAAACAATAGGATTGGCAAGCTGAGTAATGTAGATTGTCTTTTCCAACGTAAGCAGGCCTTATCCAAATCATGAAAGGCCTAAGTAGAATAAAAGGTTGAGTAAGAAAGAAGTCTTTCTCTATCTGACTGTCTTAGAACTGAGACATCAGTCTTCAAACTGAGACATGAGTCTTTTCATGCCTTTGAAGTGTGACTCAGATTGGAGACTAAACCTTTGTCTGTCTTAGTTCTCAGGCCTTTTGACTTGAACTGAAGCTCTAACATTAGTACTACCTGATCTCTGTTTAGCGACTGCAGATCCTAGAGCTCTCAACTTCCTTCCTTATAGTGATGCTGTTTCTCTGGAAAACCCACCAGGCTAATACTCTCCAAATGCAATGAATCATCAACTCGATTCTTCCTGAAACTTTTCTGGAATCTATCTGTTCTTTATCTCAATTCTCACTACCACTGTTCTTATTATTCACTATCAGTATTAGGTCAATTACTTTTTTTTTTCTTATTTATTTATTTGAAGGCAGAATTACAGAGAGGCAGAGGCAGAGAGAGAGAAAGAGAGAGAGAGAGAGGTCTTCCATCCTCTGGTTCACTCCCTAGATGGCTGCAACACCCGAAGCTGTGCCAATCTGAAGCCGAGACAGGAGTTTCTTCCAGATCTCCCACGTGAGTGCAGGGGCCCAAGGACTTGGGCCATCTTCTGCTTTCCCAGGCCATAGCAGAGAGCTGGAGCAGAAGTGGAGCAGCCAGGACTCTAACCAACAACCATATGGGATGCTGCCACTGCAGGTGGCATCTTTACCTGCAATGCCACATCATCAGCTCCATCAATTACTTTCTAATAAGCTCTCTCTCTCTAGTTTTGCTAGTTTCAAATCTGTTCTTTATACCAACCTCAGAAAGAAGGTTCTAAATTAAAGGTTTTATGGCTCTGTTTAATAGCCTTCCAACTCTAAACTTGTTAAAATGACTTTCATAAACTATATATTGTTTGTTACTGGTTATTGAGCATACTTGTTTTAGGATACATCAATGTTGGGGCTGGCGCTGTGGCACAGTAGGTTAATCCTCTGCCTGCAGCACCAGCATCCCATATGGGTGCAGGTTCTGGTTTTTTTTTTTTTTTTTTTTTTTTTTTTTTTTTTTTAAGGCAGAGTGGACAGTGAGAGAGAGAGACAGAGAGAAAGGTCTTCTTTTGCCGTTGGTTCACCCTCCAATGGCCGCCACGGCCAGTGCGCTGCAGCCGGTGCACCGCGCTGATCCGATGGCAGGAGCCAGGTACTTCTCCTGGTCTCCCATGGGGTGCAGGGCCCAAGTTCTTGGGCCATCCTCCACTGCACTCCCAGGCCACAGCAGAGAGCTGGCTTGGAAGAGGAGCAACCGGGACAGAATCCGGTGCCCCGACCGGGACTAGAACCCGGTGTGCCGGCGCCGCTAGGCGGAGGATTAGCCTAGTGAGCCGCGGCGCTGGCCTGGGTGCAGGTTCTAATTCTGGCTTCTCCTCTTGAGACCCAGCTCTCTGTTGATAGCCTGGGAAAGCAGTAGAGGATGGTCCACGAGTTTGGCCCCCTGCACCCATGTGGGAGACCCAAAGGAGGCTCCTGGATCCTGGCTTCAGATTGGCCCCATTCCTGCTGTTGTGGCCATTTGGGGAGTGAACCAGAGGATGGAAGACCTCTCTGTCTCTCCCTCCCACTGTCTGTAATTTTACCTGTCAAATAAATAAATAAAATCTTAAAAAAATACATCACTGTCATTTTGTGAATCAATAGTTTATTCTTTTATTTTTTATATCTATTTATCTGAGATGCAAAGAGAGAGAGAGACAGATACACAGAGATTTCTAATGTGCTAGTTCACTCCCCAAATGCTTGCACAGACTGAGAATGGGCAAGGCTGAAACCAGGGGCTGGGAACTCAATCCAAGTCTTCAGCATGTGTGGCAGTGACTGTTACTCAAGCCATCATCTTCTGCCTTCCAGGGTGCACATTAGTAGGAAACTGGGATTGAGACTTGAACCCAGGGACTCCAGAATGGGATGTGAATATCCCAACTACCAGGCCACATGCCATCTCCTCATCCTTTTCATTGCCATGTAATATTTCACTGTGTAGATTTGCCAATCACATTTGTCCACCCACTTGATGAATCACTACAAGGTTTTTGCTATTACACATAAAACTGCTCTAAACATTGGTGTACAGACTTTCTGTGTATGTATGAGTTCATTGTCTAAGTACTTAGTTGAGGAATAGCTGGAGCATATAGCAGGAATATGTTTTAAGAAACTGCCAAACTGTTTTCCAATGTGATTGCAGAATACAAGCATTTCAGTTGCCCTACAAATTCAGACACTCATTATGGCTTACATTTACTGAAGCTCCTCTATGCCCCAGTAAATGTTCCATTTTCCTAAGTGACCCATATGTACTTCCCAAGAATATGCATTCAGCTGTTGTTGGCAGAGTATTCTGTAAATGTTAGGTCACAGTGGGTGGTATGTTGTCCAGGTCTCTTTTTTTTTTTTTTTTTTTTGACAGGCAGAGTGGACAGTGAGAGAGAGAGACAGAGAGAAGGGTCTTCCTTTGCCGTTGGTTCACCCTCCAATGGCCACCGCGGCCAGCATGCTGCGACTGGCGAACCGTGCTGATCCGAAGGCAGGAGCCAGGTGCTTCTCCTGGTCTCCCATGTGGGTGCAGGGCCCAAGGACTTGGGCCATCCTCCACTGCACTCCCGGGCCATAGCAGAGAGCTGGCCTGGAAGAGGGGCAACTGGGACAGAATCCGACTCCCTGACCGGGACTAGAACCCGGTGTGCTGGCGCCGCAAGGCAGAGGATTAGCCTAGTGAGCCACAGCACTAGCCCAGGTCTTTTATATCCTTACAGGTTTCTGGCTCTTTGTTTGATGGAGTACCGAGAGAAGAGCATTGGAAGCTCCAACTATAATTGTGCATTTGTCTCTCTCTACTCACTCTTCTAGTCTTTGCCTCAAGTATTTAGAAATTCTGCTATTTGGAGCACAACCATTCAGGATTATTATGACTTTTTCATAAATTGACCCATGTGTTACTATGAAATGACCCTCATTATTCTTGGTACTATTCTGTGAAATCTACTTCTTCTGATATTAATATGAGCACTCCATCTCTCCATTGTGTTAGCGTGCTGGATGCTTTCATTTGGATTCTTACATCTTTTTACTTTTAAATAATTTTAGACTCATGGGAAAATGGCAAAAATAGTAGAGTTTTGATATACCCCTCACCTAGCTTCCCCAAACATAAAATGCCTCTTCCATTTCTCAGCTTTATTTCTTCTACTAGAGAGACTGCCATGATCCACCTGCAGTCCCCCTTCTCTGTGACGCTCCTTCCTTTGTAGAAGCTAGAATTACAGCAAGGCTTGTCTCTTTTGTTTGCTTTTCCTCTGTGATTATTTTCGCCCGGTGTCTAATGTTGGAATCCCTTGTTTCATATATTGTGTACAATCTTGCGAGTTATTTCAGGCTACAGTGTAAGTCTGGTATCCTAGCTAGTATTGTGAGCCTTGTTTTTGTCTTCTTTCCCACTTAGTAATGATCATACGTAGTCTTTTTTGGAAACCCCTGGTTAGCAGACGACATCAGTGTTCTGATTGTATTTGCGTGGATACCTTTACCATTTTCCAGCTAGCAGGATTCCTGTTGCTCTCACTGTCAGCAGTCCCACTGTTGGTGACTTTTCTTTGGAGGGCTACCTGCAAGCTGGTGAGGCCCGCAATGCTGTTTCCACACCAAGGGCAAGGAATTTCCTGAGAATTTATTCTTCTCAGCCCAGCCCTTGGTCAGGGGCTGTATGGAGCCGGCATGAAAATACTCCAGCTCTCTTGCATCTCACAGGACCAGCTCTGAGGGCTGAGCTGCACTGCTCCAGGGCGTCTGGAGACTGAGTCAGAGTTACTTTCATGGACACTGCTCGTTTAGGTTTTCACAGGGATTCTTCCTAACAAACCTCTCCACAGGAATCCTTTCTTCAGGGTCCATTGCTGGGGATTCCAAGCTAGAACAGCCAGTTTTAACAGCTGCTTAATATTCTACTCTTCATATCGAATTTGTTTAAATGTTGCCCACTAATTCAGAATTTAGGTTGTTTCTATTTTTTCTATAATAACTGTCATGGCAACGATTATTTTTGTGCGTAAAAATGTTTTTCTGAGCTCCTGATCCATTTCCTAAGGATAGATTCCTAGAAGGGAAATTACTAAATCAAAGTGCATGAATATTTTATAATGCTTCATTTGTCTTGCCAACTTGCTTTCCAGAAAATGTGCATCAATTCACAGTTCCCTTTGCAGCTTATCTTTCCTTTTTTTAACCACATTAAGCCAATCAATATAAACTTTAAAACATCTCTCATTTTGTTAGTGATAAAACATTGTTAGTATTGTTTCATTTCTTGATTACTAATGAGATTGAAAGATTGAATACTTTCTCAATGTTTTCCAGTAGTTTCTTTCTTTCTTTCTTTTTTTCTTTTTTCTTTTTTTTTAGATTTATCTATTTGGAAGTCAGAGCTACAGAGAGAGAAGGAGAGACTGAGAGAGATAGAGATCTTCCATCTGCTGGTTCACTCCACAGATGGCCGCAACTACCCAGGCTGGCTCAGGCCAGGGCCAGGAGCCAGCAACTTCTTTCCAGTCTCCCACATGAGCGCAGGGGCCCCAGCAGCTGGGTTATCTTCTGCTGCTTTCCCAGGCACATTAGTAGGGAGCTGGATCAGAAGAGGAACCATAGGGACTCACAGGTGGCAGCTCTTCTATACCATAATGCCAGCCCTGGCAGTTTCTTGTTTTAAAAAAACATTTGTTTGAAAGGCACAGTGTCAGAGAGAGGGAAGGAGAAAGGGTGGGGTGGGGAAGAGGTATTTTCCATCTATTACTTCACTACCCAGATAACTGCAACAGCTAAGACTGGACCAAGCTGAAGCCAGAAGCCAGGAATGCTGTCCAGGTCTACAATATGGTTGGTAGGTCCTACACTTGGGCTGTCTTCTGCTGCCTTCTCAGGCACATTGGCAAGAAGCTGGTTAGGAAACAGAGCAGGGGCCGGTGCTATGGCGAAGTGGGTAAAACTGCCACCTGCAGTTCTGGCATTCCATATGGGCACTGGTTCGAGTCCTGGCTGCTCCATTTCTAGTCCAGCTCTCTGCTATGGCTTGGGCAAGCAGTAAAAGATGGCTCAAGTCTTTGGGCCCTTGCACCGTGAGGGAGACCTGGAGGAAGCTCCTGGCTCCTGACTTCAGATCAGCGCAGCTCTGGCCATTGCAGCCATCTGGGGAGTGAACCAGCAGACGGAAGACCTCTCTCTCTCTCTTTCCCTCTCTGCCTCTGCTGCTCTGTAATTCTTTCAAATAAATAAATAAATCTTAAAAAAAAAAAAAAAGAAGCAGAGCAGATAGGATTTAAACACCCCGCCCCCCTGAAATGGGATGCTGGTGTCAGAAGCGTTGGCATGACGATGCCAGAGCCCTGGCTGTTTCTTTTTATGAATAATCTGTTTGTGAACATTGTAATTTTGTTGATTATCTTGTGTTTTAATATTTTAATATTTGTAAAGTTATAAATTCAAACTTTTCAAATCTATGTACTTTTTGTAATATATTTAATATACACACATAATTTCTCTACATGTATATTTTTAAATTTCAGGATTGCTGGGGGCCAGCGCTGTAGCACAACAGGTTAATGCCCTGGCCTGAAGTGCGAGCATCCCATATGGGCGCTAGTCCCAGCTGCTCCTCTTCCTATCCATCTCTCTGCTGTGGTCTAGGATAGCAGTAAAAGATGGCCCAAGTCCTTGAGCCCCTGCACCCATGTGGGAGACCCGGAAGAAGCTCCTGGCTCCTGGCTTTGGATCGGCGCATCTCTGGCCATTGCGGCCATCTTGGGAGTGAACCATTGGATGGAAGACCACTCTCTCTCACTCTTTCTGCCTCTCGTCTCTCTGTGTAACTCTGACTTTCAAATAAATAAATCTTTAAAAAAAATTTCAGGATTGCTTTCGAAATGCAATAATTTTCTAAAGTAGTCTAATCTATGATTTGTTTTCCTTTGTTTTCTTCTAATGATTTTATTTTTAGAAAGTTGTACTACATTTAAAATTAGATCATGAACACTATAATTTTGTATTATCCTATATTTTCCTGGAGTGTTTTTATTTTCTTTTCTTTCAGACGTTTTAACATTTATCTTGTGAATTTCTTTTTTAAAAAATTTTGACATATGGTAGGGATGGGAAATACAGTCCATCTTGTGTATCAAATTTATTCACTCACTCAATGAAATGTGTACAGTGTTTAGCATGGACGGGGCATAGTGCTAGATAAGACTAACAGAGGCACTTGCTGATATGGGTGTTTAAGTGACATCTGAGGTGTGTGAGAAAGGGCACTTAATTGATTACCAATGATGGGTAAAAGAGAGAGACTGTGTGTGAGGTAGGGTAGCCCCGGGCCTGGGGGTTGCTGCCCTCTTTGATACAGTGCACTGTCCACTCACTGCTTATGAAAAACAGATTTGAGTCCCACATGGGTGGCAGGGACCCAAACACTTGCATCATCTTCTGCTTTCGCAGGCTCGTTAACGAAGCTTGGGAGTGGAGCAGCCAAGACTCAATGGGAGCTCCTATGGGATGCTGGCTCACAGGAGTCAGAACACTGGCTTTAGAGTGATATTTCAGGACATGTGTACAATATACAGTGATTAGGGCTGTGGCACGAGCATCCCATATGGGCCAGGGCTAATTCAAGTCCCCACTGCTCCATTTCTATTCCAGCTCCCTGCTAATCCACCTGGGAAAGCAGCAGAAGGTGGCCCAAGTGCTTGGGCCTCTGCACCTACATGGGCAACTCAGAAGAAACTCCTGACTCCTGGCTTCCATTTGGCCCAGCTCTGGCCGTTTGGGCCATTTGGGGAGTGAACTAGCAAATGGAAGATCTCTTTCTCTCTGTCTTTGTCTCTGTCTCTGTCTCTCCCTCTCTCTGTAACCTTGCCTTTCAAATAAATTAATAAATATATAAAAAACACACAATGTTTAGATCAAGGTTATTGGTGTATCCATCACCTCAAACATTTAGCTTTTCTTTGTATAGGGAACATTCAACATCATCTCCATTAATTATTTTGAAATGCATAATTAAATGTTGTCAACCATAGGGACCAGCATAATGAAAATCATACTGAATAGTGGTCCAGAAATGGCCGCCTAGCCTAAAAATTAAGAAACCTGCATCTCATGTGGTAGTGCCTGAGCTCCATCCTCAGATCTAGCTCCTGACCTCTTCTTTCCATGAATGCACACCCTGGGAGGAAGTTGTCATGGCTGATGTAGCTGGGTTCCTGTCTCTGCCAGAAGACCAGAATTGTGTTCCTGATCTCAGCTCTGGCCCCAGCACAGCCCCAGCTATCGAAGGCATTTGAGGAATGCAACATCAGAAGGGAACCCTCTACAAGTCTGGTTATCATTCTTTCTCTGTCCCTCAAATTAAAATAATAATGATTTTAAAATGGTCCAAGCATTCTAATGACACAGGGAGACCTTTCTTTCCTTCTTAGAATTGATATTTAAATGTAGCACTTTATGTTTGTAATCTATTCCTCTCTACATGCTCCCTTTCAAAAAGCTTAAAAGCCAAAGCAAAACAATACCCCAAAATCAAACTTTCTGTCAACCTAGTATCTTCCTTAAGGAAACCCTGATTGTTTCTTCCTTCTCAGCCAAGCATATCAAAAACAGGGTACACCCTTACCTACTTCTCCCTTTCTTTACATTTTATCCATTCATTCTTCAGCCTACTGCAATCCACTCCGTTCTCTAATCTGTTAATTCTCCGGCCTGTTTTGCCTTTTTTTAACCTGTCCTCTCTGTCGCCTTATCAGTAACACTTCCCTTTCTCTTGAAGAACTCTCTTCTCAATTCCTTTGGTGTCCTGGTTTCTCTCTCATATACCTTTTCTTATTTACCAATTGTTCCTTTTAGACTACTAGTCACTTAACTGCTTTAAATGCCTTAGATAGAGGCACTGAACTCCATTTAACCAACGCATTGCATTAGGGGAGATCTCCAGCTCTAGAAATCAGCCTGTTTGTACCTTCCCACCCTCCCACTCCACACGCAGGGCTGAAGATTCCTGGCACATAAGCTAATCTCTAATAGGCCTGAACATGCCTCCTGAACTGAATGCTTCTTAGAGACAAGTGGTTTGTTCTAAACACTGTTTATGCAATCACACTTGCTATTTTAGTTATGTAATTTAATCTAATATTATGTAAACTGAGAAATATGAGGATGAAAACAGAGTTGTTTTTATGGAAATTAAGATGAGTACTTTGGAAATGTTCTATAATGACTAGTAGTTTAAAGGAAAAGTGTAGTCAACTAGGTGAAAAACAAGAATCAGAAAAAAAATCCTTCAAATCAAGACATATTTTCCGTTGAGATTACCTTAACATGCATCACTCACTGAAGCTAAAACTGGAATTTGTGAATCAATCTAAGGGTTAAAAGGCAAAGCTGAGTTCCAACCCATAACAGGTTCATTCCCAAAGACAAGATCTTTGCCCCACATTGAAACAAGATTCAATGAAAGTACATTTATAAGTTTAAAGGTGACTATGTATCATTTTTATGACTACCAACATTAACCGACTCTACTGAGCCATCTGCCCCAAAGGCCTTTTCAGACTGCCTTCTCCAGGATTTTTTTTTCTTGGTTACATCACCTGTTCTGCTGCTTTCTTGAGCAATGACGAGCCTTAGTATAGCCTTTAAACAACTTCAGTACCAAACCTGCAAGCTCCCCAGCAAGGATCCCTGGTTTGTTTATCACCGTACCCCTCACCTTGCACTTCCGTCTCCATATTATACCTTGCACAGATTACATACTTAAAAAAATAAAGTCGAGACTTAAGAGTGTACTGAAAACACTGATCTGTAAATTATCATGAAAGAATTAGACTTGACTGTGTCACAGGAAAATCCCTTTGTTTTGAAGTCATAATTTATCCCCTCAATAAAAGAAGCTCTGTTGATAATTATGATTGGAAACTCATTTTTAATTACATAGTTGAAGCTTAATTTTTATTTTTATATGATTTATTTATTTATTTTAAAGGCAGAGTTACAGAGAGACAGAGATTTTTGATTTGCTGATTCACTCCCCAAATGGCTGCAGAGGCTGGCGCTGGGGCTGGGCCCCCAGGAAATTCCTCCAGGTTTCCAGCACGGGTGTGAAACCATTTTTGCTTATCAATATTTCCAAAGTTAGTAAGCTGTGTGGGTTCTTGCCATGAATTCAGAGAATTCTGAATACTGGCTCAAATAGACCAGGCAGCATGGTCAGCTTTTTTAAGCTTTTTATTTAATGAGAGAAATGCATAGGAGAGTGAGGGCTTTAAGGGAGAAAGAAAAGTCCGGAAATTAAGTTGGGGTCCATACCTAGCAGAGAGCAGACCAAGAGCCATGTGCAGCCAGTGTTCGGTTATGAGCAGCCACAAGCAGCTTAGCAGGAGCAGCGAAGCAAAGACAGAGCGCGCAGGAGGCCAGAAGGCCATGCACCCTGAAGCCAAGGGCAACAAGGAATCCAGGGCAGTTAGGAGAAAAAGGGCCAGGCCTTTCATCCACTTCCAAAGGGGCGTGGTCATGTAGCCTGATTGGTAGGTGGGCATAGAGGTGGAGTCAGGTAGGGGGATGAGATCACACAGGGGCGGGGTGAATATGTGGTCTTCCAGCTCACAAATCTAATCAAATTTATCCTGTCTGCCTGCCTACATCATTCCATGTGGCTGGTTTTTTCAGGTGTAGGGGCCCAATCACTGGGGACATCTTCTGCTGATTTTCCTAGGCCATCAGCAGGGAGCTGGATTGGAAGTGGAGCAGGCAGGACCTGCTTGTGATGCCAGCCTCACAGGTGGCTGCCTAGCCTGCTGTGCCACAATGCTGGTCCCTGTAGCTTAATTTTTTTTAAAAAAATCAGATGTAGTTTCTTTGAAATGTATGGACAATTTTAGGAGGACAGTGAAAAGAACAGCTACAGCATTTAGTTATATCCAAAGTCTTGGAGCCGGCGCTGTGGCACAGTGGGGTTAAAGCCCTGGCCTGAAGTGCCAGCATCCCATATGGGTGCCAGTTCTAGTTCTGGCTGCTCCTCTTCTGATCCAGCTCTCTGCTATGGCCTGGGAAAGCAGTAGAAGATGGCCCAAGTCCTTGGGCCCCTGCACCCATGTGGGAGACCCAGAAGATGCTCCTGGCTCCTGGCTTCGGAATGGCACAGCTCTGGCTCTGCAGCCATCTGGGGAGTGAACCAGTGAATGGAAGACCTCTCTCTCTGTCTCTACCTCTCTCTGTAACTCTGTCTTTGAAATAAATAAAATAAATCTTGAAAAAAAAAAAAAACAACCAAAGTCTGAAGTTTTGGGTTGAGCACTGTGGGTTGATTTTCTATGAACTAGGCAGGATTAGATAATAATTATTGTTATTTGATAATTTGATATTATATATTTGTACACTTAAAGTGTACATCACACTGCCGCTCCCACACACTACACATCTTGAGTCGTGGTTTAAACAATCCCAAGCATCTTGACAATTGAACAGGAAAATCAGGGACTAAATAGTATAAACGTCGAGTCCTAGCCACAATTATTGCTCGTCTGCTCACCAGGCTCTCCAGGACTGCATCAGAGTTCAGTCCTTGATGTAACACTTTTTCCCATAAAAGGCTGGGGAGATATAAAAAGCTAATAATGCATTTTAATATCTTCCTATTAATTTATATATCCAGTTGGTTTTCCTTTGATTAAGTGGTTCCTTGAAGATAAGGAAATGACAGGAAGGGAAGATTGTGGGAGGATTATTTTGGACCAGCCTCCTTTGTTTCTAAGAAGGAAAGTCCAGTGTTCATGTATGTGGGTGGCTAGGAGGGGAGGCTGGAGGATACACAGTCATAGTGAAGGACTCCAGAGAACCAAATGGGATTTCTAAGATATTGACACCAGGAGTTGAAGAGTTGAACTACAGATGAGTATGGGAAGGAGAATAGTGATCCAAGACAAATGTTTCTATTTCACAGTTTTAATTTGGGCCATGATACCTCACTTCTTATCATTTTTTTATTTGAAATGTGATAATTGGATTTTTACTATTTTTATTTATTTAATTTTTTAAAAGATTTATTTATTTTTTTTTTTGAAATGCAGAGTTACAAAGAAGAAGAGGTAGAGAGAGAGAGAGGTCTTCCATCCACTGGTTCACTCCCCAGATGGCCGCATTGGCTGGAGCTGTGCCGATCTGAAGCCAGGAGCCAGGAGCTTCTTCTGGGTCTCCCATATGGGTGCACTGGCCCAAGGACTTGGCCATTTTCTATTGCTTTCCCAGGCCATAGCAGAGAGCCAGATCAGAAGTGGAGCTGCCAGGACTCGAACCAGCCCCATATGGGATGTTGGCACTGCAGGTGGCAGCTTTACCCACTATGCCACAGCGCCAGCCCCAGTATTTTATTTAAAAATTAGTCTACATCATTTCTAAGTTAAAATATTGGTAGTCCTTTTGTTGGACTCATCACATTCCTGGAAACTATAGCATAAAGAATGTTTATGAAGCAGATTATAATTTCCCTTAGGAGTAGTTCTAAAATTAAATGTTGAATTTCTGACCCAAGACTTGGAATTGTACACATCCTAAATATGACCAATCTCATCTCATGACAAATAAAAAATTACTACAAATATATATTATATAATATATTAAAATTATTATAGCAATTCTGTAAATGTTCATGGATAAACCAATAAACTAAGAATCCAATAAACTACACAATTTTGGACAGAGACATTAAAAGCATCATGCTTTCCTGGCCGTTCCCCTGGCCTCTGCTCAGCAGATGTCTCTGAATGAGCCGATAGAAGATTTGGGAAGTTTGCTTCACTCTTTAGTTCATATACATTAAAAGAGACTAAACTTTCTAAAATTAATGTGTGTGTAGTATATACTAGCTTTAATAAACATTAAGCAAAAAAAAATTTGTAATGATTTTGGATGCTGCCTTGGATTTTAGAAGAGTATAATCTATGCCGGATGGTCTGCTTGTAACGTGGTTACAGTTCCTCTTTCTTTACATCTTGGGCAAATAGGGTCTTCTACATCATTTCCCTCATTCTCAAATAGTGTGTGTTCCAAGGTATTTATTGGTGATGTTGACAGTGAGTTTTCTTTTATTGAAAAGCAGCTTGCAGATAAGACGTAATCATTTGCATTTTGCTTTGCCCTTTTTAGGCACTTAAACAGTTGAAAATGTGGCAGCTTAGCGACAGAAGCAAAACACCATGACAAGTTGAGCGGAGTGGGGCTCAATTACTCAGTTATGACATCAGCCACAGGCCTGTTTCCTACTTTGTTAATCTGCTAACAATTACTCCCAGGTCATTAGCAAAAGCTTGTGAGAAAGGCGTTTCAGAACACTGCTTACAGAAGCCTCAAAAAGACAGAATAGCTCATGTATATCTTCCCTTGCCTCATTGCTCAGAGCAAGTCAGGGAAAGGTGGCAAGCATGAAGCCAGTGCTAATTAGGTGACAGCAGAGGGGTGAATTGGCACAAAGGAAAAGAGGTAAAGAAAAAAGGTTCTGGTGGAGAGTAAAAGATCATTGATTTCTGTAGTTGTCACATGAAAAGTTTTATCGCTGTGGTTTATTAATACTGAAAAGCCATTTTAAATTTTATTTGTTTAACATGCATCACCTTAAGTGTTGATTTTGCTTGTAAGTTAAAAAAATGACTCCCATCTGTAGTAAAGAAAACTATATGGAAAACTTCTGGCAATGGAAATTATTTACTCTCTGATCCTAAACATTATTTAGAATTATCTGTCTTCACAAATTATACTTCGCCTATTTCTCTCAACTCTCTGATTTTGAAAATTAACAGATTTGGGGGTGGCATTGTGGCGTGGTGGGTTAAGCCAGAGCCTAGAACTCCAGTTCTTGTCCCAGCTACTCCAGTTCCAATCCAGCTCTTTGCAAATGACCTGGGGAAAGCAAAGCAAGATGGCCCAAGTGTTTGGGGCCCTTGTCATCCACGTGGGAGACCCAGATGAAGCTCCTGTTAGTGGATGGGAGATCTCGCTTGTCTTTCCCTCTCTGTAACACTAACTTGCAAATAAATATTAAACAAAAAAAAGGAAAAAGAAAAAGAGCAAATTTGATTAAAATGACAAATTCACTTAAGCTGGAGAGAATGCTAACTCTCCCTAATGTTATCTTAGACATTTTCAAATATAAAACTTTGAGCATTTTTTTAACTTCTTCTTACCTTAGAATTAAAACACAAAAATCAGTGAAATGCCTCAGGATTTGCAATTTTCAGTTATATATACATTGTTAAATATATGACATATAGAAATACAATTACATAATACTATGTTTAAAATCGTAAAGAAACAAAAATAAAAAAATAACAAAAGACTTTTCAAGAACAGTATAAATAGCTCATATATTACAATCCCTGCCCAAAGGCAATGTTATGTAATTTGAATTTATAGGCCCTGGATAGCTTCCCCATGTTGGCAGCTCAAAAGCCCTGCACTGATATTTTCAAGAAACTGGCAGCATACTTCACCTTGGAAATGTAATGTTATGAAGACATTGCCATTAGTAATTTTATGTACTTCCGCAGACCCTTCTTGAATTTGAAATAACGGATAAGTTCAGGTAATAATTTTTGCTCTCTCAAATTTTATGACTAAAATATTGAGTTGCACTTTATGGCATACATTTATTATATTCTGTAGTCAGCTGGCAGCTTTAGGCAAAGAATACCTTTGGTGTCTGGAATCAGAGGTTTAAAATGAGTAATCATATATTCAAGAAGCATGAGAATTTTTCAGAGATTCTGAGATGCAACTAAATACTGCATACTGTGTAATATATGAGCAATAATTTTTCCAATTTTTCTGTACAATTTCCTTTTCCTTTATAGTGAGGACAATTTTCTGTTCAAGTACAGGCCAGGATTGTTACCATGAGTTTCAATTTCCTCCAGAGCGGTTTTCAGCAGTGTTTCTGGAGGGAGAGTTTATTCAGCAAGTTTTACACTGACGATAGTAGGGAGTTATTAGCCATGAAGAATTCTCAAAGGATTCTAATAATTACCCAGTCTCCATTTATTTTTTTTTAAAGATTTTATTTATTTGAGAGGTAGAGTTACAGACAGTAAGAGGCAGAGACAGAGAGAAAGGTCTTCCATCCACTGAGTCACTACCCAAATGGCCACAACGGCCAGAGCTGAGTGAATCCGAAGCCAGAAGCCAGGAGCTTCTTCCGGGTCTCCCACATGGGTGCAGAGGCCCAAGTGCTTGGGCCAACGTCCACTGCTTTCCCAGGCCACAGCAGAGAGATGGGTAGGAAGAGGAGCAACCGGGACTAGACCCAGCACTCATATAGGAGACCAGTGCCGCAGGTGGAGGGTTAATCCACTGCGCCACAGCACCAGCCCCTCAGTTTATTTTTTTAAAGAAGACATTTGTCCCATCATATATAGGCTGAGTTTCCTTTCCTCTTTTTTTTTTTTTTTTTTTTTCTGACAGGCAGAGTTAGACAGTGAGAGAGAGAGAGACAGAGAGAAAGGCCCTCCCTCCATTGGTTCACCCCCCAAACGGCTGCCACGCACTGCGCCAATCCAAAGCCAGGAGCCAGGTGCTTCCTCCTGGTCTCCCACGCGGGTGCAGGGCCCAAGCACTTGGGCCATCGTCCACTGCCTTCCCGGGCCACAGCAGAGAGCTGGCCTGGAAGAGGAGCAACCGGGACAGAATCCGGCGCCCCAACCGGGACTAGATCCTGGGGTGCCGGCGCTGCAGGTGGAGGATAAGCCTAGTGAGCCTTGGCGCCGGCCCTTTCCTCTTTTTTTAAAAAATATATATTCATTTATTTGAAAGGCAAAGTTACAGGGCAGGGGTTGGGGGGAGGGAGAAAGATCCTTCATTTACCGGCGCACTCCCCAAATGGCTGCAAAGGCTGGAACTGCACCGATCCAAAGTCAGGAGCCAGGTGTCCCATCCAGGTCTCCCACGTGAGTGCAGGGGCCCAAGCACTTGGGCCATCTTCTGCTGCTTTCCTAGGCCATTTGCAGGGAGCTGGATTATTAGTGGAGCAGGCAGGACTTGAACCAGCACTCATCTGGGATGCTGGCACTGCAGGTGGTGGCTTACCCCTAGGCTACAGCACTGGCCTCCCAGCCTCAATTGTTAAGAGTCAAACTGAAATAAGTCAATTTAAACCATGGTAGTTACAATTAAAGCTAAGCGTATAAAATACTTACACAACAAAACTCCAAAGCCTCTTCAGAGCGGTTTTACTTTTTTTTTTCCTTCACTTTTATTTAATGAATATAAATTTCCAAAGTACAGCTTATGGATTATAATGGCTCCCCCCCATAACTTCCCTCCCACCCACAACCCTCCCCTTTCCTGCTCCCTCTTCCATTCCATTCACATCAAGATTCATTTTCAATTATCTTTATATACAGAAGATCCGTTTAGCATATATTAAGTAAAGATTTCAACAGTTTGCACCCACATAGAAACACAAAGTGAAAAATACTGTTTGAGTACTAGTTATAGCATTAAATCACAATGTACAGCACACTAAGGACAGAGATCCTACATGAGGAGTAAGTGCACAGTGACTCCTGTTGTTGACTTAACAAATTGAGACTCTTGTTTATGGCATCAGTAATCACCCTAGGCTCTTGTCATGAGTTGCCAAGGCTATGGAAGCCTTTTGAGTTCACCAACTCAGATGATATTTAGACCAGGTCATAGTCAAAGTGGAAGTTCTCTCCTCCCTTCAGAGAAAGGTACCTCCTTCTTTGATGTCCTGTTCTTTCCACTGGGATCTCACTCGTGGAGATCTTTCATTTAGGTTTGTTTGTTGTGTGTGGTGGTTTTTTTTTTTTTTTTTTTTGCCAGAGTGTCTTGGCTTTCCATGCCGGAAAGACTCTCATGGGCTTTTCAGCCAGATCCACATGCCTTAAGGGCTGATTCTGAGGCCAGAGTGCTGTTTAGGACATCCAGAGCGGTTTTACTTTTAAAATTTTGTTTTCATTTGAAGAGATCAGATACACCCAGTTACTATAACCTGTTTAAGTAGAAGGAGAATCTGGTTTCTACAGAGAAAAAGATAGAAAGAGCAGGATTCTGATCTGGATTCTAATCCTCCTGAAAAACTTTCTTTTTCTTAATAAAAAAAAGTATTTTATTTATTTGAAAGGCAGAATGATGGAAATGAAGGAGAGACAGAAACAGATCTTTACTGTCCCCAAATGGCCAAAACCAAAGCAAGGAGTCCAGATCTCTACCCACGTGGGTCTCAGGGGCCCAGTACTTGGACAGTCTTCCAGGGGCTTCTGCAGGTGCATCAGCAGGGAGCTGGATCAGAAGCTGAGCAGCCAGAACTCCAACAGGTGCTCTGATCTGGAACATAAACATTGTAAGCAATGGATTAACCTGCTGCTCCCCATGGCAGGCCTGGAGGAACTAACTTTCTGTACCACCTGGAAGATCTTGAGCTATTATAGTCACTTGGCTGAACTATTTCTTTACTTACCAACCTGTAGGTCCACTACTTACCCTGGCTGTGACAAATGAGAGTGTATTTGTAAATGGAAGCATTTGGAACCATACAATGTAAGCTACTATTCATTAGCAAAAAGTACATGACAGGTGGTCAATTTCCATAGTAGTATAAATACCACACGCCTGCTTCCTTGTAAATTTGGTTTATTTGATGGCTTTTAGCAACCTGTGACTTGAGTCCATCTAAAACAATTCCGGGCCAGGGACTATCTTCATGCTGTATTTGGCTAACTAGATCTGCCCCTTGTTTTTTTTTTTTTTTTTTTTAAGATTTATTTATGTATTCGAAAGTCAGAGTTGCACAGGGAGAGGAGAGGCAGAGAGAAAGAGATGGTCTTCCATTTGATGGTTCACTCCCTAATTGGCAGCAATGGCTAGGGCTGTGCCAATCCAAAGCCAGGAGCCAGGAGCTTCTTCTGGCGAGCCAGGAGCTTCTTCCTGTCTACCAGGCTGGTTCAGGGGCCCAAGGACTTGGGCCATCTTCTACTGCTTTCTCAGGCCATAACAGAGAGCTGGGTTGGAAGAGGAGCAGCCGGGACTAGAAAGGCGCCCACATGGCCACAGCGCTGGCCCCTGCCCCTTGTTTTGAACACTCATTGCCCCTTAACCATGGTGATGAATAAATCCAGTTAGAAACATAAAAATTATGCAGTATGCAACCAATTCCACCACACTATTGAGGCATTTGAAATGTCATCTACTTTCCCTAGAATTCAGGTCAAGGGCAGAAAACAAATCTTCACTTCTGCATAACTTCAACTTGTACCCCTCAAGTACATAGAACAAACGCACTACACAGCTTTTTTAAGAGGTTTGTGGTTATCACGTTTGTTTTACCTGATTTTTTTTAACACAGGAAAGCTTTGTTGACCTTTAAAATATAATTTAGAAATAAAACTGAATTTTTTTTTGTGCCACCACACAAAACTTACACATATGACAAAACTGATTTCAACCTCTAAGATTTGTTTCTATTCTATTCGCAGCCAGGAGAAAAACATGAGATCATTTCTTTCCCCTGTGCCAAAGGCAAACTGATTTCCCCAGCCCACGTGGACAGCTGCTGCGCAGTAAGCCGGGCGCGCTTCAAGTCTCCAGACTCGCCGGGTGCCATCTGTGGGCACACAGGCGCCCAGGCGGAGCAGGTTGGACAGCGCAAGACCCGGGGGGGCATAGCAGGCGCTCGGGTTCCGTCTGGGAGACACTGCGGGCTGCACGGCCAGCGCGCGCGTCTGCCGCATCAGTGGGCTGCATAGGAAAAGACGCGCGGTCGCTGCCATCCACTCCCTGGTCTGCGTAGACACTGCTCTCCTGTGCCCACGTGCGTCCTGAGCGCGGGGTCCCCAACGCTCACTCAACACACACGTGCTCAAGAACCTCACCCGGCCTCAGCCCGCCCAGTCCCCCGCCACCCCGAGCTCTCCGCCCCTTGCTCCTCCGCCTCTCCCCACCCGCCCGGGCTCCACGTGGGCTCACCCGGGCGCCAGGCAGCCGCGCTGCCCACGGAGCCCCGGGCCGGCCCCCGCGCTGCGAGGGAAGGCGCGGTCCCGGGGTCGGACGGACAAAGCGGGCATCCAATCGAGCCCGGCACTGCCTCTCCGAAGGGAGGGAGCGGCGGCTCGGACCGGCCCAATGAGCAAGGGAGCCCGAGTGGGACTTCCTCCCGGAATCCCGTTGGCCAGAGGCGCGGGGCCGTGGGTGACACGTAAGTGGGGTGGGAGGCGGCGGAGGCCGAAGTCCAGGCAGCCCCGTCAGTGACACGGGCCCGCCGCCCCCGAGCCCGCAGGGTCAGCCGGCCCCCACCCACCGCCCGCCCGGCAGGCCGCGCGCGGGGCGCCGCCTGGGCCCCTTTGTTAGGCGCGCACCCCCTCTTTTGGGTGGCCGCAAAGTCGTTCAGGGGAGCCGCCGCGAGGGGGCGGGAGGCGGCCGGGGCGGGACCGCGAGAGCCGCCGGGCCAAAAAGTGGGGAGGAGGGACCCGGGCAGCGGCGTTTGGGCACCGGCCGGAGGGCAGCCGCTCCGAAGTATGCGGAGGGGCCCCTCGCTGGGCCGGGTACTCGTGGGGAGCGCGCCTTGCAGAAGTTTGGCGGCGTCGATGGCTGCGCGCCCGGCGGCGCGCGGGGGCTGAGCGGGCGCCACTTCCCCTCGGGCCCCGCTTTTGTGTCTCGCGTCTCCTCCTCATGCTGCGTCCGGCCACCTCCTGCGGTGGCCGCTGCTGAGGCTCTCGCTCGGGCCGAGGGGCGGCGGCGGCGGCGGCGGCGGCCGCGGCGCGCGGTGCAGACGGGACTATGGGGAACGGGATGTGTTCCCGCAAGCAGAAGCGGATCTTCCAGACGCTGCTGCTGCTGACCGTGGTGTTTGGCTTTCTCTACGGCGCGATGCTCTACTACGAGCTGCAGACGCAGCTGCGGAAAGCCGAGGCGGTGGCGCTCAAGTACCAGCAGCACCAGGAGTCCCTGTCCGCCCAACTGCAAGGTACGGCTAACGGGACGCGCGCGGCCCGGGGCCAACTTCGCCCCGCGCATCCGCCGCGGGTGGAAAAGTGGTTTTTGGTGAGCCTTGGCAATGCGGGCGCCACGGCTGACCTTCAGGGACGCGGGAGGCGAGCGGCGCAGGGCTGCTGGCCCTCGGGAGCGTCCGGGGAGCTGGCGTTCCCATCCTCCCGCCGCCTCCCAGCAGTTGCGTTTGGAATCGGGGACACCTGCCCGTCATCCCGCTGGGCGTTAGGAGGGCAGCTGCGCGCGGGGTCCTTTTCCCGAGCGCTTGTCAAAGGCTCAGCTGCAGTCCGGACGCGCAGACTGGTAGCCTCGCGCCCCATCTGCCAGCCCATCCCGGAGGGGCATGGTTCTGGAGGAGTGGGGGTGGGGGTGGGGTTCTGGGTTAGCTGCTCTCCAGTTCACTTTGTCAGCCGCCATAGGAAATGGAAAGTTGGGCAGAGACGTTCCAAACTGTGCTGATTTTCAGGGACATACTGAAGCCATGACCCAGAAGTCCAAACTAATGGCCCAGTGAAATGGAACCTAGACCTGAGAGTTTTTAATTCTGTTAGTTTAATAGGATGATTTCGCCATGTTGGGTGTGTTGGAAAAGTCCATACTACTTAACCGTTCACACTCTTGGCAGGTATTTTTTTGTTTAAGGTTTATTTTTCTTCCCTAGTAGCTTTCTTTTCATCACAGAATGTGTGTGTGTGTGTGTGTGTGTGTGCACGAACACACATTTTACTCAGCCTTGGGCGGTGGAAGAGGACAAACAGAATTTGTCACTTTGCTAGGCACAGCAAACACACTTTGAATAAAACCTGTAGAAAGACTGAAATTGTGTATCCTGCTTATAATCTCATTTGTTGTAAATCTCGAAAATGCTTGAGGCATGATTGCACAGTAAGCACCATGTGGTGTTTTTGAGGACATAATCACCCTATCCAAGCTTTTGCCTGTACTTGTGGTTAGTTTTCAACTTACGAAGCTTTCTCCTGGACCCCGAACAAAAAGCTGTAAGCAGTCAAATGTTGACAGTCCCTGCTGATAATACAAATATACCTTATTTCATGTAACAGGACAGACAGAACCTGGAGGAATGTTTCTGTGTGTGTGTGTGTGTATGGAGATATAAAACAGATGCCTTTTGTTGCTCCAGCTATTCTGACTGTTTTCTAGTAAAAAATTTAAGATGACAGAAAATGATATACAGCTGATTGCTTCGTCTTGCTTGTTCTTCCCAACTTAGAAGAAAGAAAAGTATTTTTAACTCACTGAGGCTGCATGGCCAGAGGCTGTGAAAATAAGTGGCTGGGCTTAGTTCAAAAGGAAAAACCTGTTTTGGTACACTTTTAGGTTCAAAATATTTTTTTCACTCAACTTGTTGCTATCTACCCACATGTTATGGTTGGTTTGAAAAGAGTGGGCATTTATCTACTTAAAGAAATAGCAGCAGTTTTCCTGTCAAGTTCAGTTCAATTAGGCCAAGGGAGAATTTTGCTGTCTAATAGTAGGGAAGCAGCACTGGATTCCACGGTGGGGCTGTGAGGGGCTTGGATAGCTGGTTCCTTGAGCTTGTGTGCCTTGGTTTAGGAGTCCCATCGAGGCAGGGACTGCATTTCCACCCCCCCCCCCCCTCAGC
This sequence comes from Oryctolagus cuniculus, assembly GCF_964237555.1. Taxonomy (NCBI): domain Eukaryota; kingdom Metazoa; phylum Chordata; class Mammalia; order Lagomorpha; family Leporidae; genus Oryctolagus; species Oryctolagus cuniculus. The sequence goes on from NC_091435.1 coordinate 112,390,827, forward strand.
ATTGCCCAGTGCCTCACAGTGACTCCTGGGGGAGTGCATATTTATTCCAGCAACAAACACGAATAATCTGAGTCAAGGAGAGAAAATTCGTCCAAGACACCACTGGTCTGTTCTCCGAGGCTTCGCTTCTGAGTCTCTGCTTTTCGAAAACTAGACCAGACAACAGCAACAACAAAATATTTGGCTGGAGGAGCTCCTTTGCCTCAGCTGCCGACGCTCGAACTTGTTGCCAGAGCCCCTGGTTTCTGCATGATGGCTTCTATTGGAAGTATTCCATTTTGAAAATCACTGTCAGTTTCTTATCTCCCTTAATTTGCCTTCTTTAGGTGGTGGTAACGGAGGAGAAGGGTAGCGAATGGTAACACAGGATCATGAAAATGCACAATTTTGCCCACAGCAGGAGATGGAAATGTCCTACTTAGCTTGAATGAGTAGTCTTAAAGTTTATTTCTTAATTTACTTTTTTGCCATTTTCTCTTGGATTGCGATGCTACAACACTTAAATATGACTATGCATAAAGCATTTCAAACGCAGCTAAAGTTTTTTTTTAATGGATCCACTTGACTTTTGTAGCCTTTATTTTGAACTTCACATCTACAGCCCATTTAGTGAATATTTTTGGATGGTAAGTAGCTTTTGCTTTCTTTTTCCAGTGACAAATGACTTTTTTTTTTTTTTTTTGCGTAACAGTGGTTAGTATTACCCTATCAACTGAATTTTAGGGAATCAGCTTCTTCACTCCTATGGCTTATTAGGTGGAATCTCTGGACTGGGCTTGAATTGGGATGAGTTAATTATGAGTGACCTTTAAAAAAAACGAGCCCTGAAAACATTATATTAGTTTGGTTCCATAATCTGATGGTACCTATTTGTTAAGTGAGCATATTTGGGTCATCTTCAGTTTAAGAATTGGTAATACTATAAAGATTCCTTTGCAAGTAGGTTACTTCTAATCCCAAGTGCATTTTGTTGTAAAACAGCCTCATAAAGGTGCTGGGAGAGTTTATAGACTAGGCAACCCTCCCTGCATTAGAAACAATGTTCATTTGTCTGTCAGTCATCTATATGCAGCTCCCAAGCGGGCACCCTAATTATACTGAGGACTGGGGCAGAGGTCACATACTAGTGGGAGAGGTAAGGAACAACAACCTTTGGTCAGCCCAGTATTTACTTAACATTTAAACTTTAAAAAAAATCCTTTTAACTGAGCTGTGCACCATTCTGTGTGTCTATAGGCAGTGGTTCTCAGCCTGAACTGCCTGTTAGAGCCACCGGCATGGCTGGCTCCCAGACTAATTAGGTCCCAGTCTCTAGGGGTAGAACCCAGCCCTAGTAGACCTTAAAGTTCTCCAGGTGGTTTCCAGTTGCTACACTGGTTGAGAATCACAGCTGCATGATCTTTAAACAGAGCCACTTCTCCCATTGATTGAGTTGGCCTCAAAGACATGTGAGTCTTTCATCCTGGGCATGTGATGAAAGGCAGACTAGTGTCTGCACTGTGATTCACATTCTAGTTCTGCAACTTCCTGGGTGAACATGCGCCTCTTTCTTTCTTTCTTGTTTCTTTCTTTCTTTTCAAAGATTTATTATATTTGAAAGAGTTACAGAGAGAGAGGGAGAGGCAGAGGGAGAGGGAGAATTGATCTTCCATCTACTGGTTCACTCCCTATATGGCCATGATGACCAGGGATGGGTCATGCTGAAGCCAGGAGCTTTGACTGGTTCTCCCGTGTAGGTGGCAGGGGCCCAAGCACTTGGACCACCTTCCGTTGCTTTCCCAGGTGCATTAGTAAAGAGCTGGATTGGAAGTGGAGCAGCTGAGACTTGAACTGGCACCCACATGGGATGCTGGCGTCACAGGCAGCAGCTTAACTTGCTGTATCACAAAGCCAGCCCTGCCTCATTTTGCTTATTAAACAGCTTAGAAAGATCCGTTGGATAGGGGTGATGTGAGGATTAAATAAGATAATACTTGTAGAGGTCTTAGCATACCCCTGGCATATAGTAGGTACTTCTCATTAAAAATTAGCTGTAATTCTCATCAGAGTCCTGTTTGAGGTAACATACCGCATCTCTCTCTTACCAGGTTTTTTTTTCAGGGTAAAATTGTAAATGTGGCAGAATTTGCTTTTATAGTTAGCCACTACCCTTTATTGTACCTAACTGAACATCAAGGAAAATAGATAAGCAGGCCTAATTCCAGTGCATGTTACCCTGGAGAAGAGACCTTCCTGGACATTGATTAACTCTCTCTGGATCATGCAGATTGGAAGAAGGTGTGACTGCGAAGCAATGGTGTGTGCAGTAAGATCTGGGAGCAATATATAGCTATTTAAATTCTTTTTAAAATGCCATGTATTTACTGAGAGGCAGAGTTACAGACAGAAAGAGGTCTTCCATCTGCTGGTTCACTCCCTAAATGACCGCAACGGCCAGAGCTGTGCCAGTCTGAAGCCAGGAGCCTCTTCCATGTCTCCCACATGCATGCAGGGACCCAAGGTCTTGGGCTGTCTTCTGCTACTTTCCCAGGCATATTAGCAGGGAGCTGGATAGGAAGTAGAGTAGCTGGGACTCGAACCTTTGCCCTTATGGAATGCAGCTTAATTAAGCCAATGCTTAACCTACTTCTCCACAGCACCGCTCCCTCTATTTTAATTTTTTAAAAAGGCATGTACTAGAGAGGCAAATAAACACTGTGTTACAATATCAGGATGCCTCTGGTCTTCCAAATAATAGAAAACACCAAGAAAAGGTTTGTGCAATGTTTTCTATGCTTCCATTTCAGGTAAGTATATTACATTTATTGAAAAATTTTTTAAAAAGTTGGTGCTTCAAGGGATCATATTTGTTATTAAGTGCACTGTGCTCCCCTAACCCTTAGGGTGGCCCACTAGTCTCAATATGAACACATCTTGTTGTGCTTGGTTTTTCTTAGATTCCTTCTTTCCTCAGTCTGTTTTCAGAAAAAACAAGTCTCCTTCAGCTGAGGACTAGGCTCTTTGTGAAAATTAATTATTTGAGTCACAGAGAGCGCTCCCCGTCTAAGGTTCATTCCTCATGCCCTCAGTGGTTAGGACTGCACCCAGAGCTAGGCTCTCAATCCAGGTCACCCTGTGGGCGGCAGGAGCCCAGCTACTTCTGCCTCACAGGTCACTTATTAGCAGGGAGCTGGGACGAGGCAGGGAGCCAGAGGCAGGCCCGAAACCCAGGCATTCTGACGATACGGGACAGATCATCCCAAACAGAGGTTTAACTGCTGGGCCAAGTGGCTGCGCCCAGGACTAGTAAACAGGAGGCCTGTACCTATGTAGTGTTTTCTCTCTATGAATATGCTTCTATATTATGATCAGTGAGGTGTAATGAATATGGGATAAGGAGATTTTTTGCTACCTGTGATCTTGGCCAAGTGATTTCACTTCTCTGCGACTCAGTTTCTTCATGTGTGATAATCAGGGTAATAATACATATGATAGGTTGTAGGCTCCGTAGTGTTAGCTGGTGTACAAGACTTAGAAGGGGGAAGCTTGCTATTAGGGAAGCTCATGTACAATAGAGTGGCTCGTAACCTTGGTAATTTATTTTTTTTAAAGATTTATTTATTTATTTGAAAGTCAGAGTTAGAGAGAGGAGAGGCAGAGAGAGAGGTCTTCCATCCGCTGGTTCACTCCCTTGATGGCTGCGATGGCTGGAGCTGCACCCATCCGAAGCCAGGAGCCAGGAGCCAGGAGCCAGGAGCTTCTTCTGGGTCTCCCATGTGGGTGCAGGGGCCCAAGGACTTGGGCCATCTTCTACTGCTTTCCCAGGCCTTAGCAGAGAGCTGGATCAGAAGTGTAGCAGCCAGATCTTGAACTGGCACCCACATGGGATGCCAGCGCTTGAGGCCAGGGTGTTAACCCGCTGTGCAGTAGCGCCGCCCCCTTGGTAATTCAGACCATGAGTGCGGGCAATGCGTGATAAGGGATCTCATATTCAAGTGCAAAGTTAGGATGTAACAAACATCAATTAGACATTGTCTACTAACAATACTGTTTCAGTAGTAGTTTTTGTATGTCAATTCATTACTAGAATAAAAGATAAAAACTTCCAGATACTTGCTGAAATGTTGACTCAGTGAAGTATTCAGATAAATGTACATGGTCTGCACAAGAATCTAGAACTGATCCATACCTTCTGTCCCTCCGCCCTGTTACATACACACCCAGTCCTTTCTGTAAAGTGCAACTTGCCAGGTCTGGAATGAGGGTAAATGTTAATTGACCCTGGAAGAGAATGTCGTGTTATCTGGGAGCTTTAATTTAACTCTCGTGATCTTGTTTTAGCAAGGACAGGGCGTGGGCGTGAGACCGAGTGTCAGTGACTTACAGAATAGGTGACTGGGAGTTGGAGAACTGAACACTGACAGATGATAGCATGGATGAAAAGCAGAGGACTGAAGAGAAACCACCGAGAGGGAAAGGCAAGAAAGTGGGACTGATCTCAGTTGATGACTTTTCAGAACATCAAGGAGGGTTCTTGTTCATACCTTTATGCCCTGAAAAGAAGGCAGCAAGGAATAGTGAAGGCGAGAGTGGATTTGGGCATCAGGTGCAGACTGAATGCAACTGTGGGAAGGTGACCTTGAGCAGGCAGCGTTAGCTCTCTGAATTTCACTTTCTTTGTATTTGAACTAGGGATACTGTTGTCTGTCTTACACACTTGTATGGATTAAAAATAATGTGTCTACAGAGACCTGCACACATCCTGCAGCATATATACTGCTGCTGCCATCTGTTAGGTGACCAGGACTCCTGTTGCTGGATTAATATTGTGCTTTCTTTTTAGTTTGTACATCCTTTACCACATTTAGTAGATAATGGTGTTTTGAGCTGTGTCCTAAATGTGGTCCTTTTCAGAGCTATATGCCCAGCTTGGTTTTTATTTAAGGCACTCTCACTCTATCATTTCTATCCTTTTGACCCCTTTTTGGAAAGGAAAAAAACTCTGAAAATGCTTTACATGAAAGCAACTAAGAGTTGCTGTTTTTTATGTTGACAACCAAGTGTTCTTGTTTTATCATTGAGGGCAAAATATTTTTGCTCCTTTTGCCGGTAAGTGATTTGTGGTTTTTGTAGCTTTGTTTAGAAGTGAAAGTTGTCTATAATGTAACTTTATTATAAAAGAAAAAATGGTATGCTCTGTTTTCCTTTATAGCCATTATTACATAGAGTGAGTTTATCTTGATAGGATTTGGGAAATTTATTTATTAGAAGAAATTAAATTATTAATATATAACATTTATTGAGTACCTGTCATATTCAGTTATTATGCTAAGCATATTCCCATGCATAATGCCACCTGACGATGACACTAGCTCTTTAACCTGAATGAACAATCTGAGGCTTTAGAGAAGTTAATTAACTTGTCAGTGTTAAGATGAAATGCAACTGATATTAGAACCCTTCTGTGATAGTAGCCGTGTTGTTTCCACAGTACACCATTGCTCTCTAAGTTATTCTTGTGTGCCTCATGCCAGTATTACTGGTTTTGAGAAAATGGGTTAGGTGGATCATATGATTCAAGATGAGATTTAGAATTGAAAGTAACAGATGTGGGTATTTAATGCAGCATTTCTAGGGTGCAGTGCATTTGCTGCTGGTCTGAAAGGTGATTTGGTTGACACTGGAGTTGGTTTTAGGAGGCTCCTGGAAATAAAGTCAAATCACATAATGTAATTCTCTGTCACTGCTTTATTCCCAGGTCAAGGAGAAACTCTGATGCTATAGTTTTCTCATACATATGGTTGTCTGTTTCTTCAAAGAGAGAAAACGCTAGGCAGCCAATGGCATGCTAGCTAGAATTAGTATTACTTTATTGCTTTATGTGATTTTAAATTAAATAATTAATTAATTGCCATCTACTAACGCTATATAAATCAGATCTTTCATTTACAAAGTAGTGGTATAAAATTCCTTTTTAAGAAATTTAATAAAAGGGAAAAATGAATATTTGATAACTCATACTAGCTGTGCAGATTTTGCATGGGTGTGGTATGAAATCGGGCGATGAGGGGCTGGCGCTGTGGCACAGCTGGTAAAGCTGCTGCCGGCAGTGCCGCTACCCATACGAATGTCGGTTCAGGTCCCAGCTGCTCCACTTCTGATCCAGCTCTCTGCTATGGCCTGGGAAGGCAGTGGAGGATAGCTCAAGTGCTTGGGCTCCTGCACCTGTGTGGGAGACCTGGAAGAAGCTCCTGGCTCCTGGCTTCGGATCGGTACAGTTCCGGCCATTGTGGCCATCGGGAGTGAACCGGTGGATGGAAGACCTCTCTCTCCGCCTCTGCCTCTCTGTAGCTCTGCCTTTCAAATAAATAAATAAATTAAAAAAAAAAATCAGATGAAGAGTACCTGCATGTCTGAATGGATTGACTGAGAAAATCTGATACAAGCACTGACGTTTACAGTTAGCAAACTGTGTTCCTGGATGGATAAATCACATCCCATGAGTCTTGAGCTAAGCCTGGAGTTCACATAACCTAACTTCCAACACAAGATAGGTTCCTCTACTGCCCTGTGCTGCCTTTGTTGATCAGCAACACCCTCCTCTCTGAGCAGAAATGGGCATTGCAGTTCTTAAGCAACGCTGTGCATTTCTGGGTGACATATTTGTGTTCTTTGTTTTGCTTGGCCTGTGAGTGCTTATACAGAAGATGTGCCAGTCATTGCCCTTCGCTAATAAGCTTCGCTAAGTAGACTTGCAGCCTGGAGGGACATAGGCAGGAAACGTGTTGCTTTCTGTAACAGTATGGCATTTTAAAAAGTATCGCCTTACTTATTTTTTGTATATAGAATGTCAGAGTGTGATGGATAGTGAACAGAAAAGTAAGAGATGTATTGTCATCCTGAGGGCCAGGCATTAAAGGACATTTGAGTGATAACATTTGCTTGTCTTTTAGAGTAAGTAGGTTAAAAAAATCACTTTAGAAGAATTAAGTGTATTTTCCAGTACACATCCCATTCAAAATACCCCCTTTAATTGGAATTTTTGTGACAAACACACACAAAAAAAGAAATCTGCAAATCAGAATACTTGAGAGCTTTGATATTGTTTGTCTCTTGACATAGCTATTTGATTGTATAGATAAATATTATAGGCATAGATAAAAATGGGATAGTTAGTAATTTTATTAATTTGATTTGAATAGAGCAAATTAACAAGTTTTGCTTTACTGAGATTTGATGTTATGAAATTTATAATTTTGGCCCCGATAAAGCAGTATCTTAGCGCTTTAGTGAACAGAGATTTTTTTAGAAATTTTAAAATTTTGTTATTTTTCAGATTTATTTATTTATTTGAAAGGCAGTTATAAAGAGGGCTTCCATCTGCTGGTTCACTCGCCAAATGACTGCAGTGGCTGGGGTTGGGCCCATGGAAGCCAGGAGCCTGGAGCTTCATCCGGGTTTCCAACGTGGGTCACAGAAGCCCAAACGCTCAGACCAACTTGTGCTACCTTCCCGGGCGCATTAGCAGGGAGCCAGATAGGAAATGGAGTATCCGGAGCTGGCACTCATATGGGATGCTGGTAGCTTAGTAGGCTGTGTCACAACACTAGCCCCTCAGATGGAGTTTTTCAAAGGACTTTATTTTCTATTTAGCATTTGGCATGCTGTAAAGCAAGTGAAATTGTATTAATGTCAAAGATTACTCTTGTTAGAATGTGAAGAATAAATCCTGTTTACTGTAGAGGCACATCAACTCAAAAACCCAGAATTATCTACATTTTGCCATTATTTTTCAGCTTGGTTGGTCTTAAAAAGATATCTTTGACTTAAAGAACATTAATTGCATGGCTGATAATTTCACTGTATTCTGTGCGTTAAAAGTCAAGTTTAGATTGCATTATTGGAGTACTTTTTGTGATAGAATAAGAAACAGAATATAAGAGCATATCATAAGAAGCCACTAAATATTCTGAAATTTGTAATTTCAAGTTCATGGAATGTCCTCATTTTCCTAAACATAATCTAGTCATTAGAAGTATGTTGGACTGTTTCTGTTTCTGTTTGACTTCCATTTTACTGTCTAAGGCATATTTCTCTAGGAGATGGGATTGGGAAGTGAGTAGAGAATGTTTTGTCAAACTGTGTTTGAGGTCTTATTCCACTGAAGTGTCGAGAGGAGTTCTGCTCTTGTCGGTGAGAAGTTGCTGTGTACTTCCTGTGTCCCCTCCTGTCCCATTGCTCTGTGTGTTTGCTAGGTTGCTGCCATGCCGAACACTGTTCTTATTGACTTTGGACTTCTAGTCTTGGTGACATTCATATGCATACCTTAAGTTCCTAGTAACATGTGACTCTGTTCTCTGTTCCAAAAGCCCAAAGGGGGACATTTCTCTACCTTTTCATGATGTATTGATAATATGCAGGGTAGTTCTTAGGGAGGCTTAACATTTTGTATTTTCCTTGCATGCCTTGTAGTCCGTGAGTTTGAACAGGGCACATATGGACTTTAGAGGGTGTTCTCTGCTGCTGAAATGGTACAAGGAAGCGGCAGGTACTAGTTAGCTAGAATGATGGTGTTTGCGAGTGCAGGTGAGACCCTTTAGCTAGTCTTCCTCTGAGGGCCCACAGTAACAATATGTTGAATAGAGGCTGAGCCTTTATAAAGAAAATCTGCCCTGTTTTCACTGTTGGCCTCCAGCTGTTCTCAAAGCTTCCTCCTACAGCAACAAGTCCTTGCCTGAGACCACACTGAGTGTGTAGTCTGTCACCCTCCCTCCCTGAAGGGCGGCATTTTCCATTTGAGATCCATGAGGGCCCATGAACCTCCTGAAAACATCTGTGTCTTTTTCCAAGACAAGAGTCATAGCTTTAATCAGATTCTCAAAGCATCAGTGTCCTGAGAAAGGTTAAGAACCACTGCTGTAGGGCAGATTCCTCCTTCTGAGGTCCTTTCAAGTTCATCTCTGAATGTGACCTCCCCTGGTCCTGCTCCATGAACCCTCTTGACATGGATGCAGGTGACTGAGTCTGTTGCGGGGGTCATCAGGGCTTGCTGCTATTCCCCTAAAAGCCCTAACTGTCCTCATTAGAGACCTAAGTAGTGTTTAATAAAAGGCATTCCTATAATTCACTAACTCACAAGAAACATACTGCAGTGATACGAGAACTTTACTTTCTGAAATTGCTATCATTTGTATTCATGATGTAATTTGATCCTGAGAACATACTATGTATAATGTAGTATGTTCTGTGTTATTACCATTTTAAATTTGGGGAAGCAGAAATCCCATAGCAGGCCAAACATTTGGGATCAGTGCTTAAGCTGCTTGAGTCCTGACTTGGGGTCCTTCTAATATGCTGCCACGTTTCTAAGGCTCCCACATCCTGGAACTAAAATGAAGTTTTAATAGCAGCCCCAGCAGGGTGTCCAGCTTTGCCTCCCCTAAGGGAACCCTGTTCTCTTCAGATGCCACTACTAGGTGAGAACGCTCCCAGATGGTGACTCACCAGGACTTTAAGAACTGGCCTGGGTGGAGTCCACTGCCACCCTGTCCCCCTTGCCATATCTGTCGGCCATTTCCGTGGAAGGGGCTGATGGCTGCCCGAGATGCTCACCCCTGCATCACCTCTGCAGCTTGGCCCTGTCTGTCATGATTGCCTTGCTCCTTCATAGATCTCACAGGCCCTGGAGAGCCAGGTAGGCTCCAAAGGGACTGGGTCCCTGGGTAGTCAGGGTGATAGCTGCTGTAGGAGCTCGGTGTCACCACCTTTGCCTGTTATCTTAGGCACTTTGTCTGTGATCCGGAGACAGGGGCCTGGGCAGTCCTCCCCTGGACCTGATTCCTTATGAGACTCTGCATGCTGAGATGTCCACGTGGTTGAGCTCATGCTGGGCTCCTGCTAACAGACAGCAGAAGCCTGAATAGTCACCTCTTGATAGTGTCTTTCACTTTGCCTTGTTTTCACGGAGAGGCTTTGAAGTTCACTGTTCAAGGGATTTCTCCAGCTGTAAAGATTCAGATCACTCCTTTCAATAAATCATCGATTGGTCAAGCAGGAAAGAAAGTTCTTAAAGCCCAGGGTGCAGCATATGGGTATGTTTTGGTTTGGTCCATACACTGCTGTAAAAAATTTCACGGTAGTGTCTACATGGAAAAAAGACAAATTTTACATAACATCCAGATTTCTAATTTTGTTGGAAATGTGCTATCCTGTATTTCTGTGTGGTGAATGACTGGCTGCCCATTTAGAATGGAGCACAGGAACTTCAGCTGGCCACAATTCCTACTGTGATTGCTGTGGGTTTTTTTTGCATGGCCTCTGTCAGCGCCTGAGTTTGAACTTCTTTGGAGTAGCTTCTTTAGTGATCAGTGAGGACAGTGAGAGTGAGAGTCAGAGAGATGGAATGACTTCTCAACTGTGCTGTCCTATAGGGGAGCCACTGGTCACGTGTGGCAGTGGCACTTAGCAATGCAGCTAGTGTGACCTGGGAACTGAATCTGCACGCGGCTGCTGGGGATGCAAATTAATGCAGCCATTGTGGAAAACAGTATGGGGTGTCCTCAAAACATCAGAAATACAGTTACTTGCTCCAAGTGTACATGTTCAAAGAAAATGAAAGCAGTCTCTTGAAGAGACATCTGTACTGCCATGTTTATTGTGGCACTGTTTACAGTAGCTAAGAAATGCAGACAACCTAAGTATCCACAAACCCATGAATGTGATTGAAAGGTAGTGCTGTGTGAGAGACAGTTTTGTACTAGTGTATCATCAACAGTGATATGAAATTAATTGTAAAGATGAATTTTAAAATGGGTGCTCATGATCTATAGATTTTTTACCTTTCTTCATTTTAAGTGACACCATTTTGTGTGAATTATTTATCTAAGGTAACAAATTTGGACAGACTCAAAATCACTTTGTGTTTGATTTTGGAACAGATTTTTGTTAAGTGCAGTATAAAATTAAATATAGGTTTTAAACTGAAGGAAAATTACTTTTAGATCTAATATTCAGAGTTCTTATAACTTAAAAATTTTTCTAGTTCTTAAAGTTTATCTAAATAATAAGAAAGGTTCAGTCACCTAAAATTAGTTATTGTTTTGGTGGGACTACATTTCAATTTAGCTGTTGTCTTGTGTAAGATATTTTGGCGTGCATAAGCTTCCTATTTTATTTTTTTAAAGATTTATTTATTTGTTTGAAAGTCAGAGTTACACAGAGAGCAGAAGAGGCAGAGAGAGAGAGAGAGAGGTCTTCCATCCACTGGTTCACTCCCCAGGTGGTCACAACAGCCAGAGCTGCTCTGATCTGAAGCCACGAGCTTGTTCCGGGTCTCCCACACAGGTGCAGAGGCCCAAGAAGGTGGGCCATCTTCTACTGCTTTCCCAGGCCATAGTAGAGAGCTGGATTGGAAGTAGAGCAGCCGGGACTTGAACTGATGCCATAGGGGGTGTTGGCACTGGAGGTGGCGGCTTTACCCACTGTGCCACAGCGCCGGCCCTACCTTCCTATTTTGTAAAAGTGACTACTAGAAATTAAATTAAATTAAAAATTATCAGTGCTTCAGAGTGTATTTCTGTTAGACAGTAATAACCGCTGTGTGAAATGGGTTGACCAGTTTTTACATAAGTGACACCATATACAAGGGTACTTTAACAAGTTCATGGAAAATGGAATTATAAAAAAATTATTTTGGTGCAAAATTTTCTTGAGATCCATGTGTAATTTTTTCATAATACACATTTTCCAGAAACTTTTTGAATGCTTTGCAAAATGTATAGACTTTTTTTGCATAAAGTAGATTTATCTCATTTCTATTTTGCATGAAGTTTGTGAAGTTGCTTTGTGTACTCTTAGGTCTGGTGTCTTTTGCATAACTGTTACATGTAGTTATAGATGACGTCTGCCACAGTGTATCCATTTTGTTCATGGACATTTGGATAATATTAGTTACTGCCACTGAATGCACTAGTTATTTTGGCTTTTTTCGTTAAAAAGGGACTAGCAATCTCATGAAGTGTTTGACTATTTTAAGTAAATAACGCAACTGAAGTACTATTTTGAGTGTATTTGCGAAATTACTGTTTTATTCTTATCCCTCTACTGGTGCTGTTTAATATCCTCATGTGTTCTATCTATAATCACTGTTTTATTATTAGTACAAATTTAAAATTATGACCCAAAATAAAACAATTACAACTTACATGTTCCAAGTACAAGCATTTATGGTACTCAGCCAGGGAGTGGGGGATGTGTTGCTTGCGGGACTGCCTCGTCACAAGCTGGCTTGTCTCGTCTCCATTAGCCAGCATTCATGTTCACTTGGTGCATTCTTTTCTTGTTTGTAAACTGTAAATGGGGTCTTCTAAAGTCATTTAGAAGTTAGTATTGTAGGCTCAGCGATTGCCTTTTGTTAACTGTCTCCTGCTAAGTTGGGAAGTGCTGTCTCTTACAGGAAGGAGTCAGAGTTTATACTCAGTTATCTGAGCATTTGAAAGGAATATAATGGAGTTAAAGCAAATATCTGGTAGGTAGTTGAACTGGCCCTGAGATTATTTCTAGGCTAAAGTGTGATTTTTAAATTCCAAGGTGGTGGCTTAAGTGAATAGTGATGAAAGTAAGAATCATCTGTAGTGACTCATCTTCAGCACTTTATTCATATGCATTTTTTATATTTGAAAGGCAGAGAGAGGGAGAGAAAGATACACACACACACACACACACACACAGAGGGAGAGAGAGAGAGAGATAACGATCTCCCCTCTGCTAGTTCACTTCCTAAATGCCTGCAAGAGTCAGGCTAGAGCTGGGAGCTAGGAACTCAATCTAGGTCTCCTGCGTGAGTGGCAGGGACCCAACATTTTGAGCCATCACTTGCTTGCTTGCTTGCTTTCTTTCTTTCTTCTTCTTCTTCTTCTTTTTAAGAAAGACAGAGCTACAAAGAAAAAAAGAAAAGTAGAGAAAGAGAGAGAGGTCTTCCATCTGCTGATCCACTCCCCAGGTGGCCGCAACAGCCAGGATCCAGGAGCTTCCTCCAGGTCTCCCACATGGGTGCAGGGGCCCAAGAACTTGGGCCATCTTCTGCTGCTTTCCCAGGCCATCACAGAGAGCTGGATTGGAAGAGGAGCAGCCGGGACTAGAACCGGTGCCCTTATGGGATGGCGCCTCAGGCCAGGGCTTTAACCCACTGCACCACAGTGCTGGCCCCAATCACCTGCTTTCTAACAGAGTCTGTATTAGCAGGAAGCTGGACTGAGAAGCAGAGCAAGGAAGCAAACCCACACATTCAATTATGGGATGTTGGTGTTCCAACAGGTGTCCTAAGCACTACCCCAAATAACCATCCCTTTCACTAAATTTCAGGATATAGCTTTGCCTTGTTATATGAAGTGACAAAAATGCAGTAAAATTCTTAGAATTTGTCAATAAAAAGATCATTTTCTAACATGATAATTGAACCTTGTGTGCTGACAAACTGTAGCCTAAAATTATGACTTTTTTTTTTTTTTTTTTTTTTTTTTAAGATTTATTTAGTTGAAGGAGACAGAAACAAAGAGAGAGTGAGAGACAGGACCCATCTGCTGACTGGGCCAGACTGAAGTCAGAGACTCCATCCTGGTCTCCCACCAGCGTAGCAGGGGCTCAAGTACTTGGGTCATCTTCTGCCTTCACTGGCAGATTAGCAAGGAGTTGAATCAGAAGTGGAGTAGCTAGGATATGGTGTGCTGGTGTCAAAAGCAACAGCTTTACCACAGTGCTGGCCCCATGATATAAAAATTACCTACTAACATACTTGTGTAACAAAAATGTGTCTAACTTAACTTTTAAAAAGAGCTGTGTCCTGAATTACTTAGGAATAAAAGTGAAGATCTTCTTAGGTCAAAAAATTAATAGGTGACTCCTATCAGTAATTGCGAGAGATCCTGAAAGTATTTGTGTTCAGAAGTAATAAGCTGGCCTTCGCAGTGGCTCACTAGGCTAATCCTCCACCTGTGGTGCTGGTACCCTGGGTTCTAGTCCCAGTTGCTTCTCTTCCAGTCCAGCTCTCTGCTGTGGCCCGGGAAGGCAGTGGAGGATGGCCCAAGTGCTTGGGCCCTGCACCTGCATGGGAGCCCAGGAGGGAGCACCTGGCTCCTGGCTTCAGATCAGTGCAGCGCGCCGGCCGTAGTAGCCATTTGGGGGGGTGAACCAATGGAAGGAAGACCTTTCTCTTTGTCTCTCTCTCTCTAACTCTCCCTGTAAAAAAAAAAAAAAAAGTATTAAGCTGTACTTAGTGACATATTTTTCATTCAGGATTTTACTATTCATACTGAGTGCTCTTTTCAACAATAGTGTGTGTATTCCTGTGAAGTTTTATTTTTTCTTTGTTCTTTTTGTGACTTTATTTTTTTAAATTTTGTTTAAGTTATGCAAGTTTCATGTATTTCATATATACAGATTTAGGAACACGGTGGTTCCTATAGAGGGGAGCTGCTCAGAAACCCTCCCCACACCCAAAAAAGTGACAGGAGTAGATCTTATGAGATCTCATGAGAGTGGTTACTTATAATTCACTCGGAGGCTTGCTTGGTAAGTTGTGGAAATATTTGAGGTCATAAAATTGCAACTTGAATTTTGAATGTAGGGTGTTTGTGTGTGCCAAGTCATTATTATATGGGCCTTTTTTTTTTTTTCCAATGATTTATTTTTATTTACTTGAAAGGCAGAGTTACAGAGAGAGAGAGGGAGACGGAGAGAGATCTTCCATCCACTGGTTCACTCCCCAAATGGCTGCCACATCAGCTGGGCATGGGCCAGGCCAAAGGCAGGAGCCAGAAGTTTCTTCTGGGCCTCCCTCGTGGGTACAGGGGCCCAAGTACCTGCACCAGCTTCTGCTTCTTTCCCAGGCCTTTAGCAGGGAGCTGGATCAGAAGCAGAGCTTCTGGTGTCTGTTGGGATGCTGGTGTTTCAGGTGGTGGCTTTTCCAGCTGTGATATTGGCCTTTTAAGTAAAATACTTCTGGTAGCAAGTTTTTGACATTCTTTCTTTATACTCACTGTTTCATGTCAGTTTAAACATTGAGATTTTTAATTTTTGCCAGACATTGAAAGCTGTTCTCTAGGTACACAAATGTAGACTTATTTGCAAATGTGTATTTCTGTGAGTTGTCTCGACATGTTTTTTTTTGTGCATATAATAAAAGAAGCAGTAAGAAAAGACACGTTTAAAAAAAAAGAAAACTTGATTATTCAAGTACTTTTTGTGAACAGTGCCTGCTTGGAAAATGTTCAGAGTAGGGACATGTAGATTCTTGTGATGCCTTAATAAATTAAACTCTAAATGCTCTGGGAAACCAGAGAATACTCTGCTAGTTATCAGTGTATTTGTTCTCTATCTTAAAGAAATATTTCATCTCATTAACTTCAATCCTTTCGAAATAGGTTGATATGAATAGAAAATCTGGCTTTATTTTTGAGCTTTCTTATCTCTGTTTTAGTATGTTTTAAAAACTTTACTAATTGATTGCTTAAAACACTTATTTTAAAAGTGTGCTGTTTCTACTGAATACTTAATTTTATAAAGGGAAAAGTCTTACTTCTAGGCCCCACAGCATTTTAATTATGAGAAGTTATAACTTTCAACTAGCATAGTTATTTCTTGAGTTTTGAATTATATCTCACTAGATTGTATCTAATTTGCCCTCTGCCTAGGTCAGTGTTAACTGGGTTGCTCCAAAGTCAGAATCTGTTGGCATGATGTGGACTTTGTTGATAAGTTTCTCATATAGTTGTGTTCATGTAATGTTCATTGTAAAATTCATAGACACAGTATTAGCATCCTGGTGTGAGGTAGTGAAAATCAGCCTGGAGTGATCACTGACGTCATACATAAGGGTGTTAATTGTTAAATTAACAACAGGAGTCACTGTGTACTAACTCCCCATGCAGGGCCTCTGTCCTCAATGAGTTGTATTATGAGAGTTAACTGTAAAACTTGTTCTCAAACAGTTTTTTATAGTTGTGTGTGTGCGCAAATTGTTGAAGTCTTTACTTACATAGAGTTGGTCTTCTGTGTATAAAGTTAATTGAAAACTAATCTTAATGGAGAATGGGACTGGGAATGGGAGAGGGAGGAGGAAGTAGGGTGGGAGTGGGGGTGGGAGGGCGGGTATTGTGGAAGAATCACTGTATTCCTAAAGTTGTACTTATAAAATTTTCACTCATTAAATAAAAGGTTTCTAAAAAAAAGAAAAGAAAAGAAAAAATCAGGCATTAGCTCTCTCCTAGAGTAACCCAGGAGGCTGCCAAGTTTCCTTCTACCCTTTTCTCCCTCATAACATAGCCCAATGATTTACAAAGCTTAATCTTTGTAAAATAGAAATAATGTTATTTCCCATCTCTCTTCAAAAGAAGCATCAACCCTTCTCTTACTATTTTGGTGTAAAGAATAAGTCCCAACCATGTGAGCCTTTAAGCTGTTTCAGAAACATTCTATGCCCGTACCCTTCTCAGTCTGTTCTCTTGTCTGAATGCTCTTTTTTGAGATCTGTGAGTCACTGGTTCTTTATTGAGACGTCTGCTCAGATTTCAGCTACTTAGAAAGGCATTTTCCTGAAAAGGTCACTGTATTAGTTACCTATTGCTGCGTAACAAATTACACCCAAACTCAGTGCCTTCAAGCAACAAACACATAAACACTGATTACTTTGTGACTCTTTTTTTCTGAGTTATTTATTTGTTAACTTTCAACTTTTGCGCTTTTATTAAAAAGGATTTATTTATTTATTTGAGAGGCAAAGAGAGGTCTTCTATCTGCTGGTAATTATTTAGTTCTATATTTTAAAAATTTACCTTTCTAAAATGACTAAATGAAATTGTGTTGCCTTATATATATGGCCATTATATAGAAAGCAGTTTGCCTAAACACTAAATAGTCCCAAACCAGTGTGTCTTTATTTATTTTTTTAAAAAAGATTTATTTTATTTATTTGAAAGACAGAGTTACAGAGAGAGGTAGAGACAGAGAGAGAGGTCTTCTATCCGCTGGCTCATTCCTCAGATGGCCACAACAGCCGGAGCTGTGCCAATCCGAAGCCAGGAGCCAGGAGCTTCTTCCAGGACTCCCACGTGGGTGCAGGGGCCCAAGGACTTGGGCCATCTTCTGCTTTCCCAGGCCATAGCAGAGAGCTGGATTGGAAAAGGAGCAGCTAGGACTAGAACTGGCTCCCATATGGGATGCCAGTGCTTCAGACCAGGCCTTTAAGCCGCTGCGCCACAGCGCTGGCCCCAACCAATGTGTCTTTAGAATTAGTTCTCTAAAAGTGATTTTTTAATAGAATTTGTTGTTGTCAGCTTCTTAACTGTAGTCATTCTCTCTTCCCTTCCTTAATGTTACTTAATGTTTCTATTTTTGTTACGGACTTAAAAGCAGAATAACTAACCTTGCTTGAATTACTTAGAATAAAGAATACATAAGATTCTTCCCAAAAGTTTTTAAGTCATTCATTTTTAAGGGAGTTTTTATTTATTTTAGTTCATCTGTTTGTGGCCCATTTTTACATCTGTATGGTACTAGCTTCGGTTTTAAGCACTTCACTTAGTAGACAAGATGTTTAAGTTTTCTACTGAACTCTGTTCTGTAATCCACGTCAGACTGCCTCATAGCTCTGCCCTCTTTAGTTTTATGTCCTAAAAGCTAATTGCTGAAACTTTCTGAGCTTCCTTTAATCCTTTAAAGAGTTGCATCTTTCATTCTTTTTTTTTTTTTTTTTAAGATTTGTTTATTTACTTGAAAGTCAGAGTTACACAGAGAGGAGAGGCAGAGAGAGAGAGAGAAAGAGAGAGAGAGGTCTTCCATCCGCTGGTTCACTCCCCAATTGGCTGCAACAGCCGGAGCTGCGCCGATCCGAAGCCAAGAGACAGGAGCCTCCTCCCGGTCTCCCACATGGGTGCAGGGGCCCAAAGACTTGGGCCATCCTCCACTGCTTTCCCAGGCCATAGCAGAGAGCTAGATTGGAAGAGAAGCAACCGGTACTAGAACCAGTGCCCATATGGGATGCTGACACCTCAGACCAGGGCGTTAACCCGCTGCACCATAGCGCCAGCCCCCGAAAGAGTTCCATCACTTTCTTATCGAGTTGGTATGAAGAGTAGGTGACTGTGGTAAGGGCAAGACCATTACCTGGCAGTCTGTTTCCCTCCACAGTCATTTGCCCATCAGTGTGAACAGGCTTTGCATACCCTTGCCTCGTGCCTCGTGACAGATGCTTCGGTCACCAGAGTCTGTGATGCAAGCCACTTTGACCAGGATGTCCTGGTTTTTCTCCAGCCATGTAGGGAAGGCCAGCCTAGTCCAGCGGCCATTTGTTCCTCCCTGAGATCCAGAGTGCAGTTTGTGTGGCTAGGGTCCGTGTGAGTTGAGTTTCACTGCAGTGTAGTACGAGGAATTCGGCCTGTGGAAAACCCAGAGACCAGGGCTGGCCATAAAACTGAACTGTTCTCCAGGCACGATTCAGAGATTCGATGTCCAGAAGCAAGTGTAACTGCCCCACGGTATTTCACTCCCTGCCTGGGATTTACAGTGAATGGAACTCGGCCAGAGGCATCTCAGCCTTCGGAAATAAGGCCACGGAGCTTTCATGGGAGGATGTGACAGTCACTGTAGATACACAAAGCTGACAAAACATTCAGAGTACGGAATTTTTAAATTAAAGCTCTACAGCATCCATTAATTACTGAGATTTTTCCACTGGCTCACATAGTTTTTGAGGTTACCCACCCTCGTGACTCATCCAGTAGCAAATCAGTGAAGCCGGCATTCTTTTTTTGTCATCAAGCAAAATTGGGTCATCTCTGACTTCCCGGAGTGTCTGGTCCGCTCCAGAGACCCTCGTTTCAGTGTGGACCTCCTCCTGCTGCCAGGTGGCCTTGTTTTTCACTTGAGCTGGTTTTCCCCAGACGTCAGGCATTTGCCACTGCGGCAAGGGCTTGCACTCTGTTTCTGTCTTTGGAATGTTGCAATGGTGCATTTCTTGTACTTTTTCATCATCCATTCTGGGGGAGCTAAGTTGGAGCTGAGAGATTCTTTTCTTCTCTTGCTTTATTTCATTTAATTTTACATGAAAGGAAGAGAGACAAAGAGGGAGAGGAAGAGAAAGAGAGAGCGAGCGAGAGCGAGAGAGCGAGCCTCAGTAGCTGTGACCGGGAGGCCGAAACCAGGAGCTGGGAACTCAACCTGGGTTTCTCACATAGAATGCAGGGGCCCAACTCCTTGGGCCGTCAGCTGCTGCTGTATTGGCAGGAAACTGGAATGGAGAATGGAGTTGGGACTTGTACTCAGGCATTCTCTTATGGGCACCACAAGTGGTGTTCCAGCTGCTAGCCCAAATGCCCACCCCTCTTTTCTTGTTTTATATTTACCAGAAATTCATTGGGTACCTGTTATGTGTCCTACACTGAATTAGGAATTAGGCCCTTATGCTCAACATTATGGGTTAAAAGAATAAAAGAGAGGTTGTGCTTCCAAAATGAAAAGGTAACAAAATGCAGAAGGGATTCAAATGTAAGTATACTGACAGTAAATTGAGTTCCTCTCTGACTTAGCATAGCACCCTTTTCCTGCAGGCATGCCGAGAGGTTTGGGATCCCTGATGGTGTGAGCTGAACACTTTAGGTTGTGCTTGAGTGTGTGCTGCAGGCATCCTCCTCCCCTGGCTCTCATCATTGTAAGCACCAAATACCATTCTGTAGGTCCATCTTGGCACTGTAATGGCAGCCTGCGGCTTGCAGGGTGTAGAAAAAGCAGTCGTATTCACCACCAACTTAAAAATGGCTGGTCTTGCCAGTGTTGTGTCCCAGACTGCTAAGTGGCTGCCTGGGATCCTACATCTGAACGCCTGTTCCAATCCTGGGTACTCCGCATCTGATCCGGCCTCCTGCTGATGTGCCTGGGAAGGCAGCGGAAAATGGCCCAAGTACTTGGGCCTCTGCCACTCATGTGGGAGATGCAAATGTGGCTGTAGACTCCTGGCCATGGCCTGGCCCAGTTCCAACGCTTGGAGCCATTTGATGAGTGAACAAGGAGGTGGAAGATCTCTCTCACTCTCCCTCTTGCTCTGCCTTTCAAATAAATAAAATAAATCTTTAAAAGAAAAAAAAAAGGATTAGTCTTATAATTGATTTAGTAATTTAGTATTGAAAAACTCCATTCACTAGGAAGAGTTAACTATTATTAAATATGTAGAAATTGGGGAACTCCTTTCTGACTTCAGTTTTTTCACAATGTGGATTTGATCTTTATTCAGAAAGGTATGTTACAATGAATAAATAAGACTTCTCTTTTGATTTATAAAACCACCTGCCTCCTTTAGACAGATCACTGAAAGTGTTTTCTTTTTTAAACTTCTTTAATTTAATGAAAATTGAGGTTATTTCCATGGGTTGAAAAATATTAATTATTGATTATATTATTGGGAGAGAATAGTAGCGATAACCCATTTTGGGCTTCATAAATATGTTTGTTTAAGTTTACCTTTGAGCCTGTGTTTGATAAGGGAGGGGATCACTTCAGAGACTTTCATGAAACCACACTGTGAGTACTCAGCCAGGAAGGTAGAGAAGCTGTGTACTTTCCCTGTGTTTGAATGAGTATACACCTATGCTCAAATCTGGACTTCAGAATGACTTGGATGACCTCTGATAAGTTAAATAGCCACTTAGCCTCTGTTGGTGCCTGTTAAAATGAAGATCATGCTCCTTTTTTAGAGTTACAAGTATAATGAAAGTGCCTAGTGTGCAGTAAGATATTTTGAAAAAGACAAACCCACCCACTGTTTAATTATTTGATACAACTTCTGTAAAAATGTTACCTTACTAACAGTGAGTTAGTAACTTCATCTTTCTGTTCAGAGACTTCATAGTTGAAAACAAAATAGATCAAAGATTTTCTGTAACAGTAATTTAGAAAATAAAAGATAGAGGTGACATAAATTTCTAAGGGACCCCCTTTTGAGATTGCCACTAGGGAAAGTAAGTTTAGCATTATTATAAGACTTGATGTTCATAACAGGCATTGTTATTTCTCTCATGCAAAATATGTTGAAATGGTAAAAGGCAGCCAAATATTTCCAGCATTAATTTATTTTATTCAGAGACTATGAACATCAAGGCAGCAAAACTCAATTAAGTGAAATAGTCAGGAAATGGAATATTCTGGTGAATTTAGTTGTCATTGTTAAAAAGAAAACTTATTACCTTTTCTGCTGTGGTTTCTGGTCTCTGTATTTAAATAATTTTATTGAATTTGAATTTGTATTATATATATATATGAGTTTGTATTGTATATATGAGTTTGTATTGTATATATATGTATATATAAATGCACACACACACACACGCATACCTATAATCTGGAGAAAGAAAAGAAATTAATTAAAGAAAATCCTAAATTGTTTTAAGATATTCTACTGAAAAGCATTCTAGATAGTATTAATTGTTTTATTTCATTGGTAACATCAGTTCTTGCTAGTTCTTTGAGTGTAGATTAAATAGAAAGTTTCAAATAAATATATACATTGTTCCTTCTGCATAACAATGAGTTGGCCTTATGAGATTTCCATCATTCCTTCTTTTCTAAACATTGAATAAAAAATTTCCATTTAGCTATGAAGCAATGAGTATCAGCATAACTAATTGATGTTATACAAACTTAAGAGTAGTTTGTGATCAGAGAATTTTTAAGAGGCAAAAGAATTCATTCATAATTCCAATAACCTGAGGGAACTTCATTAAAATTTTAGTGTTTAGCCTTTATTTATAGAATCAAAGGCAAATGGATGTGCATTTCTTTTTTATAACTTAAATTGGCATTTTGCTTTATGTATTATTTCAATTTTGAATTTTAGTGAAATTAGAAAGAAAAAATAGATGAAAAGAACAGAAATGAACTTCTTTTTATGGTCTTTACAAAAAAACTCTAAAAAAAAATCTGTCCTTAATTTATCAATGTTGCAAAATCTTATTAAGTATACAGAAAAAAGAATAGATTATTTTTAAATTTTATTTTATTCTGCAAGAGTTTTATATGTCAGTAGTAAAATGGACGTTTTCAGAATTCAGGAAAATTCAAATAATGAAGCCATTTAGAAGTCAAATTTTAAGAGTTAATTTTTTAAACTATTTTTTTAGAGTGTTGAATGAGAAGTTTTCATTGCAGTAATTTTTGTTGGTTTGCTTTCTTTTTTTTTATCATGAGAAGGAATGCAAACTTAACAAAAATACAACCATGAATTATCTGTATTCTGTCTTGGATAGATTAATTTGAAATAATTAACTTTGTAAGCAAAATATTTTTAGTCTATAATGTACTGTGAGATGCATTATTTTTGTCAGCTTTATAATGATATTTTATAAGTTCATTTAAATTTAGAATGATAAATTCCACTCACAGCATCCTTTATTTCTTAGTTTTGAAGTTGAAGAACTGTAAATTATTTTTGTATATTCTTAGTAGAACATTAGGCCAGAAAAGAGGAATTAGCTGTTATCTGTGTTCTTTTCGGCCCATGAAACTCTGAAGGAAGGGTTGGTGGAAATATTTGCTTTCTGCCACATATATTTAAATATTTTTTTGCATATTGATAATGTAGAATGGTACTTTCTGTATTGTGGAAATTTTTAAATTAGTCTTAGTCTCATTTTTGTTTCTTAAATTATGGTGGTATATTTTCTGATGCATTTATCATGGGGATAATTTATTGAGTTCTGTCACTGCTTTGTAAACTACTTTGTATTAGTCTGGTTTCCATTACTGTAAAAATTCTAAGAGGCGCTCCTTGGGAAAGAAAAGGTTGATTTTAGCTCACAGTTCGGAGGTTTTAGTTCTGGGCCTGGCAGCCTCATGGTCTGGTGTCTGGTAGAAGTTGGTCATGGTGGACGTGGAGGAACAATCCCATGGTGAGCCGGGGTCTCCAGCTTTAGTCATCAACCATTAACTTGAAGACATCAGTTAAAACCTGGGTCTTGGGGACACAAGTGCTACTTGACCATAGCATATTTTTAATTATCAGAGTGTCTTGGACTATTTTGTGAGACTGTTCCAGGAAACCATGAGACTCAGTGGTGCATAAGGACACAGATTTCTCTCTTTCTTAAAAGTAGGAAAGACTTTTATTTTAGGGAGGACAAAATGAGGAGGAGTAAATAGAGTGGGGTTGAGCCTGCCCGGACCGGAGTCAAGGAGTTTGAAATCAGACTTCATTCCCTTTGAGCAACAGGCAGAGTCTCTTCTTCCTTTTTTTAAAGACAATTTTCTTTTCCTTTCAAAGATTTTATTTATGTATTTAAAAGGCAGAGTTAGAGAGAGAGAGAGAGATTTTCCATCTGCTGGTTCACTCCCCAGATGGCTACAATGGCCAGAGTCAAGTCTATTGGAAGCCAAGAGCCAGGAGTTTCTTCCCAGTCTCCAATATGGGTGCAGGGCCCAAGCACTTGGACCATCCTCCACTGCTCTCCCAGATGCATTAGCAGGGAGCTGGATTTGAAGCAGAGCAGTGGGACTAGAACTGTTGCCCAGAGTCCCTTCTTAAGCAGCTTGTTGGGGAGGTGCAGAGCGCAGCATGGACCCTAATAGGGTGAGTGGGGAACGTGAGAAAGGCTCCTTGGTGCAGCTTACAGTGCATTGTCTTGGTGGTTGGGAATGTCCCAAGTGCGGGGCTTTCCCATTTAAGTAATATTTAAATGATCCATCTGCTCATCATCAGGCCTGGGAGTTCAGGCTCAGTGACCTGATCTAATGAGTTCTAATGAGCCCTAGTGGCTTAATAGGTTCTAGCAAATCCAGCATTTTAAAATGTACATAGAAAAAAGCAAGGAAAAAAAAAACATATGTAGAAACAAAGAAAAAAGAAACGTTTGATGTTACATTGATAAGATTCCTGGCGTAGCAAAAACAGCAAGACAATGAGTCTCCATGGCTACTTACTGCTGAGAAGGGGCATAGTTAGGGGAATGGTTCTGCCCTCTCTCAGTACGGGTTCGCTGGAGCAGTGTCTGGAATTGAGCACCTTTTAGCAGGATATTGTCTACATGGGTTTCAGTGATGTTCGGGACCACTTAATGAATGAACCATATCAATAGCTGAAGCATACATGGCCCTAGAGAAACAAAAAGGAAAAATTTGTTATGGGGAGTGAGAAGGGACACAAGCCTAGGTAGCCAGGAGGGCTTTGGAACCAGCTGTTTCAGGAGTCCAGTGTCCATTGTTGAATTCTGGATGCTTTGTCAGCTTGCGAGCAGCATCATGGACAAGTCGGGATTGATTCACGTAAAAGCAACATTCTAATAAAAATAAAGAGACCCTCTTTTTCTGCTGTTAATAGGTCTAAGCTCTGTTGGCTTTGGTAAGGTCATGTTGACTCCTTAACAATAATATAACAATAACAATAGTTGTTATTAGATCAGGAGAAATGAAAAATAACAATAGTTGTTAAGGAGTCATGGACCTTAAAAGAGCCATGAGATATTTCACTTAGGCTGTCTTGCCTATCTCTAGAGAGGGCCTGGTAGTCAAGAGAGGGATGTAGCAAGTCCTCCTACCCCCATGCGCATCCCAGTAGCAGTTTTTAAGCTGGCTAGGAGGGGTATTAGAGGGACAGTTCTTTTGTGGCAAATGTTCATGGTTAGAGAAATTGGTAGAAATTGGTTTTTGGAAGCCATGGACACATTGGGAGATGGAAAGGTAAGAGTACAAGCTTTGGTCCAGTAAGTGAGGAGGCAGAGAGAAGTCCCACATGGAAAACAGATGTTGAAGTAGGGAAGTTTCTCAAGCTAAACCTGGTTCATTCTCCCAGATGTTGAAAGCGCGCTGAGATTGTGTGTACGTTCTAAGTGATGTGCAGCAAGAGAGTGCTGCATGGGCCAGGACGGGAGGGAGGCAGGGCAGTGGTCAGGAGAAGCAGCGTGAAAATCACCTTTGGGTGTTAGGGCTCAGAATAAGTAGAACGGCTTCAGCAAAGGTAAAGGCATTCAGGAATGACTTGATAAAATCACCCTGGAGGAAATCAGTGCCACAGGAAAGTGGGAAGCTTTTTGGTTTGGTTGGATATGGAGGTGGCAGCTTTGGGAGTGCTCAGGGCAAGATAATGGGACTGTCTATAAGATCAGACATGGGGGCCGTCTCATGGCGTTTTCAGAATCTCCTGGAATAGCAATGAAGTGAAGCAATGTGGGTATCAGGGTTTGTTTTCACCACCTCTTCAGGGCCTTGCCCCAGTTACCTTCCTTGGTCAGGATGAGTTTTAACCTGGAGAAATGAATGTAGGCAGGAAAGCCTGACAGTTTAGCAGCTGTGGTAGTTAGAGTGATCCAGCAAGGCCCACTACAGCTGGATTGAGATCTTATTTTATTTTTGTAAAGATTTATTTATTTGTGGGGCCAGCACTGTGGCATAGTGGGTAAAGCTGCCACGTGCAGTGCTGGCATCCCAAATGGGCACCGGTTCAAGTCCTGGCTACTCCACTTTCAATCCAGCTCTCTGCTATGGCCTGGGAAAGCAGTGGAAGATGGCCCAAGGACTTGGGCCGCTGCACCCACGTGGGAGACTTAGAAGAAGCTCCTGGCTCCTGGCTTCACATCAGTGCAGCTCCAGCTGTTGTGGCCATCTGGGGAGTGAACCAGCGGATAGAAGACCTCTCTCTCTGCCTCTGCTTCTCTGTAACTCTGCCTTTCAAATAAATAAATAAATA
The DNA here is from genome assembly GCF_964237555.1 of Oryctolagus cuniculus. Taxonomy (NCBI): domain Eukaryota; kingdom Metazoa; phylum Chordata; class Mammalia; order Lagomorpha; family Leporidae; genus Oryctolagus; species Oryctolagus cuniculus. The sequence continues at coordinate 112,416,526 of NC_091435.1, forward strand.
TTTATTATTTTTAAAAAAGATTTATTTATTTGAGACACAAAATTATAGACAGAGAAAGGGAGAGAGAGAGGTCGTCCATCCACTGGTTCACTCCCCAAATGGCTGCAATAGCTGGAGCTGGGCCATCCAAAGCCAGCAACTAGGAGCTTCTTCCCACTCCTACATGGGTGCAGGGACCCAAGCACTTGGGCCATCTTGCACTGCCTTTCTGGGCCATCAACAGAGAGCTGGATTGGGAGAGGAATAGCTGGGACAAGAACTGGTGCTCAGATGGGATGCTGGTGCCACAGGCAGAGGCTTAACTTATTATGCCACCTACAGTGCCAGCGTGTGGATTGAGATTTTAATGGAGAGAAGTCCTTATGAAATATTTTTATGGGGGTGTATAGGCCCTTCATTTTTCTTTCCTCTCCCTGTCTGGGACACTTCTGGGTGGAGGGCTTCCTGGGTGTGGAATTCTGGAAATTTCTCCCAAGACTCAGGTTTATTTCTTAAAGTTGGGACGCTTTCTGCATCATCCCATGGTGGAAGTCAAGAAGGGTAAGAGTGCAAGAGGCTGACCTCATAGCCTTTTGTCATCAGTATTAATCCGTTTCTGAGGGTTGAGCCCTTATGGTCTGATCATCTCTCAAAAAGTTTCACTTTTTAACACGAATGGATTGGGGATTCACTGTCCAGCACAAGGGGTTTTTTGGGGGAAATATTCAAGTTGTAGCATTCTGTTCCTGGGTCCCCACACTTATGTTTTTTCGCATACAAAATATGTTCATTCTATCCCAATAGCACCAAAAGTCTTTTTTTTTTTTTTAAAGATTTATTTAATATATTTGAGAGAGTTACAGAGCAAGGTAGAGACACAGAGAGAAAGCTCTTCCATCCACTGGTTCACTCCCCAAGTGGCCGCAAAAGCCAGAGCTGAGCTGATCAGGAGCCAGGAGCTTCTTCCAGGTCTCCCATGTGGGTTCTGGAGCCCAAGGACGTGGGCCATCCTCTGCTGCTTTCCCAGGCAATTTAGCAGGGAACTGGATCAGAAGTAGAGCAGCCGAGACTCAAATCGCCGCCCATATGGGATGCTGGTGCTGCAGGCCAGGGCTTTAATCTGCTGCACCACAGCCCCTCCCCCACCCCGCCCCAAAGTCTTACATCATTCCAGTACCAACTGAAAAGCCCAGAGTCTCATCTAAACTGGATATGAGACTCAAGGCAAGCTTCATCCTGAGGAAAATCCCACTTCAGCTGTGCAGCCTGTGAAACTAAACAATTTTATCTTCTTTGAAAATCCAAGGGTAGACACTGCCATTTCAGAAGTGAGAAACAGGCAAGAAGAAGTGGGTAACAGGTCCCAGATATGTCCGGAAACCTAGTGGGGCAAGCAAGATTAGGTTGTAAAGCTGGAGAATAATTTCCTTTGACTCCACCTACTGCAGGTGGGGCAGTGGGGTGGAGGCTGGGTCTACAGGGCCTCAGGCAGCCCTGCCCCTTTGGCTTTGCTGGCTAGCCCCATACAGTGTGTGCTGGTGGCCCTACAGTTCTGGGGTCTCTGGGGCTGCCCCATGCCCACAGCTTACAAGGCATTGCCTCATGGGGACTCTGCAGTGGCTCTGCCTCTGCCTGGGTGCCCAGGCTTTCTGATGCATCTCTAACATCTAGGCAGAGACTGCTGTGGCCTCGCAGCTTCTGCACCCTCTGCCCCGTAGCTTTTGTAGCACGCGGACACCACCACATTGTATGACGGGTGCCTTCCGGGGCTGCAGCTTGAGCTCCCATCCTTGGAGGTTAAGGAGCATGGTATGGGAGGCACAGAACAGAGTTCACAGGTGGCCCTGAGCACCAAGTGCTGAGGTCCTGCAGGTGTTTTCTGGAAACTTTGCACTCCGGCTTCTGAACACTTAACACTTTTGCATTGAGAATTAAGTTTCTAATAGGCTTTTTGGGATCCACATTCATACCATAGCAGGGGACTTTGTGTTGGTTTGGGATTTTTTTGTATCGTGTGTGCATTTGGTAGCCTCTGATAAAAAGCTAGTAGCTTTTCTGTGTGCTTGAATCCCTACTTATACTGCAGATTTTGTGTTCATTTAGGTAGCAGTTTGATGTGTATTCCTACATTTACTGCTTTAAGTCAAGGGCTAGAATTCTTAATTCATTTGGAATTGAAGGGATGGGCTATTTGTAAGCAGTTTTTAGGTGGTTTTTATTCCATCACTGAATATGTAATAAAGTGGCCACAAAATTATTTTCATTGAAAGTAGCACATAAAAGGAGGTCCTTTAAGTTGTCAAAAAAAAAGTAGCTAATGTGTTCTCATGATTCAAAAGCAAAGATGAAAGAACCAAGCATGAATATTAATTCAAAATTGTCCTGATTCTCTTTCTTGTATTCATGTAGCTTTGTCTGGGATGGGGAAGGGAGCTGGTTGGAAAAATGATCTTGTATAAACAATTTAAAGGTGGACTTGAAGTTAATAGTGCCTTTTCTTTCTCATAGTCTCTTGATTGATATTCACAAAAATGACCATAGTAAGTGGTTTCCTCTTTTAATGAAGTAACTTTTCAGAAATTCAGAGCAGTGAGAGAAGACCATATTGAATTACCAAAAAGTGTAATGCTTAAGTAAGTGCACTTTTAAAGTAAGTGCATTAAACGGGGCTACTATTAAAGAGAGACTTCTGATGAGTACACAGTGAAATTTCTAGTTAGTGCCTTACTTTTTCATCCGCAAATTGCATGTGAATTGGGTGTAAAAGCCCTTTGTACAGAAACTATAAAGGGTCATGAAAACATAGTTTATTACAATCACTCCTAAAATGTGTTTTCAAGAGTATTTTTTCTTGAATAGATGAGCATTCTTCAACAACATGTGGAGGTCTCCAGAAGTTTCATGGAAAATGTGTGTTATGGAAAAATTGTGCATGGATTTTAAAATTTCTTTTGCACTAAAACATCTGTTAATTCCATTTGTCTCTGAACCTTATGAAGGACCTGTGTATATTGAAGTTCTTAGTGGCAGGTTTATCTACAGGGTGGTAAGAGTAGAATGAGATCTTTAATGGAATAACTGTTCAGTCTTCCTGAGAACTTCTGATTTACCTTTTTTAATGGAAAAATAAAATGAAAGTGAAACATGAAGCTTGCTGATGAGTCTTGTTTCAAGGACTATGGTTATAATTAGTTTTATCCTCTGTTGCTTGAGAATGAATATGTAGTCTAATAATAAATGTCAGCTACGCATGTCCAAATTACTGTGAATGCTGAGTTGGTGGAGTTTGGAATTCTGTGCCTGAACTTTCTCTTTTTACCTACCTCCCAATTACTCGGAGCTGTCAAAATAATTGTAATCATTTTCGGGTATTTTGTAGAAGAAAATGGGCCTTAAGCCCTTCATCCCTCATCAAGAACCTTAAGCTCTTCAGCTAGAGAGATGCTGCCCCTCCAAACCCCCAGTTCTTTTTTCCTGTCTCTTCTGGGTCAGAATTCTTTCTGAACATCACTGTGATGTTCTAAGATCACAAATGTGTATCCAGGTCATTCCCTAATTCTGATGTATTATGCTGTTAAAGCAGATCAGAGAATGTTAGACCATGAAGAGAGAGACCTTAAAGGTCAGTTGATAAGCCCTTTTATTTTACTAGTGATGAAACTAAAGGAACTAAATACTTTTCAGATTCAAAATGAAACGAAATCTCTGGATTCCTCATGGTCTTGTGCAGAGCTCTGCTTACTCCATGGAGGAGCACCTGACATTCTCCTACCCCTGTGGAAGGGCTGCTGACAGAATATGCTTGGTGATTTCCCAGCTGCACAAGAGTTATTAGGGGGAGAATAAATGGAAACTCATGGAAGACAGGGAAAACCAAGCAAGCACACTCATTAGATCCAATTGCAATTAGAACAGCAGTTGCATGTGTATGTGACTACTGCTCTTATTATTCAGTGTCAGAGAAGCATAGTGTGTTTGCATTTCTCATAGTCACACATAGAGAAAAAGAGAGCCCCACTGGCAGACACCACAAATGTGGTACAGCTTCTTAGCTTATATATCATGGGTTCCAAGCTATTGAAAATCACAGGTAACAGAAAATTGAGGAGTCTTCTTTTACTAAAATACTTTCCTGAAAAGTCACTATTTGCCAGAATTGTGCTGTACTGAATCTTTCTTTTCATTGAAATTTAAGTCACCAAGAGTATTCCAACTCATTTTAAAAACTCTTTATTGTTTTTTATTGCTTTGAGAGGCATAGAGAGAAGGAGGTGGTGGTGGGGGGGGGAGAGGTGTGCAAACACAGAAAGTAAGTTCCCATCTGTTGCTCACAACAGCTGGGGCTGGGTTAGGACTGAATCCAGGAGCCGGGAACATGATCCAGGTCTCCCACATCCGGGCCAGGGACACTTACTTTGAGCTATCACCACTGCTGCCCAGGGTCTGCATTGGTGAGAAACTGGAGTCAGGAGCCAAAGGTGAGAATGAAACTGAAGCATTCTGGATGTGAGATGTGGGTGTCTTAACTGCTAGGCTAAATGTCCACTCCCCTAAACTAATTTGAAATAATGTGCTGCGATGTCATTATGGATACTGCTAGACTGTGATAGGGTTATGACCTGATAAACTCATGGTAAACAAACTAGATTAAGTTGAAAAGCATTTAACCACCTAGCCCACCAGACACCACAGTTAGCAACACAGTATGCTGTGGTCTGTCTACTGTGTCCCCTTGTGACTGGGTCACTGAGTGGGAGCTGCCACTTGCTGCCTGGAGAGTGTCATGCTGCATATTGTTAGGCTAGAAAAGTTGAACATTCAAAATATGATTTCTGTAGAATACAAATAACTTTTACACCATTGTAAAGAGAAAAATAATCATAAATTAAACCATCATAACTTGGGGGTGGTCTGTACTCTTCTACTATGTAAATGCATATTTAGAATTCTGAAATTTTTGGTGACTCAACTGTCCAGCTACATCATTTATTGTTGAAGAGACAAAAATGTGGAGTTTCTTAGTTGTGTGCATAGAACTGGTTAGTGTCAGGCACCTGGGCACACAGGAATCTTGGCTCAGGCCAGTGTTGTTTTCTCCAAACTGGGAGTACTTGAAAATCCTCAGTGAATTATCTCTGGGCACCCTCTTGTTCTTTTTTTTTTTTTTTTCCTTCCAGGTGAATCTATCTCAGTCTTGTTTGTTTTCAGTAGATTTAATCTGAACTATGAAATGGGGGTGAAAAAAATAGAAGTCTAATTAGAATGCTGATATCATCAAAGATTTTTCTTTGATTTAGCCTTCAGTCATGTACCTTTCCATAGATCTGAATTGCTCATTGATTTTATTGTGCTGCTTTCAGAAATTTCCATGTCCTTGTTAAATATCGATATATTCTCCAACTTTCATATAGAAACCTTAGAGATTATTTGTGAATTCCTGCACTTATATTGGTATGTCATTTGTAGCAAATTTAAAGTTTCTTAAAATGGGACCTTTAGGTATCTCTCTTGATATGTAGATATTACTGTTTCCCATCTATGAGTTTTATGAAATAAAATTTGATAGGATGGGGTGAGGCATTTGGTGTAGTACGTAAGACACCACTTGTAACACCCACATTCCATATCTGAGTTTCTGGTTCAAGTCTTGCCTCCACTTCTGATGAAGCTTCCTGTTAATGTACTCCTTGAGAGGTAGCAGGTAATGACAAAGGTGCCTGGTTCCCTGTCACCCACATGGGAGACCCAGGGTGAATTCTTGGCTCCTGGCTTCAGTCTGACCAAGCAGTGGCTATTGCAGGCATTTGAGGAGTAAATCAGTAGATGGAAGGTCTCTCTCTCTCTCTCCGTTTCTCTGCCTTTCAAATAAATGAAAATAAGTGTTTTTAAAAAACTAAATAAAATCAATAGGGAGAATAATGCATTGTTAACACAGTGTGATATCTTAGATTCAGTTTTGTATAATTCAGTCATTCAAGAAACATCTACAGGTACGCACAATGTACAGACTCAAGGCTGGGTGGTAGTGTGCACAGATTATGAAATAAACTTCCTCCTAAGTAATCCCACAATGCAGTGGGAGTGACAGATTGATACATAAAGTATCCGAACATGACTGTGGATGGAGGTAAGCCTAGTGCCCTGCAGGAGAGGGGAGGCATGTCAATGGCCTGTGGAAGCTTCCACGGACCATGGTGAAGGCAGACCCCGATCCTGCTGTCACCATCTTGGGTTACGATTTATGTGATGCAGGCCAGTATAATGGAAATACCTTCAGGCCTACACTCCAGAAAAGCGTTCACAAAGCCCTCCAGTTCCTCCTCATGGCAGTCACCTTTTCAGCAATAGCCTGCTACTGTCCATCCTGAAACCCACACCCGTTGTCGGCAGTGTGCCTTCCGTAGGGGAGGAAGAGGGTGTAACTCTTCTTGGTGGCCTCTGAGGGGGTGGCCCGTGAGCTCAGCCTTCTGCTCCCTGGGCTTTTACATGCTGTGCAGTGATTGGTGATCCAGATAGACCTGCCTTTCCCAGTTCAGGTCATGCTCAATATTTTGGTGCAGAGATATTCCTGTTCAAAGCCACATGAGTTCTTTCTGACCAGCTGTCAGGAAGATTGTTACGTTTTGTAGCAAGTATCAGGAAAGGAAAAAGTGATACAGCAGGTAAATGGGAGAATGTTATACCTTACTTTCAATTTTCTGGGAACCTCAAACTACTCTTAAAAACTAAAGTCTTGGCCGGCGCCGCGGCTCACTAGGCTAATCCTCCGCCTTGCGGCGCCGGCACACCGGGTTCTAGTCCCGGTTGGGGCGCCGGATTCTGTCCCGGTTGCCCCTCTTCCAGGCCAGCCCTCTGCTGTGGCCAGGGAGTGCAGTGGAGGATGGCCCAGGTGCTTGGGCCCTGCACCCCATGGGAGACCAGGAAAAGCACCTGGCTCCTGGCTCCTGCCATCGGATCAGCGTGGTGCGCCGGCTGCAGCGCGCCGGCCGCGGCGGCCATTGGAGGGTGAACCAACGGCAAAGGAAGACCTTTCTCTCTGTCTCTCTCTCTCTCACTGTCCACTCTGCCTGTCAAAAAAAAAAAAAAAAAACTAAAGTCTTAAAAAATTATACTTAATTATGCTGGTATTCCAAAGAACAGCATAAAGTATCCCAAAATGAAAGTGAATGCAGGATATTACTGTGAATTCCCATCAAACTGATGAAGCCGGTTTGAGACAGCTCCTGACATGGTCCTGGCAGTCTCTGGGGGGAACTCCTTTTTATGTTTCCTCAGTGGTCAGTATACATTGTAGTTAAGCAGTGTGGTGATGATGGGCAATGAAGGACCAGGAAGAGGAAGAGGTGGCTGTGGGAGCTGGGCAGGGGCTTGTCTCAGATGGGGCCTTGGTTAGGTATTAGGCATGTGTGCAGAGGTGAAAATAGACCTCCTCTCCAGTGAGAGCAGCCTGAGTGTTCCCTACATTACTCTGTGTGCATCTATCAAGTGTTAAATGGTTGGGTGCAGGGGTGGGCTGGCAGGGGGCATTTGGTGTAGTGCTTAGGCTATTGCTTGGGATACCCACATCCCATATTTGTGTGCCTGGGTTCGAGTCCCAGCTGTAGATCTGGTTCTGGCTTCCTACTAATGTGCATTCTGGGAGGCAGCAGGTGAAGGCTCAAATACTTGGGTCCCTGACACCCGTGTGAGAGACCCAGGTTGAATTCCTGACTGCTGGCTTCAGCCTGTCCCAGCCCCAGCTACTGAGGGCATTTGAAGAGTGAACCAGTGAATAGATCTCTTATTGTCTTTTTCTCATCCTCTCTCCAGCTTTCAAATAAATAAGATAAATTAGTTTAAAAACATGTCCAGTATGGAGCTCTGATGTACCCCTTTCTACTACCTCCATTTCATACAGAAGCTAAGCTAGAAATACTAGTACCATCCCTGGGTCTGCTATCATAGTTCACTTTGAGTCAGCCCTCCCTCATTCAATGGTTGTTGCACGTGCTTGAATATAAGTTAAGGTTCCTTTCTCTTTGCAGAAATACCCCTCCAATAAGAGGAAGTCTCATGAGAGTCAGCACAAAGCCTCTGCTATTAATGGGCACTCTTCTACCTGCCTTGTTTTATACAGCAGAGCACTGTGTAAGGAAGACACATTAGCCCCAGATGACCCCAGTAATATGCTTAGATATTTATGGAAGGCACCTGACAATTTTTTTCTTCTGAAGGCTGCGGTAACATTTCAAATGGATATTTATTCCCAAGAATGTGTTCTCACAATTGCAAATAGAAAATGTCTTTATAAACAGGCCTCTCTCTCTATTCTCCTCCCTCTCTCTCTCTCTTTGTCTCTCTCTCTCTTGCACACAGACACACATACAGAAAAACAAACAGGCCTGAGTATACTTAGGAGGTAAGGATATAGAGAAGATGACTATGCAGATACAAGATGAATTGGAATGGCACCATCCTAGTTTTTACCCAGTCTTATCTATGGTTTAGGACATGACTTGCAGTGAAGACATCAGACAGATTCCACCGATGCCCTATCTCAAGGGAAGATAGAGTTGGGTGTGTTTCAGAAAACTCTGAGGGCACTAAGAGACTGACAGGTTGACAGATGCATGTCAGCCATTCACGAGAAGAATTTGAACGAAATTGTTTTGAGAGACATAGAGGAAGAAAACAGTGACACATAAAATGTATTTTATATTTTGCTATTTCAGTTCCAACCTAAACTAAAAATGTCATGATGTTATATGAATGAGTAATGCCTGTTTCATACCATCTCTGAATTTTTGATAAACTACTGAAGGATACGTTCGTAGCATTAGATGAGTTGTAAGTATATGGCTCAATGAATCAGTGCAAAGGAGGTGCTGTAGCTGGCACCCGGGTCAGGAATTGGAGAATTATCAGCACCCAGACGCGTTCCCCTCGCTGCCTTCAGTCCTTTCCTGACCACCTGCCCCTCACCAGGCACAGGATGAGCAGCCAGCCTTTCATCACCATGGCTTAGGTTTGCTTGTTTTTGAGCATTTTATAAATAGAATCATTCAGTAAGTACCACTTTGCAGTCTGGCTTCTTTCCTCAATGTTTTGGTTGTGAAATTCATCCAGGCTGTTAGTTAAGTTTGTTCTCCTTGCTGAATGGTATTTTACTTGTTGAACAACCACAGTTGCTATCCTACTCTGATTTATACTTGTGATGGTTCTAGTTTGGGACTATCACGAATACTGCTACTGTGAAAATTCCCTGATGTGATTTTCGGTGAGTAAGTGTCTAGTATTTGGTCGGCACATACCTTGGAGTGGGATTTATAGATCATAAGGTATGCCTTCCTCAGCTCTGGTGAACACCGTCAGTTTTTATACTTATACCAATCTAGACATCCATCAGTGAAGTAGTTCCTGCAAATTCTTGCTATCTATTGGTATTTTCTGTCTTTTTTATGGTAGCTATTTTGACAAGAGAATAGCGATATGGCACTATGATTATATTTTGCATTTTCTCAGTGCTTAAGTTACTTGAGCACATTTTCAAATATTCAGTGGCCGTTAGGATACTTTTAAGTGCTTATTCATGTTCTTTGTCTAATCTTTTTCACTTCCTTAAAATTTTATATGTTCTATTTGGAAAAACAAAACAACTTTCTTATGGAACTTATTGGCAAAACTGGAAATCATCTTATATTCAGACAATATGGAAGTTTAACCCGCATCTTAATGTTTTTAGGTTACTGAAATGACCTCCACATATTTGAAGAGCAGCCTCTGTCCTCTCTCTAGTTCCCTGCTATATCCTGTGTGTAGGAGGTCATGCACATCGGGTCAGTTATTTTTCACCCTATCTCATTCATTCTGTCCTGTCCTGATTGTCCGCCTCCCCATCAACTCTGTGCCGCACAGAGTATTGTCAGGGTCCCTGCAGACTTTCTTGGGGAGTAGAGGAGTCACTTGCTGAATATGCAGACCCCCTGGAAATTCAGAATCAGTAGTTTTTTTCCTTTTTTTTTTTTTTTTTTTTTTTTGGTGCCAGGGGGCTGGGATTCCCAAGAAGCTTGTGCCATTATGGAGCACTTGACATTGTTCCTACCTTCTGGAGGGTTGGAGGAATACCACAAAATAGGTTATTTTAAGATTTGTTTCCCTGCTTTTCACAGCTGTCCCAGCTGTAAGAGTTTACCCTCTGTCTTTTCTCCTTTGTCATCTTTCAACACTCAGCCAAGCGAGTCTAACTTGGCTCCTCTAGGCTCAGTGCATCACATGTAATCAGTATATGCTTATTCCTGAGGTTCCGCTAAGCCTATGGTACCAGCAGCTTTCCCCACGTTGGCTGCTGAGCGAATCTATTTAATACCCTGCAGAGCTTGCGTTCCAGTCCTGTCTGCCCTCACCTCCTGATAGATCACTGCAGTAGCTTACTATGTAGTAATCCCAGCACTGTGTGCATCTTGGACCCATTGCAGTCAGAGTGATCACTACATTAAAACCTAAGTTCGTATCACCTTTTAAAAATTTTTTTGTTTAAGTTATACAAGTTTCATATATACAGATTCAGGAATGTAGTGATACTTCTCTCTCTACGCTCCCTCCTACCCATTTTCCAACCCTTCTTCTTCCTCCTTCTCACATTCCCACTCTTAATTTTTACAAAGAACTACTTTCAGCTTGCTTAATGACCATATAGTAAGTTCAACAAATAGTATGAAGAAAGAAAATTATTTTTCCTCTATGGAAGAGAAAAGGGCTGTAAACAATCATCAAATCTCAAAATGTCCATTTTACTCCAATACATTACATATTAGTTACCTCAGATCAGAGAAAACATGATATCTGTCTTTTGGGGACTGGCTTATTTCACTAAGTATAATCGTTTCCAGTTGCATTCATCTTGCTGCAAAAGACAGGATTTTATTTCTTTTTCACAGCTGAGTAGTACTCCACAGTGTGTGTGCACATACACACACACACACACGCACCATAATTTTTTTATCCAGTCAACAGTTGATGGACATCTGGGTTGATTCCATATCTTAGCTACTGTGAATTAAGCTGCAATGAATGAACCTGGGGTTACAGATAACTCTTTCAGATGCTGATTTCATTTGGTTTGGGTAAATTCCCAAGAGTGGGAAGGCTGGTCTATATTCAGATTGCTGAGGTATCTCCATACCGTCTTACACAGTGGCTGCACCATTGTACATTCCCATCAACACTGGATTAGGGTATATTTTTCCTCACATCCTTGCCAGCATTTGTTATTTGTTGATTTCTTTTTTTCTTTTTTTATGTAAAAACAAGATTCAAGTCAGAGACCTCCAGCCCGAGTGGCCTGGAGAGGGGCTCCAAGAGAGGAAAAACCCAAAGGTGCTGATGGTAGTGGGGTTTCTAAGCATAATTTTTGGGGAAAAAAACCTGTCAATCAGCACAAGGTAGGGACAAACCCATCAAAAGGTCTGATTTATAATCTTTTTATCCTGCCTGGCTTGCTCATGATGAAACAAAAGAGCCATCAGGAAGGTGGGATACCTAACTTGTTTTACAGAAAACTGAGAGCTCCGAAGGATGGAGTCACCACTCCCTTGCTGTTCTCATGATAAGAATGGAAGTGCCCAAGGAGTGAGGCAGGGGCTTTAGACCTTGCAAAAGATACCTTTTGGGGAAAGAGAGCATTTTGCACCCTAAATTTCCACTGGGACCAACCTGACTGCCTACTAACCTGTCTGACTCTTCACATTCCCTCCCCCAGAAGAATGGACCCTAACTTCTGTTAGGGGGTATGGGATGGCTGCTGCTCTGGCTTCTTCAAGCTGTGTAGGGGGCGGAGTTGGGAACTGCAGTCAAGACAGAGTTCCAGAAGGAGGTGGCCTCTTGAGGGGAATGCAGTGCCAACTTGCAGAAACTGCTTCCTTCTGAGGTTTTATGTGCATGGCCATCTAGAATTGCACTGTTTGAAGTCTAGAGAAAACAAAGCTAACAAGCAGACAAATACACAGGATAGGGGCTGGTGCTGTGGCATAGCTGGTAAAGCCACTGCCTGCAATGCCAGCATCCCAAATGGGTGCCGGTTCGAGTGTAGCTGCTCCACTTCCAATCCAGCTCTCTGCTATGGCCTGGGAAAGCAGTAGAGGATGGCCCAAGTCCTTGGGCCCCTGCACGCACACAGGAGACTCTGGAGGAAGCTCCTGCCTCCTGGCTTTGGACGAGCACAGCTCTGGCCATTGCAGCCAAATGGGGAGTGAACCAGCAGATGGAAGACCTTTCTCTACCTCTCCTTCTCTCTGTGTGTAGCTCTGACTTTCAAATAAATGAATAAATATTAAAAACAAAAACACAGGATATAAAACAAAGGACATTCATTATCAGAAATCTCTGGAAGTTGGGCCGAGTGAAGGGCCTTTTCAGCTTAGAGCCAACAGGGTCTATGGCTCTGACTCAGGAGTCCTTCAACCCCCACAGCAGTTCCATTTCCAGTGACCCAGCTTGTGGCTAGCAGAGCTGCCAGGGCTTTTCACAAGCTGACTTCTGTGTCCGTCTGAAGTCCTGGCTTTCCACATTGAAAACCAATGGCATTTGTGGTGGACTGGCCTATTGGGGCTCCTTGATGGCTTCCAAAGTAACCACCACTGTAGAGGGGACGGCCAAGTAGGGTCAATAACATTGCAGGCAGAACTGTAAATTTCCTTTAGAGATTTCACCTGCCTTCTCTTCAGGCCAGCTGTCCTCCCCAGTTAGGTAATGGAAGTCAACAGGGTGCATTCCCTAAGGAAGTTCACACCTCCCTTATCATGTCTGTACCAGTACACAGTGTGAAAAGATAGGTGTGGACTGCATATATACCTGGATATATACCTGGCCAGGCCTTAATGCCTACCTGACTGTTATCAGGCCCCTCCTGTCAGTTTCTATTTGCCTCTCAATGGGAAAACTTCCTCGTGGTTTGGATAGCACCTTTCTTAGGTCTTCTAATAATGAATGTCCTTTGTTTTATATCCTGGGTGGGCATTGTGGCTCAGTGGATTAAATTGCCTCTTGGGATGCCTGGGATCCCATAGTGGAATGTCTGGGCTCAAGTCTTATCTCCACATCCAATCCAGCTTTCTACTAATGTTCCTGGGGAGACAGCAGATGATGGTCAAAGTACTTGGGTTCCTGCCACACACATGGGAGATGCAGATGAAGTTCCTGGCTCCTGGTTTCTGTCTGGCCCATCTATGGCTATTGTGGGCACTTGGAGACCAAACCAGTGATTGGAAGATACTCTCTTCCTACTCCCCTCCCCATCTCTTATCTCTGCCCCCATCTCTCTCTCTCTGCCTTTCATATAAAAAAATACTTCTTTAAAAAGAAGTGAAATCTGGCCATTTTGAGATGTTTACCTTGATTTGAACATTATGCAATGTATTTCCATGTATTAAAACATCACATGGTACCCCATAAATATATGTAAATTTGAGGTATTAGTTAAAATAGATACAAAATAAGGAGGAGAATATTTGGCCATGAGGTTAAGCCATTGTTTGAGAGACCTTCGCCTCATATTGGATTATCCAGGTTCAAGTCCCAGCTCCACTCCTAGTTCCAGTTTCCTGCTAAGCTGTACCTTGGGAGGCAACAAGGGATGACTCAAGTAGTTGGGTCTCTGCCACCCACATGGGACACCTGAATTAAGTTCCCCAGCGCTCAGCTTCCACCTGGCTCAGCCCCAGTGATTCTCTCTCTTCTCTCTCACCTCAAGTAAATAAATAAGAAATTAAACATCAGCTAGAAAAGAAACCTGGCCCATCTCCCTACATCTCCAATGTCTCTCAATCTTTTACCCTGCTTTTTTCCCTGTAGCACTAACTGTCTTTTAGGATATTATTTAATTAGCTGATTGTTTATCATCTATATCTCTCTGCTAGAATATAAACTTCCAAAAGCAAATTTTCTTACTGTTTTGCCCACAATGTTTTCCCAGATATCAGAACAATGCCTCATTCACAGTAGGTGCTCAAGAAATGCTGATTTGCTTTGATGAGTGACATATTCAGGATGCAATAGAGAGGAGACCTTACATAGCTATCTATAAGCCAGATTCGTAGGAGCCCTTTTCCAGATATACTGTGGATTTTTGCATTTTGAAATGAAAGCTTGAAATTGGGAGGCTGGAGGAGGGTGGAGTAGTCTGTGCACCACTGCATTGATCTGAAGGAGAAGCCAGTGGTGGCCAGGCTTATTCGACTCAGTTGTGGGTATTTGCTGTGATACAGTGTTTAAACCTTCTAGAGGTTGATTTCTCTGAGTACTGGATTTTAGGTTCCCTTTTTGTTAATGTTACTTTAAAGTGTCCATAGAGGCAAGTTCCCATGGAAAAAAAATCTTATGGAAATGAGCTAACTTGTAAGTTTGGTTCCAAATGAATTTCAAAGAGTATATGCATAAATTCATAGTTCCATTATCCAGCCAATGTGCCTTTGCATACTTAGCACATTTCAGGGCATCTTTATGCATCCTTGCATCAGTCTGAGGGCATCAGAAACAACCTTCTCTCTCCCCTCTATCCACTTCTCTCCCCTTTCCTCTGCTTTACCTCTCCGTTTTTGTCTGAAATACTACAAGATTAACCAGTTGAAATCTAACTGTCAGGAAAGAATATCACTGTACTGGATACGTTATACACTTCTCATTTTAGAACCCTTTTGCTTGTTACTGAGTCTGAGTTTCTAATGTATATGCATATACACTTACACACGTCTTTGAGCATGTAATATGTGCTTTGTAGCATGCAGCCCTTTCGCTGGCCAGGAGGCGGTTTCCCTCTCAGCTCTGCAAGAGGTGCTGATTAAAAATCTGTTGGCAGATCATTGTGTCACCTCAGCCTGTCTAGCTTTTGCTGACTGTTCTACCTGTCTTACCCTCTTCACATAGCCTGAATGCATTGGTCCTAAGACTTTTATGAGAGGACTTTCTACTCTTTGGTGTCTCCCATGGTGCCTGGAATGCTGCTGGACTTAATATCAAAGCTCTTAGCACCTCTCTCTCTGTCTCTACCTCTCTCTGTAACTCTGTCTTTCAAATAAATAAAATAAATCTTAAAAAAAAAAAAAAAAAAAAAGAGGCCATTGCTGTGGCATGGCAGCTTAAAGCCATGAAGCGCAGGCATCCCTTATGGGCACCAGTTCTAGTCCCAGCTGTTCCACTTCCGATCCAGCTCTCTGCTATGGCCTGGGAAAGCAGTAGAAGATGGCCCAAGTCCTTGCGCCCTTGCACCCACGTGGGAGACCTGGAAGAAGCTCCTGGCTCCTGGCTTTGGATGGGTGCAGCTCTGGCCGTTGCGGCCATCTGGGGAGTGAACCATTGGATGGAAGACCTCTCTCTCTGTCTCTACCTCTCTCTGTAACTCTGTCTTTCAAATAAATAAAATAAATCTTTTATTTTTAATAAAAAGCTCTTAGCATCTAAGAATCCTTCCATAAAGCGTGAATGGATGGCATTTGATGAGGAGCATGATTGTTGGTGGTTCCCCAATTGCAAATATGCCAATAAGAAGACTGGTAGGAAAAAGCATCTCTAAAGTTAGCTAATACAAAGCTGTGTGGAAAGGCCACTCTCCATTAGATAGTGCCATGAAGGAAGGTCTAGTATCATGTTCTTCGAAATAGGAAAGGTAGCTAAGCACCGAAAAAATTGGGCTTAAACTGCTTCATAAACTATGCACTAGCAAACTTAAACACAGGACTTTGTGGGAACTAAGAACTTCGATGTGCAGCCAAAAAACAAAAAAACAAATCAAAAAAACACTAATTGCCATCCATGGAAAAATAACTCAAAATACTGTTTCTTCTCCCAGCACTCTGAAAGCATCTGTCTTTCAGGGCTGTCATTTAGTAATTCTAATCTTATGATCCTATACATTGACATATAAATTTATGTTTAGTTTCTGTTCTGTTGCCTATGTATGCTTTGAGATATGTGTGAATGAGCCAACAAATGTGGGAACTTAGGCAGGTGTTTTGCCTAGCAGTTTTGTTTTGTTTTTGTTTTTGACAGGCAGAACTAGAGAGAGAGAGAGAGAGTGAAAGGTCTTCCTTCTGTTGGTTCACCCCCCAAATGGCTGCTACGGCTGGCGCCAATCCAAAGCCAGGAGCCAGGTGCTTCTCCTGGTCTCCCATGCGGGTGCAGGGCCCAAGCACTTGGGCCATCCTCCACTGCACTCCCAGGCCACAGCAGAGAGCTGGATTGGAAGAGGAGCAACCGGGACAGAATCTGGTGCCCCGACTGGGACTAGAACCCGGGGTGCCAGCGCCACAGGCGGAGGATTAACCTAGTGAGCCACAGCGCCGGCCCATAGCCTAGTAGTTAAAACACGTGTGTCTGCATCAGGGTACTTGAATAAATACCCAGCTCCTGAGTCGGGTTTTATGCTGACACAGACACTGGGGGCAGCAGGGACAAGTTACCTGTATCTTCTGCCCATATGGGAGAGCTGGATTGACCTGGCCCATTCGTGGAGTGGCCATGAAGCTGCAGGGCTGGGGCAGGACGGACTGCAGGCTTCTCTAGGAGTGTGATGGACACCCTCCGAGGGTTTGCCCCCAGTCCTGGACCTTGACTACGCAGGAAGAGAGTCACTGATTGCGTTCTGCTCTAAATCGTGAGGTGGCCTGGAAAGCTTGTATTGGAGATATGGCGCGGGCTCGAGTGAGAAGTAAAAGGTGGCCAAGCCTCTGGAGGCATCTGCGAGAGGGTTGGGGGAGTTGTGAAGGTGGGTGCAGAACTCTGCCGTGGGGTATCGTGTGGGCCTGCAGATGGTGATCATTGTCGGCCTCCTTTTCTCTCTCATTGTTTTATGTGGGTTATTTTCTAAGGAGATCTTCTGTATTCTTTCTCAGACTTCTTACAAGGTAAAATTGTGAAAGAAGTAAGAAAGACAATTGGAAAAATGTATTTGCTGGGCAATTGGGGGCAGGCCAGTGGTGGAGCCCCACCCTTTTGTGTGAAGTAGAGCTGCAGCTGCTCTTAGAGAACCTGATAAATATTGACAACAGTAGACCTAAACACCAAGACAAAACCTCCAAAGTGATGTGTTCTGAGAACTGTATTGATTTCAATTTGTTTTCCTTTTTAAAAACAGATTTATTTGAAAGGCAGAGTGATGGGGATGGGGGAGAGACTGAGACAGAGAGGGAGAGAGAAAGAGGGAGGGGGAGAGAGAGAGAATGAGAGAGAGACAGTTCTTCCATCCACTAATACACTCCCCAAATGACTGCAATGATCAGGCCTGGGCCAGGCCAAAGCCAAGATCCTGGGATTATATCTGTGTCTCCCAAATGGGTGGCAGGGACCCAAGCACCTGGGACATCATCCACTGCCTTCCCAGGTGCCTGAGCAGGGAGCTGGATCAGAAGTGGGGCATCTGGTGCTTTACATGGGACCCAGGCATTGCCTGCAGTGGATTAACCTGCTGTGCCATAAGGCTGACCCTTATTTTCCCTTTTTTGTTCCTTCTCTTGGCTTCCTACTTAAAAATTTTCGAATTATTAAAAGCACAAGTTTGTTCATTTTAGTTTTTTTAATCATATTTGAAATTATGAAGATACTTCCAAATCTTAATGTTTTTACAAGTTGAAATGTGCAATGTTCAAGCTTCCTTTATTTATAAATATAAAATATTCTCTTATAGTCAGCACCAAAGTAACATTTCTTGGGCTGTTACTTCTGCCAAAGAAATGTTGCATTCTTTTGGCTTAAGGTGTTAAAACACTTAGTGATGTTTTCTGCCTAATTTAAAAGTGTTGATTTCTAATTTTTAAATGGAGTAATTTGCCCTAAAATGGCATAGATGTATATTTTGTCCATAAGGGGATATTTATAGCTAATTTCTCTTGTTACTTTCTGATGGAAGTCAGAGTTAAAATGGAGGATTGTGGTAAGAAGCAGGTGGATTTTAAATCCCCTGAGTACTTTTGAGGAGGAATAAATCCTCTTTCCATTGTTGACTGCATGGAAAAATTTTAACGTCCTTTTCAGGAAGCAAGGGAGGAGATGAGTGTTCACTCAATTTTGTCTTTTTTTGGTGAGTTCTTGTGATTCAAACCCCATTCCAGTTTGCAGTGTTGTTCTGCATTAAAATCTTGAGTGACAAGATTGAATTATTATTTTTATACTTATTTTGCCTTAAGGTTGCGGGGTGCTGTGAGGATATTCATAGTCCACGGTTTTAGTTGCAGATATTCTGGCAGCAGCCTTAGTCTCTGGTGACTGATGCCCTTGACTCCAGAGTCTAAACAGGAAAATAGAGATAGGTGACAAGGATTGATTAGCAATCCTCCTTCTAAGCTAAAGAGTAAACCTATCTAGATAAATTACCATCACAAAGCCTAGAGAATGCGTAGCCAAAGAATTGAGGGTGTATGTGTGTATAATAGAGAAGTTTTCTAGACCACAGGCACACAAAGCTTCTCTTTCATTTTACTGACCTTTGTTTTTTAGTTTAAAAAAATAATTTAATAAAATAATTTAATAATTTAAAAAGCATTTCAAAATAATTATTGTAAGGGAAAAAACCCAAGACTAATATTATTGCCTTTTCAAGACTATGTGGATGTGGGGGTGTGTGTGTGTGCACTTTGTTATTGTTAACATTAGGTTCTAGTGGTAGGATAGGAAGGAATCATGAAAGATCCTCTGATTCCCTCTTTGACACTTTTAAGACAGCATGTGGGTGAAAAAAAATTTTAATTTAGTGTTTAGCCATACAAGATGGAATCAGAAGCACTTGCATATAGTATATTATAGGATTCTGACAGTCACCCAGAGACATTGGTTCTGTTATTACCTCCATATGCCACAAAGGAAACTGAGGTGCAGAGAAGCTTAGGAGCTTATCCCATAAGCAGAACTGGGGATTCAACCCCAGGCATCAAGTTTGTGCTCTCGGCCATCCTATGACTGCCTTCCTCTTTCTCCTCTTGTTTGGGGGATTTTTAATGCTAAGGGTTTTTGTTTTCATTTGTTTTTTCCACTCTCACTTGACCTGACTTAATGTGGAGTCCTCAGCTTCCAGTGTAAGGCGCCTTTCAGGTTGGTTTGCCTTTTTCCTTTTCCTGAGCCTGATGAAGAACAGCCCTTCCCCAGTGCGCCCCCAGTCCTGCCGCTCTATTCCCTGTGCTTCCTTCCCGGTGAGTGGCGTCCTGACCCCACTGGCCATTTCTGAAATCTTGGGTTATGTTACATGAGAACTGGAAGCTTGTACTGTCATAAGGGCCTGAGCAGATCGCAGTAAGATAATATTAATGGTGTGATTACCGCATGGTTCTGCAGAGGGCCTCTCTTCCTGCTGACCACATCTCTTCTCCTTCTGTACCTGCAAAAACACAGTCTTCTATCTTAGAGCCTGCTGTTAGTGATGCCTTGGAATCTTCATGAACTCACAACCTTTGAATTTTGACCATAATCCACAAACATGCTTGCATTTGGGAGGCCGTAGAGTTTATTCAGATTATGTGTGAAAGTTTATAACTGTTTCCTAGTACTTCTTGCTGTTTGTGGGTCGAATGTGTAAATCAGCTGGAGAAGACCATTGTAGTGTCCAATTTGATAAATGAGGGCTGCAGACCAGCTGTTGGTACATTATCTTCCCAACTGATTGCTAGGGAAGAGGAAAAAGAATGGATTGCCACCTCCGCCCTTCCCACCCCCAGCACTCCTCACCCGTGTCTCCAAACCCCCTCTGTTCACACAGTCCAGTGGGCCCTCCACTCTTGGTGAAGATGAGGTGTCGCTCATGAGCTTTCTACATCCTAAACTCCAATCATTACCTGACAACCCTGAGTTGGCAATAGTAACTTACAGTGATAGTTGCTGTATTTCATTAAGTAAGCAGACATTTCACAAGACAGTAATTTGGAAGTTCAACTTTCTCCTTCTATCCTTAACCTTCCAGAATAATGCTTGATACTTATACTCTGATTAAAGGGGTGACAGGCAGTGAGCAGTCTGCCTCATGTATGCCTTCTTGACTTTGCTGCTGTTTTCTGTTTTCTGATGGTTATGGGTGCTGTGAGGCTGGAATCATTTCTCTCTGCATCTGGACCTTCCTCCTTCAGGAGCCCTCTACTCTGAGACCAGCTGCTGTAGCTCCAGCTCCTGAAATGCAAGGTCTTGACTACTTTGCCCCTTCTACTTAAATAATGGACATACTTAATGACTTCCAGTCTATAATGTGTGCAGTTAATGCATCAGATTCCCTTTTAACTGGCATGTTTATGTTCCAGTAACCTTCTACCCAAACCTGGAGAACTTTGGCCAGTGGATTAGTGTTGAGAGAATGCTTTTCCTTCCAGCTGCAGAGTGCAGGTGTTCCTGTACTTGCCTCTGTTATATCAGATAGTACTGTAATTTTTCTCCCCGTCATGTCTCCCCACCTGCCTGAAACTATTAAAGACTGTGAGCGCACAGTCTTCATTTAGAAAAGCCCTATAGAGTTCATCTTTAACAGAGACAGAGAAACAGATCTTTGATTCACTGGTTCACTCCCCAAATGTCTGCAATGGTTGAGGCTGTGCTAGAGCTAGGGCTAAGAGCTAGGAGCTGGGAACACAGTCCAGGTCTCCATGCAGGTAGCAGGAACTCAGTTACTTGAGTTGTCAACTGCTGCCTCCTAGAGTCTCCTTTGGCAGGATGATGGAGTCAGGAGCTAGAGTTGGATATTGAACCCAGGTATACTGTGGGTGCAGATGCTTAACCATGAAGCTAAATGCCTGTTACCCACATAGTGCTAATCTTTATGCTTTTCCTGTCTTACTGCAAACATCAGTCAGGATAACATTGTTGATTCCAATCCAAGAAATCTTTTGCTTTTAATAGAATTTTAGAATTGACCAAGGGACTTACGGAATTACAGCCGAGCATTATAAATTACAATTAACCTTTAGTATAATTTCCTACTTTTTTCTGGGTACAGAGTAGGGGCTCAATAAATATGCAGTTGTATTGAAGCTTTTTATGATGATGGTACAGGAGGAAGTGATCATCTGGTAATAGAATAGGAGCTCGGGTAGGAAGGAAGGAAGGGGGAAAGAGTCATTACAATGACTGGCCGAGATTGCCTGGAATAGGCGTCCCGTCAGGGGAATGCCCATGTAAGTGTGGGTGATCACAGGCATCCTAGGAGTTACAGAGATGATTGCAGAGGTTTGAGTAGAATTAGGGCCCATGATCATAGCAGATGGAGCCCTGGGGAGGGATGGTTTGGTGCACCCAGGAGATGATGGCCATGTTGGAAGAATGACCACAGTAGCTGGTAACTGGCAGCTGTGATGACGAGGAAAGTGCAGGGGCAGAGGCAGCAAATCCTTTCAGCAGCAAGGGACTGTAGCAGGGGTGAGGAGGGGAGTTGCTGGTGCCATGACGACTTTGGCTACAGCTGGTAGTGTTGGGCTGACTGCTCTTTATATTGTTACATGGTCAACTGGTGATGGATGATTAAATTGTATGTAGCCATGGGAAGCTTGTGACCAGCAAAAGAATGGAGTTCAGGTTTGGCTTAGCTCCCCAGGGAATGAGATCATATGTAATCATCATGCTGAATAAACAGTATTCAAACAGTACATCAGAAATTTCATTTATTTACTCCTCCTCTCCCCTCATTGTCTGCCCCAGACCCTCTGAGGAGCTGAGTTCTCTTTTCCTGTATTAAATCTGAGACAGACTTGGTTACTTCTTTGGCTTCTCTAAGATTACAAACAAGACAAAACAAAACAAAAAGAAAACTTCCTCAAACTCTTAGTGACTTGTCTTGGTTAGCAGTCTCAGTTCAGTAATTAGGATGTCTGGTCTCAGTGCAGGGTAATAATAGGTCTTTTATTCATTCAGAGGTAGGGCCTCTCCCTCGCCTCCAGCTCCTGCTCTGCCCATGCGAGAGGGCTGCTTCTCCCTGACTCCCCAGCCCTTCTGTTCTTCCTGCCTTACTCACAGGGCACCATATGGATGAGTGGGGAGGGGAGATAAAGGCAGGGGAGGTCTCATAGGATGAACATCAGAACACTATGGTTTCCCATGGGTCACAGCAGATGGTGATCTGGCTCATTATTTCATGGGCATTTTAATGGGTTCTTTGGACAGTCCCCCTTCTTCCATTTCTCTGTGTTCTCTCACCTTGCTGCGGGAGCCAGGGGTTACACTTTGTCTTCTTGCATCATGGTGGCATGCAGCTGAGGTTTCCTTACCATCCAGGCAGCCTGAATTCAGAGGCAGATCACCTTGACTTTGCAGTACTTACGGGGTGGAAGCACTCATTTACTGCTCAAGAGGGAGGCAAGAACTGGGAATGCAGATGTGGGGGTAACTCCAGTGCAGATGGTGGTTGAGGTCAGGAGAGTAGATACAGTTGCCCAAGAAAGACCTTGAACCTCAGACAGTGTTGCATGTAGCAGGCTGGAGAAGGACCCGGAGCTGCTGGAGAAAGCAGAAACTCAGTTCAGAGTATTAGCAAAAGGGCAGGCTGTGGGACAGTCAGCCGCATGACAGTCATACCCTTCTGCATGTCTTCGTTACCCAGAATGTGGAACTTCTAATGCATTTGCTTTCATTTTAATTACATATTAAAGTAGAGGACCTGCAGTGTTCTTTTCTGTTTTGAAAATTGATGTTAATCTTACTTTGAATTCCTAACTTGTCAAATATAAATTTTAACTTTTTTTTCCAGTTGTGTATGAACACAGATCAAGATTAGAAAAATCATTGCAAAAGGAAAGACTTGAACACAAGAAAGCCAAGGAAGGTAAAGAAATAATGCTATTTGTGTTCCATGTTTTCTCATATTCTTCTTTGAAGTCTTATGTAGTTGCTTTACTATACTTTTTGCTAGATACTTCTCAAATCAGCTCAAAGGCAATGTTGCAGCTGGAGAGGGAATGAGGTGTCAGGCAATAGGTTAGGCACTGCACAGTAATTTCTGCTCAAGGTTGGAGTTAGAATCTTTGATTCAGTTGGTGCCACCT
Organism: Oryctolagus cuniculus; assembly: GCF_964237555.1. Classification (NCBI taxonomy): domain Eukaryota; kingdom Metazoa; phylum Chordata; class Mammalia; order Lagomorpha; family Leporidae; genus Oryctolagus; species Oryctolagus cuniculus. The sequence continues at coordinate 112,439,478 of NC_091435.1, forward strand.
TGAGGTAGTTCATATATGAACTATATATATGTATAATATACATATTATACATATTATACATATAACTTCAAAGATCATACGTAGCTTTTCATCTGAATATCACACAGGTATATTACTAATTCCTAGAACTTTTGTTCACAGATATCCAGAAAAAAGGAGTGGAAGAAAGAGCAGTGGCACTGAAACCAGAATATAACAAGCTTTATACACACAGACACACACAGACACACATTTATAGCATAATGGACTGATCACATTGTCTGGTATATTTTAAGTTATGCACCTGTCCTTTTCTCATGAAAGCTTTTATTGGCACGACTTACTGGTTCAGTTTGAAAAAGTAACATTTAGTGCATATATTAGGCAGTGGGATTGATTTTTCTCAGAAATTTTCTGCAAATCATTGACCTCATATAGTTTGTGAGGTGACATTATCAGTTTTATTTGTATTTGTTCCTGTTTTGTGACACATCTGGAAATTCAAGTTTGGTGTTTCTCTGACTGCCCTGGTGGGGTCCGGGAGGGAGAGTAGGGGAGGACGCTGTGCTGGCCAGGGTGTATTATTGTCCCTTGCATGGAGCCCATGTGAAGAACACAAGTTTTAGCACCACTGAAATGCTTCAGGAGGATTTGGATTTTCATTGTCTTCAAATGCAGAGCGATTTTATAGAGCCATCTAGTGGATAATAAAGTTTTCAGAGCATTACAGATGGCTTGGGCGGCTGGATTTCTCCTCGTGGGTCCTGAAGGAGTTGAGTGTGCCATCTAGTGGGGAGCTATAAATCACCTGTCAGATGCGCTTTCATCCCACAGACTGTGCACTTTTAATCAGTTGGTTATAGTGCGGAGTTTGTTGATGCAAAGATTCACAGCTTTAAGATAAAGAGGGATGTTATATTTCATTTCAGTTCTCTCTAAAGCATTGGGAGGCAAAAAAGAGATATAAAATTGCCAGGTAGATAGTTTTAAGGCCAAAACATCTTTGCAAGTTTAAGTAAAGTTTGCCTTTATCCTTTCAGATGTGTAAAATTGTCACAGTGAATTAGCTCACACTATACTTTCTCCATTTGTCCTAGATTTTCTTGTTTACAAGTTAGAAGCACAAGAAACCCTAAATAAAGGAAGGGTAAGTTTTGTTCTGTTTTGTTCCTTGATTTGTGTTCATGAAACACGAAGGGGCGGGAAATAGAGTGGCAACATCTTTTCTCTGTTGACCACTGGGATTGTGGGACTGAGATACATTTTTTCTGCTACCAAAATATTCTAAGAGGAAAGCCTTATTAGTTTTAAGTTTCTTTTAAAACCTGCCTTCTCACATTATTGATGATAGTGACAAATTGAGAGTAGTTTCAACATAAAGATCTTATTTTTTATGCATTTTTACTTGTATTCTCGCTTTTCTTTAGAATATATTATTTATTTTGGTTTACCTTTGCCTGTGTAACCTCTGACACAAGACCTGGCTTCTAGTTGCAGTTAAGAACATTTGTGAAATGATTGAACAAGTGAGTGAGTGAGTCTAGCGTTTAAGAATATTTTAGAAGACCAAATTACCTGCAGGAATTACCTACTCTTGCCCTAAGGAAAATACAAGAGCATTAGTTGAGTAAAGTTCTGGTACCTTGGGGTATTAAAACCAAGAAAACAGTTCTTTGGATAGCCTGGGATGCTATCAACTTTCAACTCTTACTTGCTTTTAAAGGCCTTGACCAAGTCTGTTTTTCACTCTATTGTACATGTTTGTGATACCGTTTCCTTACACACTAATGTAGCAAAGTAGTAAACCCAAATGATAAGCAAAAGATGCAGTTCCTTGTAGAAGTTGCGAAAATATGAGAAGGAGTTCACGAGTGCACTTGTGCTGGCTGTGGAGTCAGGCAGCGAGTGTGCTGAGTCACATAGAGCCACATAGCGTGGTGGCAGGCACGTTCCAGGTGTCTGTGTATGGCTGCCCTGTGCACTTGTGTGTGGTCCAGGTGTGGGGACACCCCAGCATCCTACAGGGGCCTAAAGATCCACGCCTGAACCTGGAGCTCAGAAGGGGAAGTTCAGCCACGTAGGCTCAGATATCAGCCCTGGCTCTGCCGCCTTATGAAATGTTGCCCTTGGGCTGCTCCTTACTCCTTCTCAGCTTCTCACTCTGTAACAGTCTCATTAGGTAAAGTCAAGTGTGTAGAATTTGTTACCCACTGAAGTTCAGGGCAGGAAAGTACCTCTTCTCTTCCCTCTCTTGCCAAACTTGTGAGGCCTGCTCCTGCTGGATTTGCCTCCTTGACCTTGAGCACCCAGTGCAGGGGATTGGTCACATACAGTGACTGAGTCAGGACAAGTTCCTCCTCATGCTGGGCTTCAGTTCTTCTGTAGATGAGAACTGAAACTAAATTATCTCTCAGGACCCTGTCCACCTAGCATTTTAGGATTCCATGTTCTGTGTTTTCATCATGAAAATATAGCAAACCTATGGGAATGCTCAAAGTTTGCTTCTGTTATTAAATGGATGGCCCCAAGACATCCTGGATCAAGCATAGAGTTCATGAGCTTACATAAGAGAAATAAATTACAAGGGAGAGAATTTTATTAAGAGCTTTAAGCGTGTATATCAAGAGAACTGGATTAGGCATCTTGGTATTGACGGATTGACTGATTTATTTGTTCATTTATTTTGATTTACAGCAAGATTCCAACAGCAGATACAGTGCATTGAGTGTGCAGCATCAAATGTTGAAAGTGAGTAAAGTTGTTCTCCCTGAGGAAAATAAAGAATTCACTAATATTTGAATGATTAATGGTCTTTAAAGTAGTTAAAAAAGTAAACAGAGAGTTGACTTTTTCTGTAACGTGGTGTGCTAAAGTCACATTTGGCGAAAAATGTAGTGCTCCACCCTAGTTATCATCTGATTACAAAGAATGTATTTAATACATTATACATTTTCTTACATGTCAGGCTCTCTGCTCACCTACTTTTTAATTTTGTTCTTGTCTTTGTCCTGTAAAGATTTTTGTTTGTTTCATTTCTTACAGTAGCTTTCCTTAGACAGTTTCTTTTATCTTAGACAGACTGGAGACTGTGGAGCTATTAAAATACTTCCCTTGTGTTGCTATTATTAAAAACTGGCCTTTTACCTACTATAGGAACACAATTTATTATTTAAAGATTCTCCTTCCGTGGTCCTTGAGAAAACTCATTATAGTGTGTCAGGAAGATGAGAGAGGGAGAGGGAGGTTTTCTGTCCCATTGGAAGAGATGAGCAGCGGACCGTGCTGTGCAGTGTGCAGATGATGCTGTGGTCTCCACCGCGGGCCAAGCCCCCAGCCTTTTGGGTGGCATTGTCTTCCCCCCACATCAGTAGAGCATGTGCTTTTTATTGAAACCAGAACCTTTCCTGTTATCAACAGTGCAATGCAGACCCTCCTTTCCATTGAACGTTTGGAGACTATAGAGTATCCGTAGATTGTGATTACAGTGTGAGATTATAAGCAGAAATAGAGTAAATAAGAATCACTTCTATGAACAATCAATGTACTATTTCCCCAAAAGGGGAAACAGCCTTTTCTTTTTGAAACCTTGTTATTAGGAAGACTGAAAACCAAAGAAGAGAAATCAGATATGATCAGCCCTCTGTATCTGCAGGTTCTCCATCTGTGTATTTAACCAACTTGAAATGAAAATATTCAACAGGGGTTATGCCGCCACCTGTAATGCCAGCATCCCATGTGGGTGCTGGTTCCTGTCTCGGCTGCTCCACTTGTGATTTGGCATCCTGCTAGTGTGCCTGGGAAAGCAGTGGAGGACAGCCCACATGCATGAGTCCCTGCACCCATATGGGAGACCTGGAGGAAGCTCCTGGCTGCAGCTCAGCCCAATCTTGGCCATTGTAGCCATTGGGAAATAACCAGCAGGTGGAAGATCTCTCTAATCTCTCTCTGTCTCTATCTCTCTATCTCTGTCTCTATCTCTATCTCTCTTACTCTGCCTTTCAAATAAATAAGTAAATCTTTTTTTAAAAAAGAGAGTATTGGGAAAAATTGCACTATTTACAGGCTTTTTCTTGCCATTAATCCTTAAACAATATAGTATAACAACTATTATGTAGAATGTTATATTGTCTGATGTTATAAGTACTCTTGTGGTGAATTCAAATATGGTTAAAAGTTATGTGCAAATAATATACCCATTTTACATGAGAGATTTGCACAGTCTTGATTTTGATATCCAAGATGGGTCCTGGAACCCATCCCCCTCAGATATCACAGGGCCATTGTATGTTGCTGGGAAAGTGTGACTTGGAAGAGGAAACCTGGAAAATCTGTGGAGGGATGATTTTACCAATTAGCTTTACCTTGTTTCCATGGTAATTTGGGTCCCTGGGAATCTCCCCAGACCCTTCCCTTTTCTATCTCCCATGGAAACTTCTTGTTGTTTACGTTGATGGAAAAAAATTGAGGGGAGATTTATTTTTTGGCCATGATCCCAAACTATTCATTTGAAATAAAGAGGAAATGGAAGGGAGCAACACAAATTAAAAGTAACTTGAGAAAAACATAGCCTAGTTCTTCATTTCTCTTTATTTTTCTTGGAAGAAAGAGGCTGTGCTCCTAAGAAGTAGACTTTTTTTTTTTTAACAAATTTATTTAAGGTATACAAATTTCGTGTATTTCAAATATACAGATTTAGGAACATGGTAATACTTCCCACCCTACCCTCCCTCCTGCCCACACTCATACTCTTCCCCCTCCTCCTTCTCCTCTTCCCTTTCTTAATTAATTCCCTTACTTAATTTTTATTTTCAGTTTACTTTATACCCACAAGATTAACCCTACACTAAGAGTTCAATGAATAGTAAGAAAAAAAAAAAGTTTACAGAGCTGTAAACAATCATTGAAGATCAAGATGTCAATTTCATTCCTATTACATTACATATTTAATACTCTATTATTGCTACAGATCAGGGAAAACATACAGTATTTGTCTTTTTGGGACTGGCTTATTTTGCTAAATTAAATGGTTTCCAGTTGTATCAATTTTGTTTTATTGATTTTGTTGCACAAGACAGGATTTCATTCTTCTTTATGGCTGAGTATGGCATCTATATACCATAATTTCTTTATCCAGTCATCAGTTGATGGACATCTGGGTTGACTCCACATTTTAGCTGTTGTGAGTGAAGCTGAAATAAACATGGGAGTACAGATAACACTTTTATATGCTGATTTCATTTCCCTTGGGTAAATTCCCAGGAGTGAGATTGCTGGGTCATATGGTAGATCTGTTTTCAGCTTTCTGAAGTATTGCCATACTGTCTTCCACAATGGCTGCAATCAACAGTGGGTGAGAGTGCCTTTTTCCCCACTTCCTCACCAGCATTTATTGCTTGTTGATTTCGGTACGAGAGCCATTCTAACTGGGGTGAGGTGGAGCCTCCAGAAACAGGCTCTGCTGTAATCCAGAGAGTGCGCATCTCTGCTCAAGTGCTTCCCTTTGCAGAGCCAACACGAGGAGCTGAAGCAGCAGCACAGCGACCTGGAAGAGGAGCATCGCAAGCAAGGGGAAGACTTCAGTAGGACGTTTAATGAGCACAAGCAGAAATACCTGCAGCTTCAGCAAGAAAAAGAGCAAGAGCTGTCTAAGCTGAAAGGTATTTGGAAGTCAAGTATACATAAGCATTCCTGCTAATGTTTCACTGGAACAACAGACTTGGTTTTTGTCTGGTCTTTGACATTTATCCTGTGGCCTTTTACCAGCCAGTTGCTTCTTGGTAACATTTCACACTGACCCTTGTCTCTTTGGGTTTGTTCAGAGAAGCAGAATAGAATACTTAGTGTATTCTATTATGTCTTAGTGGGGCACATGGCCGTGTGCAGCAAGGTAATTCTTCTGTGTACATAGCCAGACATTTAACATCTTTGACCCAACTCAAAAATTGCTCCACATATTTCTAAAAATCCCCAACAGGGCAGAGTGACTTCCCGTTGATTGCTGCCTATAGCTGCAGAGAGCTCAGGGCCTACATGCAGACTGCCCAGGCAAATCTTGACTTCTTCAGTTACTTGCTGCGTGGCCCTGGGCAAGTTGCGTACTCACCATGTGCTTCATCATCCTGCTCTGGAAAACGGAAATAATCGTGTAAAGTGGCACCTCATCAGGTAGTGTGAGAATTAAATGATTTATGCAGAGCATCTAGAATAGTTCCTGGCACAGGGTGCATTAGCTACCAACAACGTCAATGTCAGGCATTTTCATAGCAGTAGGGAACAAAAATGTATCTCTTCTCTTAGTTTTTTTTCAGTTCTGGAAGCCAGGGCAGTCTCTAAGCAAATACATAAATGCTAAATAAGTTTGAACTATGAGAATGGTTATAAAACATACTTGGTGTTTGCAGAAATGATGGTGCAACCCAAATGAAGCCTGGTTAATTGTCCTGTGGCAAACAGTTGGCTTGTTATGGTAACGAACTGTGTTTGCATAAGGAGCCATCATGAAGGGAAGCTGGGTGATGGGTCAGAGTTAAGCTGTAACCCGGGCAGTATTGCAGATGGTGAAGGTGGTCTAGGTAGAGCTGGGCCATGTGTCAGTAGATGATACCCTAAAAATGTGGCCCTGCAGAGTCTATGGCTTGTTGGTGGTCTGGCAGGTGGTGAGCGGTTGTTGGGGATCACAAAACAGAGAATGGAAGACAGACTGAACATCAGAAATCCTCAAAGTCTGCCTGAAACAAGGGCCTCCAGGGTCGGACAGTGCTGGCCATGCCTGGAGAGCTACACCTGTGTCTGGAGAGGAACACGCCCTTTGGCTTACTGCCTGTGCCATTCAGTATTAGCCAAGCTGAGTAAACACATTCAGTTATAGTGATAACAAGTTGACTTATGAAGGAATAAGAAATACAGTTTTCTAGGTGCTGGATTTGTATTTGTCATACTTTAAGAATTTTATGTGTTTTAGCAATATCCCCTAATGGCATGTTTTCTTTTATCTGCTCTCTGCTCTAGTTCTTTTTTTTTTTTTTTTTTTTTTTTTTTTTTGACAGGCAGAGTGGACAGTGAGAGAGAGAGACAGAGAGAAAGGTCTTCCTTTGCCGTTGGTTCACCCTCCATTGGCTGCCGCAGCCGGCGCGCTGCAGCCGGCGCACCACGCTGATCCGATGGCAGGAGCCAGGTACTTATCCTGGTCTCCCATGGGGTGCAGGGCCCAATGACTTGGGCCATCCTCCACTGCATTCCCTGGCCACAGCAGAGAGCTGGCCTGGAAGAGGGGCAACCGGGACAGAATCCGGCGCCCCGACTGGGACTAGAACCCAGTGTGCCAGCGCAGCAAGGCGGAGGATTAGCCTAGTTCTCTTTTTTTAAAAAAGTTCATGTATAGTAAAATTTTAACAAATTATACATAGAAGAAAACAGAACAATGGAAAATTAAGAGGACATACATAGTTCAAGCCCTAGAACCCAGTCTGAACTTACTAGCACCCGGTTCAAAAGAAGATCACAGGGCCCTTGTCACCAGAAAATACTGTAGGAGAGAGCAAGAAAAGCACATTAGAAGAAGGCACTCAAAGGCTTCTGAAACAGCAGCGTATAGGTGGTGCCTTTGACACTTTGTAAGCAAGTTCCACATCAGCACTGTGGATTATGATCCTTGAAAGATGCTTTCAACACTAAGTGAGAGCGTTTTGTGGTTGACGCAGCTCAGCAGTGGCTAACCAAGGTGTGAAGTCCCGTGGTCCTTGGTTGTTTCATGTGATGCAAGGAGAGAATTTAGAACTCCTGGTGAGCATGCAGGACAGATGTAGACTTAGATAATTACTCCCGATCATCATCGCTAGAATAGCTGACACTGAACAGTTGTTGATCACGTGTCAGTACCAAGTGAAACTCTTCATGTGGATTGTTTTTTTAATTCTTTAATAATTAACACCTTGTAAGGTAGGCATTGTGTTTAGCCTCATTTAACAGATGAAGAAATTGAAACCTGCTGAAGTTAAGTTACTTGGCTTGAGGTAAGGCAGCAAAGGCACAGGTGCCACTGACTTTAGGTTTATTATCTGAAATTGCTTTAAACACTAGCAATGTGTGTGTAATTCCAAGTGCATCTGTGTGTGTGTTAGATGCAGCCCCATCCAGCAATGACATGTAAGGTCCTCTTGGATTGCCACTGGGGTCATGTTCTAACCTTTGAGAGAAACCATTGTTACCTGGAGGTGGACAGCCTAGGCACTGGTCACATTGCCACATTGTTCCTGATCTCTCTCCCAAACCCACTCACCAAGCCAGTGTCCAAGGATCAGACAGGGACTGTGAAAATATGCCCAGAAGATATGATGAGAAATGGTGACTGACCCATTTCCTTCAGCACTGGGTGTAACCTGGAGAGTTAGGCTGTTGTCCTGCAGGGGATTGATGCTGTTTAGGGACAGTTTTCCCTGCTTATTAGTTCAGGTTTATGCCTGTTGTCCCAGGAAGAGTATCAAAAGCACCCCTGTTCATTCTCAGAAGTATTTGCATTGCAAAATGAATGACATGGTTATTTTGTCACCACTCAGCTCTGAATGTTGTTGCATGCAAATTGGCCTATTGTTGCCAAATTTGATTGATGCAAATTGTGTAAATGATGACAACCATTCAAATATGGACTCTGTTTAGTCCAACACTGCAATGGCAAAAAAAAAAAAAAGGTATGGGTTACATTTAGCCCAACAGCCACCAGTTCAAAATATCCAATGTCCAGATACAGGGAATGTGGGAAAATTACTAAGATGGTAGGAGGTGATTTGGGAATCTTTAAGTGGAAGAATCTCTCTGATTAGTAGGGCTCTGGAGGGGAAATTTTAAAACGTCACAGTGACTGCAACAGTCTCACATTGTAGCCCTGAAAGTAGACTTAGGACCAGTCAGGAACTTAATGGTAGGAGAAAGAAAAAATTAATTGGAATTTTTCAACAGATAAGTTGGGCTTCTCTCTGTCTCTTATTTCTTAAGTTGCCTTTGTGAATGAAATACCTTCTGGGGGCTATGAAAATTATTCGTTCTGTGAGAAAAATGGTCTGTATTTTCTAATAACTCTTTTTAACTTGTGGAGAGGTAATATTGAAACCACTCTGGCTATTATGTCTTATTCATATGGACTTGCTTATTAACAGAAGTATTTCATTTTTAACTCCTGAGTAATTAAGATGTTCTTACCTTTTGTCAGAAATGAATAGCTTATTTAAAAGTATTTAAATGATTGAACTAGCTTGTATTGAGATGTCCAACTGAATCCATTCCTTCTCCCAATATGATATGGAATATTACACTGTCAGGATTAAAAAGCCTGCAATTAAATTATTGGAGTCTTAATATGTGAAAATAACTGGATCTAAAACCCTGAAGCCTTTCTGTGTGATTTTTCTTTTTCTAAAATAGAAACGGTGTACAATTTGAGAGAAGAGAATAGACAGCTGAGGAAAGCACACCAGGACATACACACACAGCTTCAGGATGTCAAGGTAAAATACAGCCAGGCATTTGACCTCTGAGAGTTTTTGCTCGCTTTGCTGTGTGGGATGACTTGAGAGGTCACTCCCTGACTGACCTGCTCTGCCAATCCTGGTTATTATTGTGAGCTTCGCATCAACTGGAGTGTACCTGTTCCCTTTATCAGTTTGGCATTGTCAACTAAAAGGTGATCTGAAAATCTAAATGCTTTCATTAACTGCAATTTTCATTGCTAGGTGGATGCATTTTTAAAAACTTTGTATTTACAAAGGTATCTTGGTAATAAAAGATTTAATTCCTTTGGTTTTATTTCATTGTAATGGTTATGATTTATCTGGGTAGCACATTTTAGATTTGGGAGTATCACCTGAATCTGTCTTCTTTCTAGAATGATTTTTAAGTCAGATAAATGTTAACTACAACAACAAACAAGCAAGTATCAAAGTATCATTCAGGTTGTCATTTACCAAGGGAGAATTTGCTTTATAATGTTAAAGCTCAACATGTAAAATTCTTTTTTATGTAGCAACAGCATAAGAATTTACTCTCCGAACATGAACAACTTGTAGTGACTTTGGAAGACCACAAGAGTGCACTAGCTGCTGCACAGGTTAGAAGGGTAGCAGCCTCTGCTGGTTCTTTTAAAAGTCTGCTTAACATTTCTGAATTCCTTTATGCATGTAGTCTCTCACAAGCCAGTCTTCAGTGAATCACTTTCGACAGAGCTCTCCTAATCCAAGGACTATGCATGCTTTTAAAATTCAATCAAGAGACTAGTCAGTAAACTTTCACTGGTTCTTTGGTGCATACGGCTGTTTCTACCCCATCCCAGTTCCTATAAGTGATGGTCTAATACTTGCTTAAATAGTAGAAATTGCCTCCACATATATGGTCTTTTGTAGCTATCTGATAAGTGTGAACTCTTGGTGTGGCATCTATAGGATTTTTGATGCTAGGTACCCACCGAAATTACTATCAGACTTTTTCTTGAATCCCTTTAGCCACACAGCCAGCATCCCACCTACACACACTGCTGTTAAGACTAGGCTTCTGTGCTGCTGCTCAAATTACAGAATAGAAGATAAATCAATAGAGAAGGAAAAAGAAGAGTTGTGATCTTCATTTGTTCATAGCCTGGAACAGCCCCTGGCACAAGGCAGGCCCTCGGTACATATTTACTGAAGGACTGAGTGAGTGTATGCAAGTGTGGAGAGCTGAATGAATCGATAGCATACTGAGTGCTTTACAGCTTCTAGCAGAAGCAGAGAGACAGGAATGGCTGGCTCAGTCACTGCACAACCAGGTCCTCACTTCTGTTTTTGGAGGGACTGTGAGAAAAGGGCAAAGGGAAACACACTGTCTGTGTTCCCCAAGAGACCAGGTTATTATTTTTTTGTCTCTTAAAAATTATTAAGGGCAAAAGTCTATTCATTCCTGACCCTTTTTGGAGGCTGTAGCTTCTGTGTTTCTGGGACCTCTTTCTAAAAGAGTCATTCATGTGTGTCTCCCTACTAAACTGCAGCTTTGGGGTAGCTTTTTCTTTCTCTTGTATATAAATTAAATTAACCTTAGAGGAGGTTATTTAATTTCAAACTTTATTAGGTTTTGTCATGTTATTTTATTTAAGGCTATGCTTCATGCTTTACAGTGTGACAAAAGGATTTGAATACTCAGCTATAGTGGCTAAAAATATTAGACTAAATGACAGCTTGAAAATCTATAAAAATATAAGTAAAATAATGCAACAAAAACCAAATTCCCTGGTAAGCACTTAGGCAGCCAGTATTGCTGATGGAGGTTTGCTGTAAAAATATTTTTTTTTACATAACCTGTGTGTAGTTTTATTTTTCATTGTATGTCTTTTTTGGCAGGGTCCTTAATGTTTGTTCTGCCTTTTTTTTTAATAGTTATACCAGAATTAGGTACCTGACTTAATTAGAGCCATGTCTTTCAGTTTCGGCTGCTATTACAAAATACCATAAGCCAGGTGGCTAATAATCTACAGAATTTTCTTTTGTATTATTTTTTAAGGTTTGGTTATTTATTTGAAAGGCAGAGACAAAGGGAGAGATAGGGAATTCCCATCCACTGGGAAACTCCCCCAAATGCCTATGATGGCCAGGGCTTGGCAAGACTGAAACCAGGGGCCAGGAACTAATCCAGGTCTTCTACTTGGATGGAAGGTTATCCAAGTACTCAAGGCACAACCTGCTGCCTCCTAGAGTGTGCATAAGCAGGACGCTGGAATCAGGAGCCAAGGCTTGAACCCAGGCTCCTGACCTGGGATGCAGGAGTTCCACATGGCATCTCCGAACACTCACCCCCTAAACAACAGTTTATTTCTCATTGTTCTGGCAGTTGGAAGTTCTAGCACAGTCAGTCTGATGAAGGCCCTCTTACCATTTGCAGGCTGCTGACTTGTCCTTGTGTCCCCTCGTAGCACAGAGAGCCTGGGAGAGCTCCCTCTAATCCCATTCATGAGGGCTGTCCCCTCGTGAGGTAGTGACTTCCTAGAAGCCCCAGCCCCTGACACTGTCACACTGGCTGGGGGTTAGGATTGCGGGATATGGATTTTGGGAGGACACCACATTCTGTCCTAAACACTGTTTTAAACTTCCTCAAGTCTCCTTGGGGAACAAATGCTATTTCAGACACCTGCATGCAAATCATCTCAGGAGATTCTGGCTTGGCAGCCTGATTTTTAAATGAGGCTGAGGATTTTATGGGATCTTCACGATCTTGTGAGTTTTATAACATTGTGCCCTTTTATAACTAAATAAATTGAGATGAAGAGAGATGTCAAGTAACTCACCCCACAACAGGGACTAGAACTAAGTTTGAAGCTCAGGTACTCCTGGACTTGAAAGTCACGTCAGCTCCTCAGGAATCAGGTCTGAGAGCCCCCCATCACAGTCCCCTGGGCCTCGCTCCAGACCTTGCCCAGGAACTACATCTTAAACCTGGTCCTGCATGCATACTGATGTCAGAGAACTACATCAGGACTGCCTGCACAGATGATAGACCGAGAAGGAAAAGAAAGGAAGAGTAGGGCTGCGTTTTGTGTGTTTCTGCATCGTGCCTGGAAAGTATTCCAAGTGTGACTATGTGGATGTCAGTTTTTTTCCTGTGACCTACACAGTTGTTTTGCACGTGTTTTGATAGATTCCTGAGATAAGGACCTTTTACCAATTATAAAAAGACACTCTCCTGAGACAGGTTCAGCAAGCAGCCTTCTTCACCTTTGTGTAAATTAGATGCAGAATTGTGTCTCTTCATTGAGGTGGAAGAGCAGTGTGGCGGGGTGCAGGGCTGGTCAGGGCTGGTTCCAGCCCCACTCACCGGCTGTGTCGGGCGCAGTGAGGGAGGAGGTCCTGTCTGGGGAGCTTGTTAAGAGAAAGATTTCAGTGTTCTTTGGATGTGCTTATGTAAGTATGTTTACAGAATTTCTCTCTTCGGGGTAGCAGTGCCGGTGTATGTATGGTGAGATATATGTTTACACAATTTCTATTGACTTTCTTAAAGTAATGGATTTCTGTGCCTTTCTGGCTCCTTGTATTAAAAACATTACAAATATGTACATACCCTACAACGTATATGCCCAAATACACCTTTATGAGAATATTTTAGTCCTCTATCTGTATTAGTGCCTTTGTCATGTCACAAGAAAAAGGTATTCAAAATTGCAGAATAAAAATCCAGCCTGGTTTCATGCCTATGTCACTGCTTCCCACCCCCCCCCCCAAAAAAAAATTACCCACCGAGCACGATATCAGCATTGTAATGTGGGGGACACTATTAGAGCACAGGTGAACTGGGAGGAAAAAGGTAGCCTGAGGGTATTTTTTTTAAAGATTTATTTATTCAAATGGCACAGTTACAGAGAGAGGGAGAGAGAAAGATTGTCTGTCTGTTGGTTCACTCCCCAAATGGCTGCAATGGCTAGGGTTGGGCCACACTGAAGCCAGGATCCAGGAGTTATGTCCATGTCTTCAACCTGGGTGGCAGGAGCCCAGGCACTTTGGCTGCATTTCTCAGGCCGTTAGCAGGAAGCTGGATAGGAAATGGAGCAGCAGGACTCGAACTGGTGCCCCTATGGGATGCCAGCATTACAGGTGGCAGCTTAACACCACAGTGCCAGCCCCATAGAGAGTGATTTTATACACACATATACACATACCCCCTAATTTATTTTAAACCCATGATTTCTTTCATCTGAAAAATGGCCCTCAAATCCTGCTGGTAATATCTAAATATTTGTATAATTGTGTGTTGAGGTTTTTAGTAGATTTTTTTTATTGAGATAAAATAATGATTGTACAACTTTCTTAGTTTTTTTTTTTTTTTTTTTTTTAAGATTTACTTATTTATTTGAAAGGCAGAGTTACAGAGAGAGAAGGAGGGACAGAGAAGAGAGAGAGCTTCCATCCTCTGGTTCACTTCCCAAATGGCCACAAGGGCAGAGCTGGGCCAGGCTGAAGCCAGGACCAGGAGCTTCTTCTAGATCTCCCACCAGAGTGCAGGGCTGTCTGCACTTGGGCTGTCTTCTGCTGCTTCCCCAGGCCATTAGCAGGGGGCTGGATATCGGAAGTGGAGCTGCGGGGACAGGAACCAGCGCCCATATGGGATACCAGCACTGTAGTGCTGACCTCCACAACTGTCTTTTAATAATGATATTTATAATAGAAAACTATGTGCAAAAGGTCTGACTTCGTTTTCTGTCATAGCGTGGGAAACTAACAGTCTGTTTTAGATATGTTTTCTGTTTCCTTTAACTCTAAATCTAACCTGCATGTGCTCAGCAATGGTTCGGCATGTCTGAGGAGGAATGGCTGCTGCATGGAAACCATCTGCATATTTGCCTAACCTCTGTTTCCGTACCGTGCCTTTGGCCTTCCAGGGAACCCCTGTGTCTGTTTATCAGTGATGTCTTTCTTCCCTCCTCACATTGTACAATTTGCGTGCAGACCCAAGTTGCGGAATATAAACAACTGAAAGATACTCTGAACAGGATTCCAAGCTTTCGAAAGCCTGACCCAGCAGAGCAGCAGAACGTCAGCCCTACCCAAGCGGCACATCCCCCGCAGGGTTACAATGAAGCAAGGGCGAGGCCATCCGCAGAACCTCGGGCAGAACTTCGGGCAGAACCTCGGGAGGTAAGAGGCGAGAATGGGGAATCCCGGGTCAGGGCACTTTCCCTGTCAAGCTAATGGCTGCCAGCATTGCCTGCTCTTCCTGCAGAGCAGGGTGTGGATCACACCCCCCAGTAGGGCTTGTTAAATGCAGATCGCTGGGCCCTGGCTCCAGAGCATCCGATTCAGTTAACTGGAGGTGAGGCCCAGGGCTTTGCATTTCTGACTGATTCGGGTGGTTTGGGGAGCACAATTTGAGAACAGCTGCTGTGCTATTACATGGGAAAACTTCACTGGCTTTGTACATTATGCAAGTGAGTTTGTCTTAAAGGAGCTGCCGTGTCTGCATTTCTGAAGGCTGGTTATTTGTTACTTTTTTTTTTTTTTTTTTTTTTTTTTTTTTGTGGGCGTAGGGTGAGAAGATTAGATGATCATGAGGACACTGTGTGACAGCCCACTCAAGTGTTAGAGTTGATATGTCTGAACTTGGTGCCCTGCTCAGTCTGCACAGAATGTGTCCAGATCTGTAGTGAAGCACTTGCCTGTCAGGGTGTGAGTGCTAGTCTCATAATGCAGCCTTCCAGTCTTCATCATGAAAATTAAGCTTGTCATAAGAGGGACATCAAAAGTGATCTCCTCTTTATCATTAATTCTTATAAAGTTGTTTCTGCAATCACATTTAGAATAAAAGATGAGAAATACAGTATCTTTCGCTTGATAAAATTTTTCATAACAGTAACTGTTTGAGAAGACTTGCCTCCATGTTAGTTATGGTCTTATGGAAATGACGAGGTTAATGTGAGTGGACTTCATCTATGAGGGGCTTTGCTCTGTTGAGAACATTCCTTCCCAGACAGGTCCAGCATCCTCACAGATGCATGTTCTTCCTCTGAGTACTTATGTTAACACTGATGCAAGAAAGCATGACCAGATCATTGGCCAGGCACTTGGCTCTGTCCTTGACCCTGGTTTGACTTCTGGTTTAGTGGATTCATGTCGAACTAATCAGAGCTTCTGTCTTCTTTCCATTTGGGAGTGGAAGCTAATAGTTACCTGCACCAACTTTCCTTCCAGGGATATGGTGATGATGAGTAGCAGGTGTTTAAAGGCACATGGCGCTCCTTGGAGAAATACTTCCTGTTGATCCAGGATAGTGTTCCATCACATTGGCCAGATAGTTGCTAACATGTATATATCTAAATGTTGTCCTCAAATGTTTATTACTGATAGGCAGTGCAGTTTCATGTGCTTGGTAATACATCTGCCAATTTCAGAATAGGGTTTCACTTTTATTTTAATTATGGCAGAGTAATCTGACTAAAGAAGCCCCTCCCCCCTTCTCATAAAGAAGGTTAAGGAAGGAACAGGGTGACAGGTTTTTCTATCAATATTCTATCATCTCCCCTCACACCCCACTTTCTAAGCAATGCAGATCATTTAGAGACCTCTGAAACCTGCAGGAAAACTGACTTGAATCAATCAATTTTAGAGGAATATTTTTTTTTTTTTTAAGATTTATTTTACTTGAAAGGCAGAGTTAAAGAAACAGAGAGAGAGAGAGAGAGAGAGAGAGAGAGATATGCTGGTTCACTCCTCAAATGGCTACAATGGCCGGGGCTGGGTCAGGCTTAAGCCACAAGCCAGGAGTATCATCCAGGTCTCCCACATGGGTATAGGGGCCCCAAGGACTTGGGCCATTCTCCGCTGCTTTCCCAGGTGCATTAGCAGTGAGCCAGGTCAGAAGAGGAGAAGCTGGGACATGAACCGGTGCCCATGTTGGGGGGCAGATGGCTGCACCACAACACCAGCCCCACAGGAGTATTCTTAAACAAAGACCTTCCTTTTTTTTCTATGCAGATCTTCTGTATTGACAACACAAAATATTTACCAAAGACTGGTTTATAAAAAACTCCTAATTTAATGCTTGCAAATAATTTTACTGTATTTTGTTTGTTTAATGGGCACTAATTTTAACTAATGTCGTTGTCAGTAATGGCATTCTTTTTTAAAAAAATTGTATTAAATCAAACTAATAAAAACTTCACCCACCTCTTCCCCAATTTGATCTCCTCTTTTTGAGTATTGACAACAGAATTTACATTGAAGAAAATTTTGTAAATATTTCATCACTGGAAATTGGAGGGTTTTTTCATTTTTATTCTAAGGGAAAACATGGTTATTATTGCTTTTGATGGACAAGTTTACTTCTGAGCTGTGGTTTCTTGTGGCTTGACTTTTCCAGGTTATTTAGTGGATTTTTTTTTTTTTTTAATATCAGTTTGAGGGGCCAGCTCTGTGGCACAGTGGGTTAATCCTCCGTCTGCGGCACTGGCATCCCATATAAGCGCTGGTTCTAGTCCCAGCTGCTCCTCTTCCAATCCAGCTCTCTGCTGTGGCCTGGGAAAGCAGTGGAAGATGACCCAAGTGCTTGGGCCCCTGCACCCGGGTGGGAGACCGGGAGGAAGCACCTGGTTCCTGGCTTTGGATTGGCGCAGCTCCAGCCGTTGCAGCCATCTGGGGAGTGAACCAACGGAAGAAAGACCTTTCTCTCTGTCTTTCCCTCTCACTGTCTGTAACTCTACCTCTTAAATAAAATAAAATAAAATCTTTTTTTAAAAAAAAATCAGTTTGAGAGGGTTCACTCCCCATGTCTACAATGGTCAGGGCGGGGCTGGTAAGAGCCAGAAGGTGGGAACTCAATCGGTGCCTCCCACATAGGTGGCAGGAGCCCAGTTACTTGAGTCATTACCACAGCCTCCCAGTGTGTAGGAAGCTGGAGTCAGGAGTCATAGCCAGGATTGAACCCAGGCACTCCAATGTGCAATGTGGGCTTCTTAACTTCTAGGCTAAATGCCTGCCTCTGAATTCTTTCTAAGATGAAATTTTTGCCTACATTAATACTACATTAGGGGTAAGATTATATAATAAAAACTAAGTGATTCCACTTACTTCTTTGAGAGGCAGAGTTACAGACAGAGAGAGGAAGAGACAGAGAAGTCTTTCATCCACTGCTTCACTCCCCAAGTGGCCACATCAGCCACAGTTGGGCTGGTATGAAGCCAGGAGCCAGAACTTCTTCTGTGTCTGTCGCGTGGGTGCAGGGGCCCAAACACTTGGGGGATCGTCCACTGCCATCCCAGGCCATTAATAGAGAGCTGGATAGGAAAAAGAACAGCCGGGACAGGAACTGGTGCTCATAGGGGATGCCAGCGCCTCAGAAGGAGGCTTAACGTACTACGCCACAGCTCCAGCCCCTGCAACCATATTTTTAAAACAGGACTCTATGTATTTATTTTTTAATTAAAAATATTTAAATTTATCTGTTTGAAAGGCAGTTAAACACAGAGAAGGAGAAATAGAGATAGAGAGAGAGAGAGAGAGAGAGATGTCTTCCATCTGCTCATTGAGTACTCATTGCAGGCCTTGCCAGGTCAAAATCAAGAGCCTGGAACTCCATCCAGGTCTCCTCCATGGGTTCAGAGGCCCTAGGACATGGGCTGTCTTCCATTGCTTTCCCAGGTGCATTATAAGGGAGTTGAATTGGAAGTGGAACAGCTGGGATTTGAACCAGCCCCTATATGAGATGCCAACATTGCAGATGGTGGCTTAACCTGCTACACCACAACACTGACCCCTCTATATATTTCTAGATGCTAGGATTTTGCTGCTGATGTAGCCCCCCAGGTGTGGCTGTAAAGAAAAGACATGATATTGGTACTTTTGAAATAAGAGTGTCATTCCCATTGGTGTGCTTGGCCTAGGTGTCTCGACATAATGACGTGTGGCTGAAGCAGCAAGCAATTCCTGGAAGAAGAGACGACACGGACTCTTCTCCCACCCAGAGGGAGGCAGAACGTCAGGCCCCTGCAGAGCCCAACCAGCAAGAAGCGGAGCACAGAGAGGCTGAGGAGCACGGGGTGGAAGAGGAGCACAGAAAGGCCCTGGCAGAGGAGGAGATGGAGCAGGTCGGGCAGGCGGAGCACCTGGAGGAGGAACACGACCCAGCACCAGAGGAGCAGGGCCAGGCGTGGAGAGAACAGCGTGCACCACAGGAAGCAGCCGGCCTTCAGGAGGGGCGTGCTCACGCGGAGGTACAGTGTGTGGGGAATGGGACTCCATGGGTAGTGACGGAAGGAAAACGCCTCCCCTTATATCATGAGCTCCAAACAAAGAAGTGTGATTTCACTGTGGTGGCATTCACGGTGCAGCCGCTTGCGAACCTCAGCAAGCTGGCTGGCATGAGAAAGCAGGGCTGGGATATTAACATGTTCTTCCCTTTATCGGTGGGGCGCTAACGCCTTAGATCCTGGGAGCACCTGCCTGGCCACCTTCCCACTATGCACTCAGGTCCCCTCTTGAGCATCTATGAGTTGGAGAAGGGTCTCATTTTCTATGCCCAAAGGCCTCTTTTTCTGTTCATTCACTGTCTCATTGTGTTGACTGTGGTCCACTCATCTTTGAGGTGATCTTTTCAGGGAGGAACATTCTGCCAATTGGATATGTTCAGCCAGTCTGTTGAGGCTCCATGTACTGAGTACCCCTCAGAAACATAGACCAGACGTTGTCATTCCTTAAAAAAAGCCACCGATTTTATAATCAGTACTTCAGAGGCACTGGAACCAATGGTGAGTGCAGCCAGTTTCTTTTCTTCTGTCTCTAAGGTGAGGCCCAACAGTGGGTCTCTAGGCCTTCACATGGGTGCCAGTCACCTGTGGTTAGACCTCGCAAGCCTTGTTTCTTCTTTTAAGATTTCTTATATTTATTTGGAAGTGTTAGAGAGAGAGGTAGAGACAGAGAGAGAGAGGTCTTCCATCCGCTGGTTCACTCCCCAAATGGCTGTGACAGCCAGAGCTGAGCCAGTCCGAAGCTAGGAGCTCCTGCCAGGTCTCCCACGTGGGTGCAGGGGCCCAGGGACTTGGGTCATCTTTAGCTGCTTTCCCAGGCACATCGGCAGGGAGCTGGATCAGAATTGGAGCAGCCAGAACTCAAAACGGCACCCATAGGGGATACCAGTGCTGCAGGCCAGGGCTTTAACCTGCTGCAGCACAGCGTCAGCCTCCAAGACATGGAAGTTTGCTTGGCTTCAGATTTTCTTTTCCTTGATTGTCATACCTTCTTCAGGTTTATTTATTTTTTAATTTACTTACTTGAGAGACAGAAACAGATGGAAAGAGCTCTCATCCACTGGCTAACTCCCCAGATGCCCAAGCTGGGAACTCAATCCAGGCCTCCCATGTGGGTGGCAGGGACTCAGTTACCTAAGCCACCACTACTGTTGCCTGGGGTGTGCTCTTTTTCTTTTTAAAAGATGTATTTATTTATTTGAAAGGCAGGGTTACAGAGAGACAAGGAGAGGCAGAGAGAGTGAGAGAGAATCTTGCATCTGGTGATTAACTCCTTAAGTGGTCACAATGGTGGAGGCTGAGCTGGGCTGGAGCCTGGAGCCAGGAGCTTCATCTAGGTCTCCCATATTAGTGCAGGGGTTCAAGCACTTGGGCCATCTTCTGCTGCATTTCTCTGGCCATGAGCAGGGAACTGGATTGGAAGTAGAGCATCTGGGTCTCAAACTAGTGCCCATTAGGAATGCTGGTGTCGCAGGCAGTGGCTTAATCCACTGGACCACAACACCAGCCTCTCTCAGGTGTGCATTAATAGGAGGCTGAACTCAAGAGCTAGGGACAGCTATCAAACCCAGGTGCTCTGATTTGGGGTGCAAGTGTCTTAACCACTAGGTTAAGCACCTGCTCTTGGCCTCAGAGTTTCTGAGACTTGAAGCTACTTGAGACGTCAGGTGGCTTGGTGTGAAGGGCCGGGGGGAGGGCAGTGAGTGCTTGATGGGCAGCAGCTTGAAGAGCTTGTCTGCTTTGCCAGATTTACTTTTAATCAGAAGGTGCTGTGTTCTCACCCAGGCTTCATTTCTTTGACGAAAACTGGTCCTCTGCTCTTCCGTTGACGTTCTCTGGAACGTGCCTTGTGGGGACTTGGTGGGCTGGGCGCAGCCCGAGAATGGTAGATACAAGTACATTGCTTTAACATGCCTGTCTGTCACTCTTCATGGAGAAAACCACAGTCGCTGCTTCAGCTCACAAACCGCCCCGTTACTGTGAGGTTACTGAGTGCCCGCCTGCCTCAAAGCCTTGTGAGCAGGAATTGAATTACAGCTGGAAATCGGTTTATTCTCTGGCCCCTGTTCCATTTGAGCGGGAACACACTGAAAGTCTGCCTTAATGGTAGTCATTTGGGAAGACCAGCTGTGAAAAGAAGCCAGGAGTGATTCAGAGAAGGTGGGAAATAGGAATTCTTGGACTTTATGGGTAATCACAGCCTACCTGACCCATCGATGTTAATAAACCGACCCTTCCTCTCGAGGTCGTCCCGAGAAGTGAGTGAAAGGGAAATCGGAGGAGCTGAACCCTTGGGCTGGGTTAGAGCTGACACCTCTTTGCCCCAGGTGTATCCATCAGCCCAGGCCAGGACCAGAGTGCGATCCCCGTATGAGGAGCAGCTGGAGCAGCGGAGGCTGGCGGCGCAGCAGGCGGAGGAGGCCCAGCAGCTGCGGGAGCACCAGGAAGCCCTGCACCAGCAGAGGCTGCAGGAACACTTGTTGCGCCAGCGGCAGCAGCAGCAGCAGCAGCAGCAGCAGCAGCTGCTTCTGGCCAGAGAGAGAGCTCGGCAGAGGCAGACCGAGCATGAAGACGGCTTGCAGCAGCGCCAGGAGCAGCTCCGGTAGCCTCCCCTCTACCTGCTCTGTGGGTTTGTGAGCTATGGAGTTGTTGGGCTTGTGCAGCTGAGGTGGCTGAGGCAGGTCAGCTACCCCAAGTCCTGCTGAGCTCAGACTTAAATGGCAAATTTTTTTTAAAAAAAGTCCATATTTGTTTCCTGTTTATAAATGATAGTTTTGGTCTCTGAATCATTGGGCAGGCTTGCGGGTAACT
Organism: Oryctolagus cuniculus; assembly: GCF_964237555.1. Lineage (NCBI taxonomy): Eukaryota > Metazoa > Chordata > Mammalia > Lagomorpha > Leporidae > Oryctolagus > Oryctolagus cuniculus. Next base: position 112,461,010 of record NC_091435.1, read on the forward strand.
TTATTTCATTTCATTGTCAAAAGATGTGGTATAAAAGATACTTTAACATTTTTAAATACTTTAGTGGGTTTTGAAAAATGTTGAAGAATCTTGTTCATTGCCGTATTTAAAGATAAATGACCGTTGTCAAACTGTGCCGTGTAATTTATGTCACTGAGTTTATGAAGTCTGTGTCCCTTGCAGGCAGCAGGCTCGCTATGATGCTATGGATAATGATATCGTTCAAGGAGCGGAGGATCAGGCAACCCAGGAAGAGGAAGGAGGTGGTGAGACTTCTTAGATGATGGGCGTGTGAATAGGATTACTTGGTAATATTACCCAAGATCAATGAGCCAGTGTTATGTAATATTACTGTGCTGTGTGCATACCTGAGTAAGTGCAAAGGAGACTTGTCAATCAGCTGTCTCTTACTGTTCTAGTTGTGTTGTTGTGTTTTCATTAATTCTTGCAAACTGTGTACATACTTAGTGAAAATTGCCCAAGGTAACCTCTCTCCTCTCTAATATTTTCCCCTTAATTTAAGCTTTTTGTATTCCAAGTAGTTACTTCCAACAAATTACCCTATGCTTTGGGAAAATGGCTACATTTTCTCTTTATCTTGGAAGTCTTTTCATCATTGTCTTCTTCTTTTTTTTTTTTTTTTTCAAAATAAGTCAGTAGTAGCTTTCATTTGTGGTAAGCATCTAGTGCATGATTTATCAAATATTGCTTACTGTGATAATAGAAGTAGAAGATAACTGTCGCTTTGGCACCACTAACACTTGGCTGTGTATCCTTTTCTAAAAAGATCTAAGGGAAGGTGGAGACACAAACTCCCTCAATAGCTTGTTGTGATAGTTTATGGCCATAACAGTCAGGAAATACTTTTCCCTATGTCTCCCTTGGGGCACTTTAAGCTCTTTTGCTCTGTTATCAGGAAGACTAGGGAACAATTTGTTCCTTTCTTTCTTTAATAAATCCCTTCTCACACTTGCATCCTGATGGTAACTTACCCTGTTACCAAGAGGTTTTCTGAAGCCTAAATACTTTGCGTATATTTAACCTTTCTTCTTGTATCTTAGGTCTTGTAAAAAGTAATTTGTGGTTGTGTTTGCACGCCCTTGTAATTCTCTTCATCTGACAAGTTTTTCACAAAGCATCGAGCGAACGGCTGTCCAGGGTGAATGCTGGCGTGGCTGGCGTGGCTGGCGTGGCTGGCGTGGCTGGCGTGGCTGCCGTGGCAGTGTCCTCGTTAGGGTGGCAGGGAACTCATCAGGTGTATCTGTTTTTGAGCCCCACAGATGGTGATGTTCTCCCTTTCACTTCACAGAAGTTTATGAAGTTCTTTGGGAACCTGGCAGTTTCTTCTGATATTAAGTCTAGTGGATTATTTCAGAAATGCCCCATCCACCGGGCTTTCCTTTCCTGAAAACGTTTTGACGGTTGTTGTTTTCTGTCATCACACGGGGAAGAACTGCAGCCTCTGCTTCAAGTGTGATCTCTCCCCCGTCCCCTGTCTTCAGACACACAGTCTGGGAAGAGGCTCTTACTTTATTCAGAACACCAAAGCATTTGCCTTATGTTAGCCAAGGTGGAGGAGAGAGAGATTGGGTGATAGGGTCTCTGGCGAAGCCCGCAGTTGAAAGGGAAGAGTCCTTTGTTTTGGACTGATTTCTCTTCCTTTGATTTGTAGCCTACGAAAGAGACAACCCGCACCAAGATGAAGCAGAAGTAGAGCCAGGAAACAGACAGGAGCCTGGAGAGCAAGGACCTCAGGAAGTCGACCCCGATTTGGAGGCAGATGTAAGTGTGCTTCCACTTGGAAACTCACGAGGTGGGACGGAAGCCCAGCGCACTGGCCTGACAGCAGAGCCTGGCCCCAGATGTGGCTGGTGTTTCATCAGCACGGGGCAAGGTGGCTTGCATCATGACGCTTGCTTGTTTCAACTGTGAATCATCACATAAGTGTGTGACGAGGTGTGGCTAGAGGACGCTCTAGGGAAAAAAACAGCAATCTAAGTATTGTCCCTCTGACAGCTTTTAGGTCATTAAAATCAAACCGTAGAAAAGGAAAACTGAGGGGCATCGTAACATGCAGAACTCTGGAAGGTGGCAGGAGGAGAGGCAAAGGTGGGAGTTGGAGAGGGGCCCAGAGAAAGAAATGTAAACCTCTCTGCAGCATGCTGAGTCATCTCCTGAGGCTTGGGGGATGTCTGCGTGTGGCTTTCTGTAAGCTTCCCAACAGCCCCTGACTCTCTAGTCAATATGTAGTAAGCACAAGGGATTTGAGTTAGGATAGGAGTTGTTCAGGTTCCCTGGGTATAGAAAATTTGAATATAAATGGTTGACACCTAATAACCACCTCATCCATGGTGTTCTCCAAAAGATGACTGAGACCCCCAGTTCAACTCGGCCCTGCCTAGGAGTGAGACAAGCAGGTGTTGAGTCTGCTCTTGTGTTTTGTGTAGATGACTTTTACAACTTATTTTAACTCTCTTGTCATCTTTTGCTGAGCGATCAACCCCATGTTTATAAGATTCGGTCTGGGTTATCATTAGGCTCTGCTCATACTGATCCAGGCAGCTGAAAGGAGGATCTGTGTCTTTCTTCCATCATCATCGACAAACTCTTCCTGCTAGCTGCTTATGCCCCCTTAATGCAAATGGCTTTTCCACTTAACTTTCCCTGAGCTGTGGCAGAATACATTTCCCTGCCGTCCCCATATTATTCTTTGTAATGTCTGCACCAAGGAAGCTAGCCCTGAATAGTTTTCAAGAAAGACCAAGAGTTAGCAAGAGCATATTGGGAGAGCAAGAGAGTCCATGACTCCAGGGAACAAGTGTGCAAAAGCCTGCACGCACCTGAGAGGAACAAGAAGGGGTGGGGAAGGGCTGAGGGTTTCAGCCACTTGAGCTGCCGTAGGCTTTGATTACTTGAATGTATGACCCTTTATTCTCCTGTCATCTGTTTATTTTTTTTTCAGGGGAACATACTGGGAAACAGTGGCCTTTCCACTGTGCCTTCTTTTCCTTTGAGATTGCTAGCTCTGCTTATTTTCGCTTAGTATTGTCTGTGCCTGTTAACTTTTACATAAGACTGTTGAAACTGGAGCTAGTCTACGTTTTAATGAACTGAGCACACATGACATTGTTCCTTTATTTCCACACATATTTTTGGTAATGCACAAAAAGGAATCCATATGACAAGAGAGCATGGAGTGACTGAGTTGACTATGAAGGTGATGATTTGTCACTTTCTACATTGCCTAAGAAGAGTGTCATTTGCACTTGAGTGAAGTCTGTGTCCAGGGATGTGCAGGTAATGCATCAGCCGAGACTGCAATGAGTTCTTGAACATGTTCAAGGCTCTTGGGTGAAGTTAAGTAGCGTCTTGTTATCTGGAGAACACTGCCAGAGACTGAATCCCACTCCATGGCCGCCCTGTCCTGTGGGACCACGTACCGCTTTAGTCAGTGCCCTTTGGTGAGCTGGGGGAGGCTGGGGAAGCTCATCGTGAGCATCGGTGTCTGCGCATCTCAGGCTCTAAACTCTGAATCCTGGTGAGGCTGTGTGCTATTTGGAAGGTGCTTTGGGAGATGAAGTGGAAAATTGAAAGAACTCCAAAGCTGATCAGAGTCAGTGAGAACTGCGTGGGAGCTGGCTGAGGGGAGGATACTGTTCAGGAGATACTGCCCAGGATTGGGCCGCTCATCTCCTGGTCCTTGCCAGGGGTGCATCTCTCTATTTCATGGTGGGCTGTGCTGGTAGAGAAATTAGATCCATGCTGGAATCGCTGTATGCTTCCAAGTTAGCCTTGTCTTGCCTCCTTTTCAGATCCTCCTCTTGAGTCTTCTCTGGAGTGAGGCTTCTTTATCTTCAACTACTGTCTACCTACTTGCATGTCAAAAATTGCTTCCGAACAGAAGTTTGTCTAAAAATCAACATTAGCATGAAGGGGGTTGCTGTTTGCCCATCTAAATTAATCAGTTAATCCCAGGTAGTGTGCTGACGTTTCTTAGCAATATTTTCTTACTGTTCACTCAGTTGCATTCATGTCACTCGGATTAGTAGTGTTGAGCAGAGTCAGGAAAGAAGTGGTATCTCTACTTCATTCTGATTCTTTGACCTCTGACAAATTAAGCAGAGTCTTGTATGTTTTGGCACTGGACTGCCTGATTCTGGTGAGTCTTGGCAAGGAGAGATCTTAGCCATCCAGTGAAGGATGGTTTCAACTTCCGCCAGCGTGTGGCCTTTCAAATGGAATTAAGCTTGATCCTTAGTTTTGAAGTGATGGTTACTTTCCACTAAAATTTCACAGAGGGCAGCTGTAGAGGAGATAAACCCAGCAGATGACCCCAATAATCAAGGGGAAGATGAATTTGAGGAAGCTGAGCAAGTGAGAGAAGAAAACCTGCCAGACGAAAATGAAGAGCACAAGCCTCGCAGTCAGAGGCGAGAGAACGCAGAGATGGAGGAGCGTCTGGGGGTAAGCCGATGCCACTCGAGCCTGGGTGTTTTGACAAAAGCCTGGTGTATGCCAAAGGTTAGTCATAATCTGCAGAGGGCAGAGCAGTGCCACTACGATGGGGTAGAGGCCACTCTGAACTGATGCGCCTGCGCACAGGGAGGGGGTGACGACATCCTGGGCCTTGGGTTAGGAAGGTTGTTTGTCATTGCCTGGCCACAGGTGTGCTGCAAGTGCACTTTATAAGGTGGCATGCTTGCTTTTTGTCCCAGAGTACTGTGACAGGCGTCTCTGACACGCAGTAACGTGAGCCTCCCCTTTTGTTTCAACAGATGGCAGGAAATCCAGACCAGCAAGAGGATAATGTGGATGAGCAGTACCAGGAAGAGGGAGAAGAGGAGGTAGTAAGATGGAATGCAGCAGACGGATGAAATGGCGCGGTCTGCCGCAGGCACCTTATATAAGCCTCAGCAGGGGCACTTTGATGTGTCTTGTGTAGAAGGGTTCAGAGAGGCTGACACAGGATCAGAAAAGGTGGATTAAAGCGGAAATGGGCCTTGGCAGTAGAGACATTTGGTTAGAAGACAACAAAAAAACCCACGTAAGAAAATCCATCTCTCTGGTTCTCACCAGGAATTTTGGATTGAGAAGGCATTGGGCTTTCCAGGCGTGACACACTTAGAGTTCTGTGATCTTTTGTAAGAACTTTCTCTCATGTCTCTTTCGCTCTTGAAAGGCAGTAAACAGAGCTCTTCATACTGAGGGAATCTGGACGGTCGCTGTAGCTTTTTCTCCTCAGTGCCTCCCTCACAGGGATGCCCTGCAGTGTCTCTTGGAACCCACATGATACCGCCTAGCTTTCTGGCCTCTTCGCTCATAAAGATTCGGTATCTTAAATGAACTTGACAATAAATAGAAGGGAAAATATGTAAGTTGAATAGAACGTATTTGGATGGAATTCCTTAATATTTGATTTTAATTTACTGTCTATTGTAGACTTCATACGTACTGTACTGTGTTTAATGAGGTGTATGCTGTGTTGTCATGGTGCCACATTCCTGTAGTTAACTAGGGAATGCTGCTGTTTGTTGTCACTGACTCTGCTGGGTGAACACCTGCGATCCTTGGGAATATGACAGAAATTAGGTGCAGATCTCACATTATTTAATCTCTCTGAGGACCAGGAATAGCTCCCAAAGTAAAGCTGCAGTTCAGAGCTGGTTCTAAGCCAGGTGTCATGCAAATGTGTGGCTTTGTCCCTAAGGAGAAGGTCGGGGGAGGATGGACGTGTGACAGCGTGAACGTCCCCGCCACAGGAAGTGTGTGCTCTGCCCTTGTGCAGGTTCCCTTCGCCAGCTCTGCTCTCTGCTGCTTGCTGCTCCTGTCAGCCGCTCCCAGCTCGTGCTATGATCCGTGCTTGTCCCAGGAAAGCAGGAAAGGATGCTGGCCTTTGCAGCCACTGGCAACATGTCTGGTCATGTGGGCTCTCACTGGCTTGAGCTTTTTATTCTCACTCTTTCTCAGTCTGCCATTCATCAAGACCTGAGCTGTTCTGTCGGAAAGAGAGCATCAGAGAAACCAGCAGCCTGGAATATTAACACAATGGGCAAGAAAGTGATATTGGTCTGCGCCTCTTGTGTAGCAGGATGTCTAGACCAATATCACCTTATTTCATTATGACAGGTATCAGAAATCTTTGAGGGATTTAGACAGAAAGCTTTCACCTTGCCTTCTTTTTAAAAATTCAGAAGGGTCAACATCAAAATTTAATAGTATTTACTGATTCTTTTTCACTTGTGTGTTATCATCAGTTAAGGTAGAGGAGGGAGGTCCTGAGATGCAAGAGAGATCAGGGATAGAAAAAAAAGACAGAGAGACAAGACAGAAGGAAAAAGGATGATGGCACAGAGGAGCTGTGCTGGCCCAGCACAGTCTGAACTCAACATCCTCCTGTGCCTTTAGCCTGCTGAGCTGACAGGGTTCTTCCCCTCTGGCTGCACCTGGCCCCAAGTCCTGATCCCCTTTCCCTAGTTTTTGCCTACAAATTCTTGTGAGTGTGACAATGTTTGGATCCCCGTCTTTCCAAGTCTCTCTTTCAGAGGCTCCAGGATACCACCCACCCCCTTGGGGTTAGAACTGTTGCCAGGTGAGTTGCCTGTGCAAGCCTGGGGAGTGTTCCTTCTTCCCAGTGTAACTTCCCCGGACCAGCGAGGAAGAGTGGTGCACAAATCCCATTCAGGCACTAGTGATGATTGGAGATGAAGTTCTCGGTAGACTGCAGCAATGGGAAAATAAAGTAGAATTGTGGACTGTATTGTTTATAAGCATATGTGTGTCTGAGAGATGCACTCTGAAAACAGTGAAATGCTGCGGAACTGTGCATTGATTTATCTTGTTTTTGAAGAGCACTTCTGAGGTAGGCACTGTGGCACAGTGGGTTAAAGCCCCAGCCTGCAGTGCTGGCATCCCACAGGGGCACCGGTTTGAGTCCCAGCTGCTCCACTTCCAATCCAGCTCCCTGCTAATGCACCTGGGAAAGCAGCAGAGGATGGCCCTTGGGCCCCTGCACCTGTGTGGGAGACCTGGAAGAAGCTCCTGGCTCCTGGCTTCGGATCAACTCAGTTCCAGCCATTGCAGCCATTTGGGGAGTGAACCAGCGGATAGAAGCCCTCTCTCTTTTGCTTTGCCTCTACTTCTCTATCTAACTCTGTCTTTCAAATAAATGAAATGAATGTTTAAAGAGCATTTCCATTCTCTGGTTTACTACCCAAATGCCTAGAATAGCCAGTGCTCAGCCAGGTCAAAGCCAGAACTGGGAATTCCATATGGATTTCCCACATGGTGTCAGGGACCCAAGTACTTGGGCCATCCTTTGATGCCTCTGGGCGCATTAGCTGGAAGCTGGATCAAAAGTGAGGGTGGGACTTGATCCCAGGCACTGCAGCATTTGATGCAGGTGTCTCAAGTTTCTGAGTAACCTCCTGTGCCACGCCATCAACCCCTGTTGTGTTGTTTGAATCTCCAGGTGCCACTGTAAGTGTGGTTTCAGGAAACCTACACTGCCTTTGCCTTCTTATATCTTAGTACAGCAGCGTTTTCTTAATGATTATTAACAAGTGTTCTCTGTTGCTTGGGACCATAGAGTCAAAGGAATTCATACCATGATCTCTTCCTTGTTTTGCTTACAACCCAGTTATTTTACTCAGTTTTTAAAAGAAAAATTTCTTTATTTATTTGAAAAGCAGAGTTACACAAAGAATGAACCTAAAGAGTAACTATGGATTTTAGTTAGTAATACTATATTGATATTGGTTCATCAGTTGCAACAAATGTACCTCACTAATGCATTGTAAATAATGGAACAGTCTGTATGGGTAGAAGAGAGTGGAAACTTGCTGTACTTCCCACTTAATTTTTCTATAAACTTAAAACTGCTCTAAAATTATTTTAATTAAAAATAATATATTAAAAAAAGAAAAGCAGAGTTACAGAGAAACAGATCTTCCATCTGCTAATTTAAATCCCCAAATGGCTGCAAATGGCCAGAGCTGAGCCAGGCTGAAAGCCAGGATCCTAGAATTCCACCAGGTCTCCTACATGGGTGCAGGAGCCCAAGAACTTGAGCCATCTTCCATTGTTTTACAGGCACATCAGAAGGGAGCTGCTTTGGAAGTGGAGCAGCTAGGACATGAACTGGCGTCCAAACGGGGTGATGGCATTGTAGGCAGCAGCTTTACCTCCTACGCCACAACACCAGCCCCCTATTTTACCAACTTTGTGCAGACACACCAGTTATGATATTGCCAAAAAGTGCTATGTATACTTTAAAATTATTTAAATGTTCAAGAGATATATAGGTGAAATGACTGCTTGAAAAATCTGTATGCTTTCATTTCCCCAGTGTGGCTGAAAAGATGTTGAGCTGAACGCTTGGGAGACTCCACACACAACGTCCTTTGTTCATCTTCATTGGCCACGTACTCACCTGGGACCTGTGGGTCACCATGTCAGGAATCTTTTCCTGTGGCAGAAAGTCCTCAGCAAGCAGGGATGCCCATCACTCGAGCTAGTGCTCCCAAGGTCTTCCCTTTGCCACCTCCTGTCTGTGTTTTTGGATCCTGGCATGCTTGGCCACAAAGGCTTCAGCCTTCAGCTTCCTGGCTCATCCCATAACACCTTCTGTGTGTAAATGAAAGGTGTCTGGGGCCGGCGCTGTGGCTCAATAGGCTAATCCTCCGCCTTGCGGCGCCAGCACACCAGGTTCTAGTCCCGGTCGGAGTACTGGATTCTGTTCCGGTTGCCCCTCTTCCAGGCCAGCTCTCTGCTGTGGCCAGAGAGTGCAGTGGAGGATGGCCCAAGTGTTTGGGCCCTGCACCCCATGGGAGACCGGGAGAAGCACCTGGCTCCTGCCATCAGATCAGCAGAGTGCACTGGCCGCAGCGCGCCAGCCGTGGCGGCCATTGGAGGGTGAACCAACGGCAAAGGAAGACCTTTCTCTCTGTCTCTCTCTCTCACTGTCCACTCTGCCTTAAAAAAAAAAAAAAAAAGTGTCTGTGCATGTAGAGACAGGGTAGCGAGCCACAGCCCAGTTCCACACCCAGAGGTTCTGTTTTGTTTTGCTTTGGCCATTTACTAAACGTTGTCCCATCTCATAGGGCTCATTTCTAAAATGCCTAAGACATATTTATAATCCACATTTTGGGGGGTAAAATGAGTGAGGAGGAGCAGCCCTGGGAAAATCTGTGACAGAGCTTGGGTCTGCGTTAGCAGGATCCTCAGGAGAGGCAGTGGTGGAGGATGGCGCGTCCGCATTGTGACAGGAAAACCGCTGCCTCCTGTTTATTAGCCGGAGCACATTTTAAAGATACTTTAGGAGCTCTGGATCATCTTGGTCCTATTTAATAATGCCTTTTAAGGTGTGTTCTCACTACGTTAGCCCTCAATGTGAAGAATATATTACACAAGTAAGGACTAAGAGACTATACATCTAGATAATTACAAAGATTCCATTTGTGAGTTCCCTATAGAGGGATGTAAATCCCAAGACTCCACTGACAGATGGTAAACAAACCACATTTTCTACGGTAGATCCCAAGGAGAGTGATTCATTAAGAGGGTGATGATCTCATAGCCGACATCTTTATCCCAACATCCATTGTTACTCAAGAAAGTGGTTCTCAGTTTTTGCCATGGCTAAGAGTCATCTTGAAGATTTTCTACCCAGAACAAATCCTTGGATCTTCCTGATGGAGATTTTGGTCTTATCTGTTGTGAGGCCTATAAATCAGAGTTCTTTGTAAGCACCACCGCCACCCCCTATTTCAGGAGTACACTGTTTAGACACACAGTGCTAGAGCAGACAACACTGTCTAACCTTCTGAACTTACATGAGAAGTGCTTTCTGTCTCCGCCCATTGGCTGAAGATTTTCTTACCAGACTCTTTTTTTTTTTTTTTTTTTTGACAGGCAGAGTGGACAGTGAGAGAGAGAGAGACAGAGAGAGAAAGGTCTTCCTTTGCCGTTGGTTCACCCTCCAATGGCCGCTGTGGCCGGTGCACTGTGGCCGGCGCACCGCGCTGATCCGAAGGCAGGAGCCAGGTGCTTCTCCTGGTCTCCCATGGGGTGCAGGACCCAAGCACTTGGACCATCCTCCATTGCCTTCCCGGGCCACAGCAGAGAGCTGGCCTTCTTACCAGACTCTTAAAAAGGTTCCTGACTCACGAACTTCCCCAACCACACATGTATAAAATTAAAGATCATTGATTTCACCCAACCCCTTTATGTTACAGATAGGAAATTTGATCTTCAGAGAGATTAAATGTTTCAAGGTCACACAGCTTGTTATTTATTGTTGGAACCGTAGTTAGGGCCCACCCAAGGATGACATGACCAAGCATACTGTACAGTCGATATGGATGAGTTCTTTATAGAAATAGTGAATGCAGAAAGAATGATGGCACTAGAAAGTCATCACTTTTTTAACCCTTAATTAAGACAATTAATGTAAGCACCAATTGTAAATGGATGCTTTCAATAGGTGAACACAGGTCACATGTTAAACCTGAATTGATTTAAACCTTTAAGCTAACTTCTACTTTCAGGAGATATGAGGGCTAGAGGAATGAATTAAGTGATACCATAAAGAAGTGAACAGATCCAGAAATGTGAGTCATTCCGCTGTGCTGTAGGGAGGTGAAATTACATAATGTCCTCGAGTTTCAAGAATAATTCAGTGAAAAAAACACAAGTGTTGCAATACTGAGATAACATTTGAACCATGATAATGACTATTAGCTTAAGAGATTTTCCTTATTAGCATATACTTGAAGATTTCCATTTTTTTTAAAAAAGGAATTTATTAATACATTAGACTCTCAGGGTCTCGGCAAATGCATGATAATTACTACAGTACAACTCTCAGCAATGCACATGTTAATATGATTAATATAAAGAACAGATTCAGTGTGGTTCATAGATAGAATTCTAAGAATATGATACTTCATTCCTTTCTTTCTTTTGCTTCTTTCCTTCCTTGCTTTCTTTCCTTTCTAATTTTTGACTTATTTTTAATTTGCATTATAGTCAAAGGCTTACTGCTCCACTAAATAAAGAGTTCAGCAAGTAAAAAGACCATACTGCCTCAGAAATATAGGCAAGGGCTATACACAATAATCAAATGTAAAAATGTCCGTTTTACTGAAGAATTTCATAATAAAAACAATTGACCTTACTGTTTATATACCCGGAAACATTGACAAGGCGAGATGCTGGTCCAAGTCTGTCTGACTCCATAGTATATGTTAGGAGATGGAAAACCAGGCTGCAGCTCTTTTCAGTAAACTGTTGCTGGACACAGCCATGGCTGTTTGTTTACATAAGGTCTATGCCTGTTTCTGTGCTACTCGGTGGTTGCCACTGGAACCATATAGCCCAGAAAGTCTAAATACTTGCTATTTGGCAACCACAGGAAAAATTTCGCAAGCCCTGGTTTGTACATCGTTTCCATCACACTGCATAATCTCAACTAAAACGTTGTTGGGTCTTTACCAATAGCCTGCCTTCGTTCAGAAGGCTACAGAAAACATACCTTTATTCATCCATACAGACAGGGGCCCTTCAGCAATTTAATGGTGTTTCAGTTAGGCTGAGCTTGATGTGGTCTGAAATGTGTGCTGCATTGTCTTCACCCCACCGGCCTGTGGAATTCTTGACTTAGAGCAGAGATTTAGGGACCACAGAGCCACAGGGAGGGACAAGGGTGTCATTAGCTCCTGTCAGCAGGAAATGTGAACGCAAGAGGTGCTCCTGCCTCTGTCCTCAAATTGTATTTACTCAGGACCACTGTAGTCAGGGGCTGTAGACTCAGCTGAAGTCGAGCTGGTTTTAACAGGTTTTGGGGGGCTTGGCTCTCTCTTGGGCATTTTTGGGGCCCATGTGAGGCCAAGTTTTGTCCACAGGAAACCTGGGAGGCTGCAGCTTATTCTTATCTTGCCTGGGCTGGATACCTTGAAGTATCCAAGTATACAAGATTTGTTTCTTGTTTCTCCTTATTTATAGTACCATTTTGGGCTTCACAAAATTCTTGAAAAAGCAGACAAAAAAACCTACATGGATTTCAAGTTTTTTTCCACACCAAATTATCTTTTAAGTCCATTTTCCATGAACTTTTTGAAGTCCTCTCCATCCTTTGCCCATTTTTCAGATTTTCTATTTTTAAAAGATTTATTTTATTTAATTGAGTTACTGGGGTCAAGGTGGTTGGGGAGAAACAGACATCTTCCATCCACTGGTTCCCTTCCCAAATGGCTGCAACCCCCGGGGCTGAGCTAGGCTGAATCCAGGAGCCAGGAGCTTCTTTTGGGTCTCCCATGCAGATTCAGGGGCCCAAGCACTTGCACCATCCTCTGCTGCTGTCCCAGGTGCGTTATCAGGAGCTGGATCGAAGTGGAGCAGCTGGGACATGAACCAGCACTCAAACGGGATGCCAGCGTTGCAGGCAGCAGCTTTACCCACTACACCACAGCACCAGCCCCCTATTTATCAGATTTTCAACAATAACCCCTCCCACTCCCTACCTCCAAGTTCTGTGACTTATGTGTTATTCAAGAGAATTTATTGTTTATTAAACCATGATCACAAAAGATCATTTCGGTGGGATACTACCTTATGCTTAACTGATATTCAGCAATTTTTTTTTTGACAAATCTTCAAATGGCTTAGAACTTTTGGTGTATGTATGGTTTTCAAAATCCTTTGCAAGTTAGAAAATGATTTACCCTATATTTATATGAGATTGGTAATTTAAGAGATTATTTAGCAACCATGTTCAGATATTTTCTTTAATTTGCATTTTGAAATGCATGATTGGAATCAATGAAACTATAATAATATTCATATAGGAAAACAACTTGAAACAAATATTATAACACTAAAGAGATGAGAATTTGAGACAATTTATATTAGACTATTTCATGGGGAAATTAGATAGTATTCTATTTTCTAGATATTTTACCCAAAGAAATCTATTTTGAAACATAGAATAGATACATCAGTTTTCTACTATGTTGTATAGAGCAGTGGTGTCTATTTTATATGCCTATACAGTGGAGAAATTTTTACATTGATTTATGTATTAATTCATAGACGTGTTCATTTAGCAATATTAATGAAACAGTTCCAGTGTGCCTAGCATATATAAAGGTATTGAAATAGCAAACTGAATAAAATAGGCCATCCCTGCTTTCACAGATCTTACATTCTGCCAGAGTTTTATATTTCTGTAGTTTTCCCATTTGGAAAAGGGAACTGTTTAATTTTATAAGCTGAATTCCCACAAGCATTATCATAGGAGCATTGACCTTTAGTCAAAGAAATCAGAAATTCAAAACCAAGGGCCTAAATACAGAATTAGTTACGTTAGATTATTACACATTTTTTTGCTTTCTAATAGAGAAAATCATACTTTTAACATTTTTCTTTTGCAAATGTTTTTAGTGAAAATTGTGCTGCTTTTAATGAAGTTTTTTGGAAACCAGAATACATTGTTGCAAGTGTCTAAATGTTGAAAGCATCACATGGTGTCTGTGATTTTAGGTCCAGGAAGATTTGACTGAAGAAAAAAAAAGAGAATTGGAGCATAATGCTGAAGAGACCTACGGTGAAAATGAAGAAAACGTACGTGTGGGATGCACATTTCTACCAAGTGCCTGTGTGTGTGTGTGTGTGTGTGTGCGTGGGTGCTTACACATGTATACATGTATAATTGGGGGGTGCCAGTGAGGAAGGACACCGTTTGGTGGGACTGACTTTAACCCTGGAATTAGGAATGGTTGTAGCAACATGAAGCTTAGGAGAGGCGGCGCCACTGTTGCTGGTAGGACTGTTCTTGTTCACTTGTTTCCTTTGTCCAAAATGAGTAACTTTCTACCCTTATCACAGGGGGAATATTTATCACTGACCCTACACCCTAGTTCTTGGCTTTTTTTCTTTTTAAGGCCGATGATAAAAACAATGATGGAGAAGAACAGGACGTGCGCGATGACAACCGCCCCAAAGGCCGAGAAGAACACTATGAGGTGGAGGAAGAGGAGGAAGACGGGGCTGCCCTTGCGGAGAAGTCACACCGGAGAGCTGAAATGTAGCTGTGTCCGATTTCCAGACAGCGCTCAGCCCGTGGATTCTTTTCAAGCTGCTCAAGAAGAAACCTGCCTACTGAACTCTAGGATATTTAATTACAAAAAAATGAGAACTTAGAATTTTTTTTAACTTTTGTATTAGAAATGCTCATACATTTATATGAATATATTTTGATAACTTAGGGTAGAGTTTCTTTTATATAAAAGCTAAACATGAACGAGAAGCAATTAAGCAAACCTTCCACCCTGAATCTAATTTTTCATAGATTCTGTCATGTTGGAAAGAACGTGGACTTTGTATATGTTTAGACTTGTCACCTTTCTAGCTTCTGGTTCCAGGAGTTCTGTTGTTTGCCTTTGATACAGGATTTCACAACAGGGAGTGTACTGTAAAACGCTGTAAAGACTTAGAGGAGAATGGCTGGTTTACTAATTGTATTTTTGTGTATAGTTCTCATAGGATTTTCCCCAGTGTGTGTGGCTCTGGAATGAGACCCGTGGGCACAGTGGCATACAGGTGGAGGGCCATTTCTGTTGCACAGTAAAGACTGTTTCTGACATTGTTCAGAACAGTTAGAAAAACAGTGAACATTACTGAAAAGCACAGCTGTTCTGCTTGAGAGCCATTGCCTTTGAAAGTGAGATGGTTCCAAAACTCACTGTGGCAGTACCCTGGACTTAATCAGCTACTTCAGTGTTCAAACAAGATTTGACACATCAGTATACTAACCTTTCTGGAGGACCGATGGTTTGTTTAAAAACTAATTTAGTGGGTATGGGTGGTGGTTTCTACATGAGCACCCATTCACAATATTTTTTCCTCTGCAGGCACCTAGTGATATCCATTTCAGCATCTAATTCTCTAATATATTTTTCTCCTTTAAGCTGTATGCTTCATTCGCTATGTAATCACTTTGATAACAAGTATGAATATGAAGGCATATCAAACTGCACAATTTAATAGAACTATTTTTCAAGACTATATAGTGAAATATAAATGTGGAAATATGATCGACTCTCTCATGATCTTCCTGTTTGCTAGCACTGGGTCTGCTTTTTGTGTATGTATAAGGCATTTTAATGATTATGAATTACAATAAATCCCTTAAAAGAAAATTAAAATTCAAAAATTCACCTTGAAATAGAGACATATTTATGTCTCCAGAATAAAGATTTTTGAATATATAGAATTGGGTTATATATTCATATGTGTGTGGTTTTACAGCAATACTCTCAAATTAATAAAAACAAATTTCATTTTCTACCCTTATTGTATGAGTGTAATTTTATTTTTTAATGACCACACTTGTGTATGGTTTTGGTTATTCCAGTTGAGCGATTGTGTATGTATGCATAGGAATGTTTTGTTCAAGTGTATTTTGGGTTTCCAATAATCATAAATCAAATCTTACCTTTATGTATAAAAACCCTTTATGTAATGTAAAATGTATTATATTGTACATAATATTCAGAATACAATTATTTTGGTAAATTTGTTTGTATTTTTAATGTCCCAGTTGCAGTATTTAATTATTTGAAACATATTGAAACTTGGTAATAATCAATAAAGCTATAAAAAAATGATAAATCTTTCAAAGCACCATATGTGATTTCTTATTAGTTTCTGATCTTCTAACATTCTCCAGTTCTTTTTCATGAAAACAAATGTTATAAAGCTACCAATATAGATTAAAAAATTAAATGCCATTCCCAATCTGCTTCTGTTTTTTGTATCTTTCTCTACATGATTGGGACGTGATTTATTTACCCCTTTCCTGAGAGTTAAGAATTTTTATTTTATTTGAGCTCCTTTCGGAGCAAGAAAAAATAAATAGGGAGCCAAAAATATAAGAAGTTTCAGGTGCACACATACAAGATGAACAAAAAGGCTGTGCCACCCTCCCAGGAAGGCTGCCGTTGCAATCTGCTCCTCTCTGTATATGGCCCTCAGTGATAGGGTCAGCCTAACTGCTGTTTTGAGAAGAACTGACCAGCCTGAGCTGATACACATTAATGAGCTGAACAGAAGTAAAATATTCCTTGTATTTATCCTGCCAATTAGTTTGACTTCTGGTGAAACCAGTAAGTGAAAGCATTTGGTACCAGTGACATAATCAATTATTTTTTAAATCATCTACTAGAGATGAATATGGTAGAGCACAAAAAACTGTTGTACAAATGTAGTTACCCCTTCTGCCTGACAAATCTTCCACAACCTCCCAGGTGCAGCCCAGTATCTGCATTTCAAACACCCTGCTCTGGATCCCAATTCTCTAGGGGGTCCTGCCCACCCTTCCTCTCGTCTGATAACATTTGCATCCATAAAGTCCTTTGTTTCAGACCTTCAAGAGAGAAGTTTTTCTATTTACATCCAAAAAGCCCTTTGTTCCAAGAGGAGCAGAGGTGGGGAAGCAAGACCCATCTCCTTAAAAACCCCCAGCCTCAACTGGACTGCGCACTCAGCCCTCTGCCTCTTTGCTGCGCTGCCCGCCTGGTCTGGCCAGGTGTACTCTCTCCACTCAACCGTGTAACCTCGCTCCTTCCCGTCCCCTCCCCCCAAGTCTGAGCAAATGAGCACCCTCTCAGTCTCAGGCTCTGTCTGGACAGGTGCCCATCCATCCTTACGGATGTCCCTTCCCTAATAAACCTTACTATTTTACCTCCTGAAAGGAGTGGCCAAGAGCCGCCATTAAAATGGCCTTAATAAAATAAAAAGAACAGGAACTGAGACAAGCAATTCCAGAAACAGTCCTGGGAAAATGGGGAGTAAACTAAGTTCACAGAGAAAGCAGATAGCTACTACCCAGAGATAAGGGCGACAGAACATCCTGGTATGCACATAAGCCCCCTCCCCTGTGCTTGCTCAAGCTTAACAAAGAAACCGCAAGGCACGTAAGGCACTTAGCAACCCGCTTCCCTTCCCCAACGACCCCCTCCCCTGGTGTACCCCTTTGACCTAGTACTTTTCCACTGACATTACCGCTTTCAAACTGCCATATAAGGCCAGTTGCTGAGAATTATCCAATGAACTTACGCCACCCTATAGTATGTTAATTTTGTGGTTTTGCCCTTTAAAAACTGTGTAAAATGATTGTTCGGGGCTCCTCTCTTGCCCCGCTGCTTGCGGCGGCCAGCAGAGGGCCCATTTGCGCAAATGAAATAAAATTGCCTCCTGCTTTTTGCATCATCTGGTCTGGAGTCTGTGTTTCTGGGGTCGTCACAAAAGGACACCGCTTTTGGGGTCCTTCACCTCCCACTAAAACAACAACAACAACAACAACAACGTAGTTACTGGTTATTTGCAACAGTGACAAGGAAAGACCTAACAGTAAACGCATAATGTGGTCTAATGTGCTGGTGATCGTTGTCATAAAGGAAAATTATGGACATGTATTGAGTCTTTCATAGTACAAGGTGTGTGTGAATAGGATCCACTTTGATTCCCACAGTGCTTTTATAGTGGATAGGATTTGCTCCTCCCTTTTGAAGAACTTTGTCTTCTGGAGTATTTGACATTGTTTAGCCATTTTGAGTTCTTTGTGTTTGTTTTTAGTTCTTTGGTTACACTATGGCACATTCATATTGCAGCATTTTGCCTAGCCATTAAAAAGAGTGAGTTTGGTCAATTTCTGTTCCTGAATCATCTTGCCATGGCTTCTGTTCTAATACCTGTGGCTACTTTACTTCCTAATGTCCTGGCTGCTCTCTCCCATCTATTATACAAGTCTCCTTTCTTCCTGCTTCCTTAAATATTGGTGTTCTCCAGGTTTTGTGCTGGAGATCTTTTCTCTATTTAACCCTCTTCCGACCCATGGGTTGGGCACATGTCTCTCTCCCAGTTTCCCCAACCTGGTTTTCTGTGTTCCAATTCTATCTCCAGTATCATAATTTTCAAAACTGAATTTGTCTTGCCTATCACCTAAAACCTCTTCACTTTCTAGGTCCTATGTTTGTTTAAGTTCTCAGAGTTTCTCAAAACATATAAAGCTTGTCCTTGCTTCTGTCTTTTCTCCCTGGATTTGTCACAAAAATACCTTGCTATAGCCCACTTCCCTCCTTCCTATTGTCCTGGGTTGTCGCTCCCCCTCTTTGCGGAGGAACGACACTAGACCCTGCGCTGTTCTTTTGTCTGCTCAGCCCTTCCCGGGTTTGCTGCTGGTTCTTCCTGGGTTGGCTGCCGATCCTTCCACCTCCGTGGAAGGGCGGCTCCCCCTGCCACTTTCCCCACTTCCGCGGGGGAGCGGCACACTGCCGGCCGGCTCTCTCGGGGGCTGCTCAGGTGTTATCCGGATGTTCCCCTTAGATGTTCCTGGTGCATGTTGTCTCTCTCCTCCTTTATAGTCCTCTTCCACCAATCCCAACTCTGCTACCCACACGCCGAGTACGCTGCTCTCCTCCAATCAGGAGCAGGTCCTACAGTTTATTGGTTGAACTGGAGGCAGCTGTGTAGAAGCTGTTTCTCCCTTCTCAGCGCCATATTGTGGGAGAGCAGATGCATAGAATAAGTCTTAATTCCAGTAACAGTCTAGTCTGAGTTGCTCCCCACACTGGATAGATATGTCTTTTACTTGGGTTCTTATAAGAGTCCCTAACCCATCTATATACTGCTCTCTCCTGCCCATTTAAAAAATCTGTGCCAATATGATTTTCCCCTAAAAATAACACTAACTCTACCCCATTATAAAATTATTTAATAAGTTGCTCTTGCAAATATGCAAAGTTCCAGACACGTGACCTATATTATTATTTGTGATTTGACCCCATCTCCCCTCTTTAGCCTTACAACTTACCAACAACAAACTTACGCTGAGTCAGAATACATGTGACTCTTTTTTGTCAAGTACATTCATCTCCAATGTGTTGGTAAGCAACCTTGACCTTGGTCTCCACATGGGAAATTGACTAGTACAGCCAATAATTCCCCATCATCTTGAACAAAGTATTTGATCCAAGACAGGCAGTTGACCATGACACATAGATTTGATATCTCCCCTGGGCTGTTTTATTGGAAGGCAGTCCTGCCATATTCCCATACATCTCATGACAACCTTTATCCTGGGCCATCTGTTCAAGTATATTTGCATAGCAGACAGCCTTAGAAGCCTGCAATAACCCTCTGGGTCACAGATCAGATTTGTTTTCTGACTTTGACAGTAAAGATGATGTCTTCCTTTGGGGGAGAATTTGGATAGGTTTATTAGCCTCTCTTTTTTTTAATATTTTATTTTATTTATTTGACAAGTAGAGTTACAGACAGTGAGAGAGAGAGAGACAGAAATGTCTTCCATCCACTGGTTCACTCACCAAACGGTGGCGATGGCTGGAGCTGGGCTGATCTGAAACCAGAAGGCAGGAGCTTCTTTCCAGTCTTCCATGTGGGTGCAGGGGCCCAAGGACTTGGGCCATCTTTCACTGCTTTCCCAGGTCATCAACAGAGAGCTGGATCAGAAGAGGAGCAGCTGGGACTAGAACTGGCGTCAATATGGGATGCTGGTGCCGCAGGTGGAGGACTACCCTCCTGTGCCACAGCGCCGGCCCCACTAGCCTCTCCTTTCTTAGCTGAGGGTTTCCCAAGATCCTCAGCTATGGCACAACCCTTTGTGTGTGCTACATCCACTTGTTATCCCCATCACACTTGGGAAGCTAGAGGAAGTGATGTGAACATGAATGAAACTCATGCTGCCCACTGTGCCATGAGAAATGGAAGTCTTTTGCCTCAGACCCAGCAGTCTGGTGCCATCTGTCAGCATCCATGACCCTGTAGTAGCTAACTTATTAGTGTGTAAGGTGAGTAAAATCTCAGATTCTGTACCATTCTTGATATTTTACAGGCAGGAGGAAAGACAATAGCAACTTATTGCTCTCCAGAAGCAAAGTTACTGTATAAATTTTGGGTTTCTTGCATCCAAAAAATAGTCTACAAGGGTAGACAACAAATGTCACCCTCAGAGAACAGCAAAAGGCAGAGACATAGATGAAGAGGGTTGTGGCATCCTTTTCTGGTCTCTATATCTTGTCATCGCTGATGACAGCTAATTCTAGTACAGGTTGATTAGTAAGCTAATAATGTCTGTTTTTCATTTGACTAGTTGGAAATGCATTTCTGTCGTTTGCTATCTGGAGATTCCTGACTGATACCGAATAACATTCCACTCCATTGTATCATGGTCTGTTTGCTACCAAACCTCGATGAGAAACACTCTTCAGCCCTCTTTGCTCTCCTATCCTATCCTTTGCCTGGATGACTGCTTTGGTCTCATGTTAGATACTAGTTCCAGGGCTGGCGCTGTGGCTCACTAGGCTAATCCTCGGCCTTGCGGCGTCGGCACACCGGGTTCTAGTGCCAGTCAGGGCGCCGGATTCTGTCCCGGTTGCCCCTCTTCCAGGCCAGCTCTCTGCTGTGGCCAGGGAATGCAGTGGAGGATGGCCCAAGTGCTTGGGGCCTGCACCCCATAGGAGACCAGGATAAGTACCTGGCTCCTGCCTTTGGATCAGCGCGGTGCACTGGCCGCAGCGGCCATTGGAGGGTGAACCAACAGCAAAAGGAAGACCTTTCTCTCTGTCTCTCTCTCTCACTGTCCACTCTGTCAAAAAAAAAAAAAAAAAAAAAGATACTAGTTCCTCTGGAAGGACCTATCTTCCACTCACTCCACCCTTAAGTCTAGGCTTCCAACTTTTTCTGCCCTATAACATCCATATCTACTATTTCTTGTCACAGTACATAGAGCGGCCTATGTACTTGTCTGTATTCTCCTTGACAGATCTGAGAGTAAAAACTGTATTTATTCGGTTCATTGTTGTATCCCAAGCATTGGCATTTAGTGGATATTCAGTGAATATTTAAGTTAGTATCTTACAATCTTCATCTGTAAAAAGGGAATACTTAGTGTTTCAAGATCATACTACAAATAAGTGGGAGTGAATTATTCTGAGGTGAGTCTGATCCCACCATCAGTTTACAACATAGCCAGTGGTGTTTGGATCATTGTTCTTTTTCACATTCTGAGTTTCATATATTAATAAGATGCATATTAAATTTTGCAAAAGCAGAGAGACAAAAAAAAATAAGTGAAGTTTCAGTCATATGGTGTTGAGGAATAATGAAGAAATTGGAGGTGTTTGACCTAAGAGATGCAATGGAAGGTGCAAATGCATGTATGTCCGTCTTTTTATTATTATTATTTATTTGACAGGTAGAGTTATAGACAGAGAGAGAGGCAGAGAGAAAGGTCTTCCTTCTGTTGGTTCACTCCCCAAATGGCTGCTACGGCCAGTGCTGCGCCGATCTGAAGCCAGGAGCCAGGTGCTTCTTCCTGGTCTTCCATGCGGGTACAGGGCCCAAGCACCTGGGTCATCCTCCACTGCTATCCCGGGCCACAGCAGAGAGCTGGACTGGAGAGGAGCAGCCGGGACTAGAACCTGGCACCCATATGGGATGCTGGCGCCGCAGGCGGAGGATTAACCAAGTGAGCCACGGCGCCGGCCCCGTCTGTCTTCTTTGAAGCAGCAATTGTAGTGTGAAGAATTAAACGTATCTTGAGAAATGGATTAATGGAATTGCTGTGTCTAGAGAAGTTTTCATCAGAATAAATCATCAATTATGATTCATCAAGGGCCTTCTTAAGTGGAGGGATAGATGCAACACCCTCTCAGAAGTCCCTGGCTCTTGTGCCTCACTGTGAGGGGAGCAGCAGTTGATTCGGTGGTGTGCAGTATATGTTCATCCACTGGTTGACCTTTTGTCTGCACACCATCTCCTCTTCTCATTTGAAGCAGACTCTAACCACAGGAGTGGGTGCAAGACCTGAGCTGGACCAATTGTTGAGCCCCACCTAGCAGACCATGGTGACTGCTGGAGGAAAGGGAGCACATCCCAGAGTAACCCGATAACCTCCCGCTGGGTTTCTAGACTGAGGGTGGATAAGGGAAATGTTCTCTGGCTGCTTTGGTGAAGAAAGAAAACTTGTGGAGATAGAGCTGCCAGGACAAAGCTACCCTTCATCACATGGAGAAAACTCATTGTAGCAGGAAAGAGTGAAGCCATCAAAAAAAGAGGAGTGGGGAGAGTGGATGAAAAGGTAGAAAAGAAAGGCAGAAAAAGAATCAGACACGGAGACAGACAAATGATGTTCAAATTTGCAGGTTCTGACTTCGTTTGATTATACTTTCCAATACGTCTCCCTTTGTGGGGAGCAACTCGGACTAGACTAGGTTACTGGAATTAAGACTTATTCTATGCATCTGCTCTCCCACAATATGGCGCTGGGAGAGGAGAAAACAGCTTCTACGCAGCTGCCTCTCGCCAACTTGAGTGATGACCTGATTGGAGGAGAGCAGCGTACTCGGCGTGTGGGTAGCAGAGTTGGGATTGGTGGAAGAGGACTATAAAGGAGGAGAGAGACAACATGCACCAGGAACACCTATCTGAAGGAACATCTGAGCAGCCCCCGAGAGAGCCGGCCGGCGGTGTGCCGCTCCCCCACGGAAGTGGGGAAAGTGGCAGGGGGAACCGCCCTTCCACGGAGGTGGAAGGGTCGGTAGCCCACCCGGGAAGGACGAGCAGCAAACCCCAGGGAGGGCCGAGCAGACAAAAGAACAGCGCAGGGTCTAGTGTCGTTCCTCCACGAAGAGGGGGAGCGACATCCCTTTCCCTCTTTTTTGAAAAGTGAGTTGGAGAGTTTTAACTGATCCCCCAAAACTGACTGACTTCATCGTTATATATTTTTATGGAAGAACACTATCAGCCCAACAGGAGAAATACTTTATTTATTTATTTATTTATTTTGAGAAATACTTTTGATTAAATTTTATTCATGTTGCCCCAAATGTAGCAGTTTCTCATAAATAATGACATGCTCTTTTACCGATCTTTTTCTCTTGGACCTACCTTTAAGGCCCACAATTGTGTTAGAAAAGCTTAGGGATTATTGTAATGAAATTATAAATACTCATGTAGCTTCCTTCTTTGCACCAAAGATTGGCAAACATTTTCTGTAATAGGGCTGATAGTAAATCTTTTTATCTTTCCAGGAGCTGGACACTCTTCTGAAACTACTCAGTTCTGCTATGGGGCAGTGAAGGCAGCCAGAAACAACACAGAAAGGAAAGAGCGTGGCTGTGTTCCAACAAAACTTTATTTACATAAACAGAAAGCAGGTTGGATTTGACCTGCAGATTCAAGACACCTGGTTTATACAATCCAAATGCTTGTTGTAAAAAAACAATCAATTCAGAAAATAGGGGGTTTAGAGCCTAAGATATAAGATTTTTTTGTCTTTTCTTTCTTTTTTGCTAATCTCTCTAAATTGGAGGCACTCAGCATTATCTTAGCTTAACATTGGTGCACTATCTTAAATAATTGGAAATGAAATACTTTTGCCCTTTACCATCTTGGCCAACCTTGTTCTCCCTATCCACTGCATGCCACTAATGGAGCTTGAAATTAAATGTCATTTCTGTTTATTTGTTAGCACATACATAGCATTTTCCCTGAAGAACATGTCTTCTAGAGGCCTAGTTCATTGGAAAACATAGGCCTGAACAAGATGGCATGACATCTTTTGAGCTGGTGTGTCCTTTCTTCTTTTAAGATTTAAAGTATGGGCACCAATTACAATGGCTGCCCATTAATACATTAGAGTCAACTTTGTGGTCTCAGCTCTGAAAACTGGCTGTTTGGGCTCTATAGGTATCTGATTCCTATTAAGGTTATGCACCCTAGTGACACTGGACTTTTTTTTTTCCATAAAGACAATGGGTATACTTTTTTTTTTTTTAAATACTTTATTTATTTGAAAGAGTTACAGAGAGAGACAGAACCAGAGAGAGAAGAGAGGTCTTCCATTCTGCTTGTTCACTCCCCAAATGACCACAACAGCCAGAGCTGAGCTGATCTGAAGCCAGGAGCCAGGAGCTTCTTCCAGGTCTCCCATTCGGGTGCAGGGCCCCAAGGATTTGGGCCATCTTCCACTGCTTTCCTAGGCCATAGCAGAGAGCTGGATCAGAAGTGGAGCAGCCGGGACTCGAATGGGTGCCCATATTGGATGTCGGCACTGTAGATTGGTGCTTTAACCTGCTGTATAACAGTGCCAGCCCCAATTGGTATACCTTTTATATTCCCTTAACCCTGGCCTATTTTCTTCTGTGATGGTTTAAATTTTGTCTGCAGAATCCTTGACAGTCTCCCCTTCGAGAGGTGAGCCTAATCCTCCTTCCTTTGAGTGTGGGCTAGATTTAGATACTGACTTCAAAGAAGTAAAATTAAAGGGAAGGAACTGTGTGACTCAGAGGGGTGGTCATATAAGGCAAGTCACTTTCCTATAAGCGCTTGCTTGCTCTCTCTCTCTCTCTCTCTCTCTCTCTTTCTGATCTCTCATTCTCTCATTCCAGGGGGAGCAGCTACTATGTCATGAGGACATTCAGCTAGCCTCATGATGAGATCTATAACCACATGGCAAGGAACGGAGGCCTCCGATCAACAGCCAGTGAGGAAGGAGGCCTCCTGCCAATAGCCATGTGAGTGAGCTTGAAGCTACGAATCCTCTTGGCCTCGTCAAACCAGATTCCTGGTCCACACAACCTGTGAGGTAATGCATGCTTATACTTTTATGTTTTGGAGTGATTGGTCACAGAGCAGTAGATAACTAATTCACCTTCCAAACAGTGTTTCTGTCTCAAAAGAGAGAGGTGAGGATGGTGGGTAGCTGCATGGTGAAATGGGGCCTATAGCCAGTTACTCTGCAGAGAGCCATGTCCAGAGGCATTGGTGAGGGAAGACAGAATTCAACTTTATGAGTGAAATACATTTAAGCCGACTTATTTGTACAAAATTATTAGATTATGCTTGGCCAACATTCATAACCTCTCAACCTATGTGTCTGGTGAGTCTTTAAAGTTGTGATTCTGGATCCAACTCCCAGAGACTCTGAATTCATTGCCTCTGGGTGCAGGTATGGGTGTCAGGATTTTTACCTTTGCCTAGGTGATTCTAATGTGTGGCCCAGATTGAAAATTACTACTTTACTTCTTAGAAGCTGAGAAGAATAATAGTCCCTCCTCAACATTCTCACTGTCATAGGTAAATTATGGTGGAAGTGAGTCTCATACCAACTTTGCAAACACAGGCAAGTATAAATAATGTCAAAACTTTTCTGAACAGTTCTGGAGAACACAGCTCCCTGTCCTTTCAGGACATCTAGAAGGTCATGAGATGCGAGTGATTTGCTCAGGACAGATGCTATACCCCTCCAGGATCAGAACTTGGCTGCACTTCCATGCTGGCAGAGGTCCTATGCCTGAGTGTCCCCTTAGCAATCTTGTGCCCTTTTTCATGGTGGGGGGAGGGCTGGATTCACCAGATCCTTGTAGCTGTTTGGGATGGGGGGAAGGGTCTGCACAGTATTCCCTCCAGCTCACCCACAGAGTTTGAACACCATCACCCCACGAACACAGCCCTTAATATCCATAGTGCCATCTACCCCATGAAACCTGTGGCAGCAACCTCTAGAAGGTGGCTCTGATGAGAACTCTGGGTTCCCAGTCCTGGCTGCACATCAGAGTCATGGAGAGACCTTTTTCAAGACAGCCCAGCCTTTACCCCAGTCTGCTTAAATAAAAAGCTCTGGGAATAGATCTTTTTAAAGGCTTCTTAACAAATCATGACCTGTGAGGGGAAAGCCCCTGGGGAGGCTGTGACTGGAAAGCTCAAGGGAGGTTTCTGGGCAGTGAAACTGTCCTAGGTTCTGATCCAAATCTGTACCTGGAGTCAAACTCTCACACCTGCACAACAGAAGAAAATGAAAGGTTGATTTGACTGTATGATCATTTAATAAATAAAGTAATGTAACTATTAAATTCTTTAGAGAAGCTCTCAAATTATCCTACCGTAAAGCCAGGATTGAGTCACTGGATTAAATTCTTTCAAGGGCTGATCACCCTCCTTTGGGGTGTGCATTTACAATTGAGGCACCACCAGGGTTAACTTCTTAAGTTAACCAACCTCTCCTAACCACAGAGGTACCCACACCCTCACTTACAAGCACCCTACATGTCTTTGCTAACGTGTTTTAAAGTAAATTCCAATTGCTGTAAGAGTCAGTTTCCACCATCTTTCAAAGGGTCACACCAGGGAGATTTCAGAATATTGCAATAGGGAATTGCATAAATCAATATTTCTATTAATCTCTGCTTATGGAGCAAAAACTCATAATGCAATTGCTTTGCCTCAAAACAAATATTTCTGAAACCTATAAACGGTGGCTTTTATAGAATAACAAAGAATCCCAAAAGGAGAGCAGTTGGCAGTTTAATTAATTTTACTTCTGAGTAGGACCATAGGAAAAAAAATGAATACATCATGAAACAATGTATATGAATGTGTGTAAAGTGAAATGAAACTATCAAGAAACAAATAGTAAGGAATTTGCTCTTTTATTCTGCTTTGTGACAGTGTTGATCATGACATCATAATGCATTAACGGTAACAAACCACAGGTGACATACTCAAGAACAACAGCAACAGGTGTGTAAACTTCGTCCTGCTGGGGGCAGGAGACAGATGGGAATTTGACACCTGGCTACACTGGTCAACAACTTTCTGAACTTACACAAGGGTCTCGATGTCTCAGTCATTCTTTGCCTCCCTTTACCTAGTGGGAATAATCACAGGGATCTCGTTTGTGATTGGAGGCACTGAACCTTTATCTAACTCGTTCAACTTCTATGTTTCTTCCCTCTTCCCACATGCAAGTTAAGATTCAATGAGCAAAAGTTTGGGTGTGAAAGTCATGAAGTATTTCTTAGTGTGGAGACCATAGGCTAAACCTAGATTTATGACTTTGCTTTTTTCAATGATGTTATTTGGTAGCTAGGCTTTATCAGACCTTTAAATATTTCATATATGTAAAGGTCTTAAAAGCAAGTGTGAATTCATTAATCTCTACTGATTTGGGGGACTCTGGCTGGAGGTAGGAAACCAAAGCCAAGACTGAAAACTTTTCTGAAAATAAGAGGGAAACTACTTGACTCTAATAGAGAGTTTATGGTTAGGTTTGGGTCATTCAGGAAGCGTAAAACTCCATGCTGGGTTATAGGCTACAAAAGCTGGTGAACAAGCTGCTGGATGAGGGTGGCCAGAGAGCACAATATGTATTTAACAAGAATGAAAATGTTCTGGGGGAAAACCAGCTATAACATACATTAAAAAGGGAAGATGTGGGGCCAGTGCTGTGGCGCAGAAGGTTAACGCCCTGGCTTCAAGCGCTGGCATCCCATATGGGCGCTGGTTTGAGACCTACCTGCTCCACTTCAGATCCAGCTGTCCGCTGTGGCCTGGGAAAGCACAAATTTAGTTATGTGGGGAAAATCCCATATGGGTGCTGGTTCGAGACCCACCTGGCTCCACTTCGGATTCAGCTGTCTGCTGTGGCCTGGGAAAGCACAAATTTAGTTATGTGGGGAAAGCAGTAGAAGATGGCCCACGCCCTTGGGCCCCTGCACCCGCACGGGAGACCGGGAAGAGACTCCTGACTCCTGGCTTCAGGTCGGCGCAGTTCCAGCCGTTTTGGCCAACTGGCGGGGCGGGGTGCGGGAGTGAGCCATTGGATGGAAGACCTCTCTCTCTCTCTGTAACTCTGACTTTAAATAAAAATAAATAAATATTTTTTTAAAAAAAGGGAAGATATGTCAGTATTTAACTTGAAAGAAATAAATTTAGTTATTTGGGGACAATGCAGAAAGGGGTTGTAGAATGAAATGCTAGCTTCATAGCAGGAAAATACATGTGCACACACACACACATGCACAAATTTTGACTTTTTCATAACACCAGCCAATCATACCACACAAGGGCCAGGATCAGGAGTGTGTGTGTGAATTCCTGCAAGCCTTTTCCTTGCCCTCTCTGAGCCTTACCAGAGCTGCAAAATTCAACGTACTTCCCAGATGTACTTTTCTTCTCTCTTAAAATTTTTGCTAACCAGGTTATGTGACATGTGCTTAACTAGATTATGTGGCTTGAAGTCCTCCATCAGAGATGAGCAGGTTGGCACAGAGTTCTCTCTGGATGAGCTTGGTTTTCTGTATCTGCAGGCTCTCAGATCACTACACTGTGTGTGTCATGAAATCCAGGTGATTTGGGGCTGGGGAGTTGCTGGGTTAAAAAGCCAGGAGATGTTGATGCCTAGAGCTGGGAGAATGAGGATATGGGTTGCAGTTCATTTGCAGTTAGCTATAAATAAAGTAATAAAATAATTTGCATTAAAGTTCAATGCAATTGTGGTCCTTTGCAAAGTTTAGTTACTTTTATCCCAATGGATTGCAGTCCATGATTTCTTTCATGGTTTAATAAGTTCAGTCTGCACCCCTACTTTGGAATGGGTATTAACACAGACACCAGGAGCTCTTTTATCTTCCTATTTCCTAGCTTCTTGTCTTACATTTCTTCAGAGCTGTAGGGAGTGAATACACAAAGCAAATGGATGGAGACCATGATTTCGATCATTTTCTATGCTTTTATTCATTTCAATAAATGTTCCTGGTTTGAAGACTAAATAGCCAAATTAATAAATGCCAGTGTTTCTGCACACTGAACAGAAGGCATATGTGGAGCGGACTTCAGTCCTTTTGACATTTCCCTGTGGCCTGTTATCAGCTCCTTCCCCCTACCCCAATTTCAATGATCACATACATTGTAGTTTTTTTGGACTCTGTATATTAACTACCACAAATCAAAGACAACATGTGATATTTGTCTGTTTGGGTCTGGTTTATTTCAATAAGGATAATGGATTCTAGTTGCATTCATTTTGTTGCAAAAACAGGATTTCACTCTTTTTTATAGCTGAATAGTACATTTTCTTTACCCAGTCACCAGTTGATGGACATCTGGGTTGATTCCTTATCTTAATTTAGGAATAGAGGTGTTAGAAACATGGGAGTAAAGACAACTCTTTCATATGGGGATTTCATTTACTTTGAATATTCCCACTGCTCCCTATTTGTAGGCACACTTGGCTTTGGGCCCCCTTCTCTCCAGTCTACCACCTACTCTCCCACTGTCAGTTTGCAAAGTCAGAATGCAGAGTAATGAACCAGGTGAACTCTGGTCAGCATCCCACAGTTTCCTGATTTGTTTTACTATTTTTTAGAAAACTTTATATTTTAAGGGTAAAGAACAATTCAGACAAAATCTATACTATGCAGGGACTGACTTCTGGAAGAGATTGAATGTTATGGTTTTTCTGTTTTTATAGTTTAGAAAAGCAAACATTCTATAGCTTGATATCACTACTCTCTCCTTCCATACTTTCCCTTTTCTTCCTCCCACTCTCCTTTCTTCTCTATTTATGTATTTTTTAGTTTTTGATGTAATATATTTTAAATCTACATTGGAGGCCAGTGCTGTGGCTCACTTGGCTAATCCTCTGCCTGCGGTGTCGGCACCCCGGGTTCTCGTCCCAGTTGGGGCGCCAGGTACTAGTCCAGGTTGTTCCTCTTTCAGTCCAGCTCTCTGCTGTGGCCTGGGAGGGCAGTGGAGGATGGCACAAGTGCTTGGGTCCCTGTACCTGCATGGGAGACCAGGAGGAAGCACTTGGCTCCTGGCTTCGGATTGGTGGAGCACCAGCTGTAGCAGCCACTAGGGGAATGAACCAACAGAAGGAAGACCTTTCTTTCTGTCTCTCTCTCACTGTCTATAATTCTACCTGTCAAATAAAAAAAGTCTACATTGGAGTTAAAAGGCTTGATACTTCACCAAATAAGAAGTTTAACAAGTAAAAAGCAAAAAGACCCTAGTTTAGTGGGATTACAGACAATGTCTACAAACAATTGAATGGAAAAATGGCCATTTCACCCATATATAGTACATTTTAAAGTAATCACAGAGCATTAAAACTATAGTAGTATAACATTCTTAACCACTGGTTTGACAAAGATATAAAGCAAAGTATCAAAAAGCTGTATTTGTAGCAATACTGATACATGCAGATAATTTTTGTTTGTTTCTATCTATCTATCCATCCATCTATCTTTCTTTTAATTTTAGCTCCCACATATAAGGGAGAATAAGCAGTATTTGTCTTTCTGTGTCTAGCTCATTTCACTCAACATTATGTCTTCCAGTTGTGTCCATTTTGCTGCAAATGATAGAATTTCATTTTTTAAATAGCTGAATAATATTCTACTGTATACATATACCACATTTTAAGACATAGAGAATTTCCTCCTTTGATAAAGAATTCTCAGAAGCCAATAAAGTTTGCTTTATTCACTAGTAAATGTATTCCATGAAAACTGAATAGTACAGAATTAATTTGACAAAAGCTGAGAACCTGGTAGAAGCATATGATTGTTAGGTTTTAGGAGATCTACTTTAATGAAGAAATAACTCAACTCCTCATCCACATATGGAATTCTGTTGCTGGGGATTCATTCTGAGAGGAGGAGTGCAGTGGGGGCAAGAGGCGCAGAGTCACCACACAGACACTGGGAGTTGGGTGAAAGCAAGCCTGAGGCAAGCAGCCCACAGACTCGTTTATTTCAGTTGGTACAGCAGCTTATATAGCCGAGGTAGCCAATCCGGTCAAGGGGCAGTTTATGCCCTAACCAATCACAGACTGTTGCCAGGCAGGCTCCATTGCCATGTGGTTTCCAAAACCATTCCTGAGTATCTGACGCTCACTTGCCAGTGGCCATCTTGGCAGGCCTTCTCATTCCACCACAGAATTCATTAATTAATAGGGATTACAAGGCTTATTTGTATATATATTCTCCACATTAATCATTTGATTATTATACTGTTTCTATAAGTACTTTTTTTCCACTAAGAAAATACAATCATACCTTTACCTTACATGTGAAAAATGGATGCCATCCATATTTTAATGACTGAAGTAAGACCCAGTCAGAAACCTCTTCCCATACTCATTGTTGATTTCTTTTTCTATGTTGCTTACCTGGGGTTACAGTACCAGCATATCTTTAAATCTATAGGTGATGCCTATAGCAATCAAGCTTTTCCAGTGATTTAAACATCCTTAAGTTTCCAATGTAAAGTTTGAAAAATGTCCAACCGTGAATACTACTTCATTTTTCACTGTTGATTGAGACTTAGCCTTTTATGGGCTATTACTGAGCAGCTCTAGGTTCCAATTAATATTATCATTATTTTAAGTATAATGAGTTACATTTTCAAAATTTAATGCAGTTGCCAAGTGATATCAAAGGCAACATACAAATAAGAATACTTTTTCTTTGTCCTTATTTCAAACTAAAGATTCATAGAGTGAAAGGAGAGGGATAAGTGTGAGCAAACAAAGCAAACATTTAAAATGTTTTGTGTAATTACAAAATGGCTTCATAAAGTCAGAACTGACATTAGTAACATTTTTCTTTTGTTAACTTAACAAAATAATTGCCAAATTCAGTATTCAATAGTTTCACATTGAACTAATGAGTGGATTAAATGTACGAATCAATGCTATTATATTATCTTTATGAACAACCAAGAAGACAAGGTCATTATTTTTAAAAGACAGTGGGAGTAGTTCTGGCTTGCCCTTCACCAAGGGCTGTATGGAATTAATTATACAATATGAGGAGCCTAAAGCATTATCTGTCAGGTAGGAATGAAACAATCCATTATTAATGCTAATGGAGAAAATATAGTCCTAGTTTCTTATCACCATGCAGCAACAAATAATTAGCTGGCAGAGATTAATCTTATTCAGAAGCTTAAGTAAAATATTTAAGTATTCTTTGGAAAGTGATCCTTTCAGATAGATGAATACCACCTATCTTTAAAACTGAGCTAAAGAGTAATATTTATAAAATATTGTTCTTGCTAATGTCTAAACAATTGATGTATGTAACCTTTATCTAACATCGAACACATATTGAAATTTAACATTAGCATCTATATTAGTTTCCTAGTGCTGTCACAATAACTTATCAATAACTGGGGGCTTAAAGGAATATAAATGAATTATCTCTTGGTTCTGAGGGCTGCAAGTCCAAAATCTAGATGTACATGAGGTTGAGTTCTTCTGGAGACTGAAGGGAGAATCTGTTTCTTGTTTCTTTCCTGGCATCGGGTGGTTGCTGGCAACACTTAATGTTCCTTGGTGCCAAGATTTGGATGTGGTTTGAGAGTGCCCCCTAGAGATTTATGTGTGGGAAGCTTGACTCGGGGTGGTGGTATTGACAGGTGGGAGAACCTTGAAGGGCTAGGGACTAATGTAATGTAATTTGTCCAGGGGAGCATCACTCTCAGAAAGGATTAATGCTAGCCTCCCGAAATGACTTAATTCTGGAAAGAGCAAGCTAGTTCTTTTTTAAAAGATGTCTTTTATTTATTTGAAGGCAGAGTAACAGGGAGAGAGAGAGACAGAGACAGAGAGACAGAGACAGTGACAGAGAGAGAGACAGAGAGAGAAAGAGGCACTCCATCATTGGTTTACTCTACATAGGTGGCAGGGGTCCAAACACTTGGGCCATCTTCTGCTTGCTTACCAGGCCCATTAGGAAGGAACTGGAATGGAAGCTGAGCTGCTGGGACTCAAATCTGTGTTCTGATTTGTGCTACCAACATTACAGGGGAGTGGCTTAACCTGCTGAGCCACAACATCAGCCCCAGGAGAATGAGCTCTTTGTAAAGAAATAATCCTGGCCCCCAAGACTCTCCAGATTGCTTTCTCAGCATGTAATCTGTTCTACACATCATCCCACTGTTGTGATACTGTCCATGAGACCCGCACCAGAGTCCAAGGAGATGGAGCTACCTATGTTGGATTTTCACCCTCCACAGATGTGAGCTAAATAGACATATTTCCTTTATAATGTACCTAGTCTCAGATATTTTGTTATAGGAACAGAAAATGAATTCATCTACTAGGTATGCAGCTGCATCACTCCAATCTGCCTGCATCATTGTATGAAGCTTATCTTCTAGGTTTCTCTAAGCACATAAGCTTTAAAGGATGGCGGACCTTAGATGGGCACCAATCTAATCCAGAAGGACTTCATCATAACTAATAACATATGCATAGACCCTGCTTCCAAGTAATATCATATTTTGGGAGTGTGAGTGAATGCAAATGTTGAGGGGGGCATTATTTAATCCAATAAAGTATCTTAATCTTTGAAAAGGAAAACACTCATAGTTTTAAAAAGCTGCTAAAAATATATTTTTGATAGTCATGCCCTTGAACTGGAAGTTAAACAACTTTGTTTGGGAAGTATGTTGTTTAACTAATATTGAATTTTACCAGAATGAAGAAATAGTAAATAACTTAATAGTTTTTACAGTTTTTAGGGAATGTTGGCATGGTCTCCATGTACTGTCACAGAAAGAACCAACAAATATTTATCAAATTTTTACTATACCCCAATAGGCATCTTTATGCATGATTGTTCTTTCATTTATCTTAAACATTATTACTATTGATTAAACTTTATTATATCCATTTTTGATTGTAATATCTACAGAAAGGCATGAGGTGTTCAAAACAGAAACACAAAAAAGATGTAGTATTCTGCCTGCTAAAATTTAAAGGAAAGACATACAATTGTATAGACAGGCAGTTGCCAGGTAGTCATCGGCATGTTAGTAAACATTGATGTATTTATTTCCTCATCTGTAGGTGGAGAAGCAATATTTTTATCTATTTCTAAAGACTATTAGGGAGATTAACCAAGTAGATGCATGAAAAATGTTTTAAATGGTGTCTGGACACATTAAGTTTTGTATAAGCATTAGCTATCATTACAAGGAAAACCAAGGCACATAAATATTTAATAATGATGTGGGGAAATGTTGAGCCTGTTGGGCACTCAAATAGTCTCCAGAAAATGGTTTCCCAAGAACACTGTGTAACTTAGTAGTTATAAACGAATCATTTGAGATGGCAATTGATTTTTGTATTAGCAGAAGTCATTTGTCTATTTCAATGTAACAGGTAGGTTTTGGAAGTGTAATGATTTTTTCAGGAGTTGCATTTGCTGTTAAAAATGAACCAGGTTGGAAAAAAATACTTGAAGTGTTTTGGTGGCATTGATATGTTTTTGATACATGTGGATTTGAATGGTTCTCCCTTCAAGGTTCTGTAACAATGGTCCATGATAGAAGTCTGAGCTCACCTTGTTGTATCCCATAAAAAAGATACTAGCTCAAGAAAAATGGGGCAGTCACCTTGAGCATATCTTGGTTATATGTTTCTGTCTCTAAAGAGGAACGTTGGTTGCTCTTGACCCTTAGGCAACCACACTCCACCAGAGACAAAAGCATACCACTCAGGAGCAGTTGAATTTTTCTGATGTTTTCTTCCCCCACCCTAGTCAAAGCTATAGTGGAAATGGAGGGTTGGTGATCACAAAGATTATCGGGCTGTACCTGCACCATAGGCTACTGGGAAGGACATTTTTCCTCCATTGATATCCCCTGGTAGTATTTAAGGAAGATATAGGTGATAGATGATGAAAATGACATTAGGCTGTATGAGAAAACCATTTATGTGGTTTCTCCTTGAAACTCCAAATATAAAAGCCTCTTCGTGTGCTTCCCTGTTCTTTTCCTGAATGTTTCCCTATTGTCTGCTTTAGAAGTGGGCCCAATAATATTTTTTCGGTCCCTGCTTAGCATGCACAGAGGGGAACCCAAGGTGGGGAGCTGCCATGGTGCCTGGCCTGGGCATGCCAAGAGGAGGGAAGAGTCCAAGCTCACTTGCTGGGCATTTCCACTTGCCAGTTTTCTATTCAGGAGTAATAACAACAAACACTGGTTTCACTAAGCATGACTGGGCAACAGGAAGGGACCCTGTAAAAAAAGGAAGTGAATTTTGGTGGTTAAGGCAGAGGTACGCAAAACCTGCTGCTACAGATTGCAGCATCATCTACCCAGTGCTGCTTGTTCTGGTACAGCTGGGTTGGAAAGGCTGCCCGAGGCCTTGTTTCACCACTTGCTGCCTGAAAGTGGACCTGGTATCACCTTACACACAGCAACGTCTTGCACATGCGAAAGGTGAGCTACACACTGTGTTCTTCTTTCAATGCCTTAACATGTCTTCGCTTTCCTCTACCACAACTAATTTCTGCAAATAAGGTTTATGACTGCTGCCAAGAAAAAGCAAGAGTAAATTCTAATAAAATTAAATTAATGTCAGATATTACATTAAGTATTAATTAGGAAAGCTGTAAAATAACATTTCCTTGAGAGGTTGATAAGTGTTACAGGATAAATGGCTTCCATAGTAAAGTAAGGTGGCAAATATTAGAATAAACTATGTTAAACTGAAATTGGGAGAGTGACCACATTATTTATTATCCAAACTGGGATACTAATAACAGAGAAAGGGAGTGCTATTGATGTGTAAGCTAGGACAATGGATAAAGGATAAGTCAAGATCATTCCACGCTAATATGGATGTATGGTCACCCAATTTATTGTATGTCACACTAGAACCTTTATGATGATACTAAACTTTTGCTTAGGTAGGAAATATTACATAGCATTTCCTAAAAACTATGTTTGGAACATGTTGAAGGTCTAATTTGACCAGTGTTTTTAAAGCACTGGCATTAAATGTGTACTTAGGAAGGATGGATTCCACTTCTACCCCATTTTATACTTGAAAGGAAGCTACATAAAAATTGAAAGAAGACATTATCATTTCTATATGACTTTTAATGCCTATGAATGATGTTAAATTCTTTCATGAGAACTTTAATTGTGTAATATAAATCCTTGGGATCCAAGGTTTCTAAGGATGGTTGATATCCCATTAACTTTTTAATAATGTTATAATACCCCAAGAGGAAATTGGGTCTCTCCCTAAAATTCATTAGAACACTTTGCCTGTTCTGTGTACATTTTCATCATGGTGAATTTTGATTCCAAGAGTCTTTAATGTTTGTTTCAGGGAAATGCCTTATTGTAAGTCCCTTTCTTTTATGAACCAAAGCTTATTTAAGTGCCGATTCCCCTGTTGCGGGAACTATCCCTCTTACAATTGTAGCAAATGTTTCTAACTTTATAAACTGATAATAATGAGAGTTTAATAGCTGTCTTCACCCTGAAGAAAAAATGGTTTCTAACACATTAGAGATATAGAGACTTTGCTTTCCTAGAAAAGACAAAAACCAAAATTGGCCCCAGTTTTTAACCTTTAATTATTGAATAGTTAATTGAATATTATTCTTAGCCTGTTTCAATCTATTATCAAGGGGCCTCAAACTCACAGATTAAAATTTAGCAGGCGGGAGGAATGGGGAGAGTATCATGATTGAGAGCATGAAGGAAATCAGACACTGGGTTTCAAATGAATATTAAGACTTTCAAATAACTGAAGTGTGTGGATAGACTGGTGATATTTACTGTACTACAGCACTGACTTCAACTGGGAAAGTCAAAGAAGGTCATGAGGGTGGTGAGAGCCAGGAGGATGGAGCAATTGTACCAGCAGCTTAGAAAGAGTAAAAGGTACGGGGCAAGCTCAACCTCAACAGCAGCTTGAACCTTGTAGGAACTCAACCAATAAGTCACTACCCAGTGAATATTTTTCAATAAATGAATGGTTCATAAGAACTAGATACTCCATGTTTTGCTAGTGTGACTTGAAAATAGAGATAAAATGAAAATTCAGAATGGGTTTTCTGGTCTTTTTGGAATCATAACACAGAGAATAGAAAATGTGCATACCTTTTTCATTCCCTTGAACAAGTCATTGAGATTAAGATTTTTTCCAATTTTAGATGATAATATTTGCTCCACCTACCTCATTTGATTACTTGAAGACCAAATGACAGAGTTAATAGAATATGTTATGTGAGCATATTGGATTATTACTCTTTGAAGGAATATCAATGATTTCTGTTAGAAAGTTTTCTCTGTTGAGGAAGTAGTGTTAATGGGGTAACATGGATGAGTGATTCTGAATGGTACATTAGATTCACCTGGACAGCTATTAAGACACGCCTGTGTCTGTCTTGCTGCAAGAAATTCTGACTTAATTATTCTGGATAGGGCCAGAGCAGGTATGTTTTTAAAGTTCCCCAGCTGATTCTATATGTGGGTAAAGTTGAGCACTATTTGGAGGTGGGGCTAGAGGACAGGTAGCACCCACAATGTTTTCCTATATTGATTCAGCAAATGTTCATTGAGCATCTGTTAATCAGCCATACACTAGCACTGGGCACTTGTTAATATAGACAAAATCCTTGTGTTCCTTGAGCTTACATTCTACTTGGGAAAGGCAGACAATTAACAAATACATATTTTATTATTTTTCAGTTTTATCAAGTCTTCATTAACAAATACACATTTTATATACTTATGTATACATCATGATTTTTGTTATATGTAAACATTGTGAAATGATTAAGTCAAGCTGATTAACATAACTTTCACCTCACATAGTTGTCATTTTTTGTGGTGACAATATTAAAGATCTTTATGCTAACTAATCTTCAATCATACAGCATGTTACTTTTGTAAAAATATTTATTTATTTATTTATTTGAAAGTCAGAGTTACACACACAGAGAGAGAGAGAGAGAGAGAGAGAGAGAGATCGGTCTTCCATCCAATGGTTCACTCCCCAATTGGCTGCAATGGCCGGAGCTGTGCCCATCCAAAGCCAGGAGCCAGGAGCTTCTTCAAGGTCTCCTGTGCAGGTGCAGGGGCCCAAGAACTTGGGCCATCTTCTACTGCTTTCCTAGGCCATAGTATTTGCCCCACCCTGTAGAGAGTTGGATTGGAAGTGGAGCAGCTGGTTCTCAAACTGGCGCTCATATGGGATGCTGGCGCTTCAGGCCAGGGTGTTAACCCTCTGCACCACAGTGCTGGCCCCACAGCATGTTACTGTTAACTACAGTCATGCTATACAATGGATCTGCAGAACTTACTACTTTTGCTGGTCTGAAAATTTGTAGCCTTTGTCTAATATCTTTCCGTCTTTCTCCTCTGTTCACCCCATCCCATTACCCTGACCCTGGTAACCACCATTCTCTCTTCTTTGAGTTTCACATATAAGTGAGATCTTATAGTATTTGTCTTTCTGTGCTTGGGTTATTTCAAATAACATTATGTCCTCCAAGTTCATTAATGCAGTGTGTAGTGGCAAGATTTCCTTCTTGAATAATATTCTGTTCTGTTTGTTCACACACACATGCACACACACACACACATACATGTCTTGTTTATCCCTTTACTTGTTGGTGGATACCATTGAGATTGATTATTTTCTTGACAAATGTGCTGCAGTGAACATGGGAGCACAGACATCTCTCTGTCACTGGTTTCATTTCCTTTGTAAAACATACCCAAACATGGAATTGCTGGGTTATATGATAGTTGTTTTTAATTTTTTTTGAACCTCCAGACTGTTCCCATAATGGTTATGCTAATTTACATTCCCACTACTAGATAAGAATTCCCTCTTCTCCACATCCTTGCTAACACTTGTTCTCTTTGGTCTTTTTGATAACAGCCATTCCAACAGTATAAAGTGACATCTCACTGTGGTTCTAATTTGCATTCCCCTGGTGATTAGTGACAGCATTTTTTCATATATCTCCTGCCCACTTGTATGTCTTTTTTTACATTTCATTGATTTTTAAGAAGCAATTTTTTCCCATAATTTGACATCTCTAAAATCATAATGTGGTTTACAATAGATTTTAGAGGAAGCATCGCAACATACAGTTTTTAGATAATGTCTATTTCCTAGTGGTAAGTAGAATAATAGTACTTGTAAATTATTATATCTAAGATTCAATGCAACATAGTAATATAATTTCAAAGAAAGTCAAGGAAATTAACCTCTGCACAATCAATACGATTTCATATTACATAATTCAAAAATTTAAAAAATAATGCAATAATTAATGGGATATTCTCGTGGATAAACACTGTGATCCTTTCATTAAGCTTTTACTTCCCTGGCCTGACACTGTAACCACTCCATAGACACTAACTATTTAACTTAACAAATATTGTGAACTTTTATCATGTGTGTTATCAGTTCTCCATGTCTCATGTTTCTCCACATTTTGAGAAGTGAGGCACTGAATATCCTCTGTTTAAATTATCTTTTTAAGGATGTTTGTAGAGCAAACAGCTTTGGAAGACAGAGATAGTGGTCCT
Source organism: Oryctolagus cuniculus (assembly GCF_964237555.1). Taxonomy (NCBI): domain Eukaryota; kingdom Metazoa; phylum Chordata; class Mammalia; order Lagomorpha; family Leporidae; genus Oryctolagus; species Oryctolagus cuniculus. Next base: position 112,500,223 of record NC_091435.1, read on the forward strand.
CTCTTGAGGAAAGTGCAGGCTTGCTTTTTGCTCATTATAAAAGACTTGGGTCCCCTAAGCCCAGGGTTTCTCTCTTCGATCTTTCCTGTAACACACTCTGCTGCATGTTTGGGTATCATTTGATTCTGTCGGCATTGACCTTTGGGAATTGTCTGTTGGAGCACCGGTGCAAAAGATGCTGATACTCTTGTTTCTACTACTATTTTTGTGAGTAACAAACTGTCTTGTGTCTGTGAACTAGAAGTCTTGAGCCATCTACAGGCATTCGTGAAACTGTGGCTGGTTAACTTGTTAGGGTGCAAATAAGATCAAATCTCAGCCCTACTACAGTTCATATCAATCAGTACTCCTTCCAAGTGGTTCTTTTAAGTTTTGCTAACTTAGAAAAACACTAAGCTGCAGAGATTATTAATAGAATGAAGCAACTTAAGGAGAAAGATATATGGAAGCCAACATAGATGTGTTGTATTTTTCAACGTAAACAGCCGTAAGAAATCAAATACAGTTGAATGTGGTGCTGAGAAAAGATTCCCTAACCAAAAGTCATAATTCCTTGCTGCTTTCCTTAAATGAGCCGTTTTTCAAAACTAGAACCCAGGTAGTGAATCTGGGGCAGAGTTCCAGGAGAGAGAATTTGGAGATAAATGGTAATGTTGTTCCAGCTTTTCCACAAAGGGCCCTAAAAATTCACAACATAATGCCCTTGTTTCAATGGGTGTGGTTAGGGCTCAAGTAATAAATGGATTTGGCCTGGGTCTTGCCTTGTAGTAATCCGTAGAACCACTTGGAGTCATTCCCATTCCCAAATGGACAATTGTAATAGACATACTCAGTAGCTGGCAGATCCTCCATATTGACTCCTCAGTCTGTGGATAAGAGCTTTGGCCAAATGGAGGCTTCTAAAGCTGCTCCTCTACAGTCTTCCAGAATAGTAAATCACAACAACTTCATGTCTCATGGACAGTGGCAGAGATTATTGCTGCCTTTAAATATTTAAAGACTCAAACTTGTGGTCCCTACCATACTCAATTTAAAACAAATTCTGACAAGTGAATTAAGTTGTGCCAGATGTGTTATCTTTGCTACAGCAGAATAACTGGGCTAAGGTGTATGGTAAGTGGCCAAAGATGTGCTGAATACATCCTTTTCCAGCTCTTATCAGGAGGGTGGTTTTGAGGAAATGGATTTGAAAAGATGGAATTTATCAAGGTTCCCAGACCTTATACCCTTGCCCTCTTATCTCTGCGCTAACACATCTCTACCTCTCTGCTAACTGCTGTCATGGTAACCGACAGGCCCACCTGCTTGGCTAGCTGCCCATCACCCTGTTATGCAACAGCTTGGCTTTCTGCTACTTGTGTCTTGAAGTTCATATAAAAAGTTAGGGAGCATGGGTGGGTGTGGATATCTCATTTCAATACAGTAGACCACCCCAGACAAGTGTTTTTTTTCTGTGTATATTTTCACCTACCTTTGTGAATAAAGAAGTGTGAACTTGTGCAAGGCTCCTAAGTTGTTCTTTGGCATGTCTGAACCCAGACCCAGTTTCTCAGGGGTTAAACTCCTGAATCAGATTGCTAGAAGTAGTTCACATGAACTTGGAATGGGCTTGTACTTGAGCTATGTTAACTTTCCTTTCTTCTGTCATAATATAGTTAAATGATGATCTGTAGGGCTTCTCATTGGCTCATTATATCAATGATATTTTAATAGGACCAACTGTGCAACAACTGGCAGGAACATTAAAGGCGTTGTTAAGGTATTGCATTCCAGAAAGGGAGAAAATGTATTCTATGAAGATGCAATAACTGTATCTTCATCAGTGTAGGACATAGGGCCAGTGGTCTGGGGCATATTGGGATAGCCTGTTAGAAATAAAAATAAATTATTTCATGTTGTACATAATAGCATTTAGAAGGAATCAGAATGCCTGGTAGGCCACGTAGGTTCTGATGGCAGTATAACCCAGAATTTAAAAAATGGTTCTATCTCATACACCAGGTGACATACAAGACTTCTGACTTTGAGTGAAGCATGGCATCAGAACACGGCCTGCCTGGGGGACAAATGCTCTGCTGCCTGAGCCATGGGACCCAGGAGCCTCTTTGATCAGGAGTATCACACATGGGAGAAGATGCTTGAGTTTCTGAGAAATTTCTCTCACGAAAAACTTCTTGACAAAAAAAAAATAAATAAATAAAAGAATGTGTAGGAAGAGGAAGAGAAGCTGGAAAAAAGCGAGAAGAGAAGGAACAGAATCCTAGGCCTAAATCTTTCTTACAGTATTATATATAATAATATACCATTATTATCACATTATTATTATTATTTTTATCATAAAAATTTTAAAGCAGCTTAAATGCCAAGGCCCACCTGCTGGTTAAACACAACGCCTGGTTAAACACAGGATAGGTGTTTGGCCTAGCAGTTAAAATGCAGTTTGGATGCCCACATCCCAAATTAGAGTGCATTGGTTTGAGTCCTGGCTCTGCTCCTGATTCCAAATTCCTGCTAATGTGCACCGTTAGAGGCAACAGACGATGGCTCCAATAGTGGGGTCCCTGCCACTCATGTGGGAGACTCAGGTTGAGTTCAGTATTCTAACCAGAAATACTCATTTCAGGGTTTGTGAGTAGCTCAGTCGTTAAGTCTGCAGCCCATATCAGAGAGCCTGTTTGGGTTCAACTGTTCAGCTTCTACTCAGCTTCCTGTTGACATCTGCTCTGGGAGGCAGCGGACAAAGGTCCCAGTACTTAGGTTTTAACATTATTTGAAAGACATTGATCAGGATTCCAAACTCCAGAGGTATTTGTACTAGAGCTTCAGATATCTCTGTGTGCTATTACACCAGCAAGTTGATTAGTTTTCATCAGCACTTTCTTATTGGTAAAATATGTGATGTTACAAATATTATTGATCAGCTAGAAATATTTTATAAACATCTGCAAACTAACCTAAATAGTATATTTGAATCTGGAAAGCCAAGTGCTTAACACTTAACACCTGTGGATTGTGACTTCCGATTTCATCATCTGTCCCAGCAAAAGTATAGCTGATCTTCACCTTGGAATATTACTAACTTCTTTGCTTTCGAGTGAAACTTCCAAGAAAACTGCTGAGAGCTTGCCTAAAGATAGAGAATTGGAACTCCTGATTGCTATGGAGCGTTTGTGTGTTTGGCAGAAAGCAAGCTGAGTTTTGCTCTCATTGTGAGAGATCCCCTGACACAGAGGCAGCTAGGACGGAGTCCTGATTTCTACAGGTCATCAATCTTTACCACAAAGAATCTAACAACTGAAAGGATCCATAGTAGGTCTGGCGCTGTGGTACAGTGATTAAAGCCCCAGTCTGCAGCCCTGGCCTACAATGCTGACATCCCATATAGGCGCCGGTTCGAGTCCTGGCTGCTCCACTTCTGATTCAGCTCTCTGATGATGTACTTTGTAAAGCAGCAGAAGATGGTCCACGTGCTTAGACCCCTGCACCAATATAGGAATCCTGGAAACCTGAAGAAGCTTCTGGCTCCTGGCTTTGGATCTGCTCAGCTTTGGCTGTTGCAGCCATTTGGGGAGTGAACCAGCAGATGGATGATCTCTCTCTCTCTCCCTCTCTCTCTCTCTAACTCTATCTTTCAAATAAAATAATTTTTTTTAAAAAAAGAACCCATAGTACACTATTACAAAAGGCAAATATCAGTATTACCCCTATTTTATAGATGAGGCACCTAAGGCTTAGAGAAATAAAGTAATTATCAAGATGACAAAGAGCTGGGAATGGAGGTCTGAGAATTATTCTAATATCCCTCTTTGCGTGCTTATATTAGGTGAAAACAAGAGGATACCAATTGTATTATTCTAACCATGGGAGAAAAATAAAACCAAACAAAAACTGTGCATTAAAGAACTAAAATGAATTATAGAAAACATTGCTAATAAGCAGTGGGGTTATGGACAACTGTTTTTCCTTCTATTTTATTATACAAAATTTGTGCAACTAACAAGTAGACATTTACAAAGAGGAAAAAATTTATTTGATTCCTTTTTAAAACATTTCTGGCTAAAGCAAACTGTTCTCTCAATGTTCCTTGAAATAGGATATATAAGGATAAAAACACATTCATAGGCCAAACAATTATTCTCATGTCATAGCTCTAAAATAAATTTATACTGTGGCACTGAATTTTGAAACACAAAGAATCTCGGCCAATTCATTATTTTCCTATCATTAGAGTATTTTTTAATTTTCTGGAATTTCTTAAAAATAGTAAATCGGTTTTATTGACTAAAAAATGTACAATGATTGTTTCAAAGCCACAAATGTTGAAAAGGAAGGGAAGTAAATCTAACCTTATGTTCTGCTTTAAATTTCTTTCTGCATAGTTTATGGGAATATAATAATAAAATGCATTGCAAATCTTGCTAAACATCCCCCGGGTGAAAGAGGAGGATATATTTATGTTTCATGGTTGCTGTTAATAATGGGAGTGCTCTAGTATGTTTTGCTTATATGCTGTCTGGGTTTTTTAAGCTGGTGAATTAGAACTTGATAAATATGAATGTGACTGACACTACGGATGAATAACCCCACTCTGGTGACACTCATTTTCCAAAATTGTTTTCAGTACAGCAGCTGCTCCCCGAGTTTTGTATTACTTTTCAATGTGTTGAGATATTTTTAAATGTTAGCTTTTGGTTATGCTAAGAAATAAATGTAAGGCAATATGATAGTAGGATTTTGTTTACCAAGTAAGAGCTGGTAGAATGACCATCTCTCTGCCTCCCCGATTCTTCTCTCTGCACTTAGAAATGTGGGCAATTATTTGTTTAGGTTTACATATATGTGTTTGAACCTTTTGTTTACTTATTATGTTTCAACCTGCACACTATCTTCATTCTGGAACCAATTCTGGTCTTGGTAACAAAAAACAACAAAAATTGTGACGCCAATTGCTAGAATGGCATTCAGCTGCGTAGGCAATGTCTTCTGTAGTATTTCTGTTTCTTCAAAACAAAAGGAAAACATTGATTATGCTATTAAACGAATATGGTAACAGGTATATGAATAGCTAGAGGTTTTTCTGGTATTGCTGGTAGTTATAAAATATGGAGCAGGTTATTTGAGACTTACATAGAGATTCATTAAATTGCCTCAGTGGTGGTTTAACTGTCTAATGAGGAGAATAGTTCTGCTCACGATGGACCACTGAAGTCTCCCTCACAGATTAGACTCCAGAGGTTTAAAGGCACCTTTTTAAAAGAGTTGCATGCAATATAACTCAGGGGAAATGCAGTCTTTGCCTGTTCGAGTCAACCATGTCTACAGGACTGCTTAGACTGTTACACAGCTTCTCAACATTTAACCATATTGTCACCTTTGAAATTCTTCCATATGAGGAAACAGCCTCTCATAAACATTGTCATGGGACACTTGGGGTCAATTAAGAAGCTTTTCAGCATCTATCCAATGTAAAAATCAAACAAAAAAATGAAATGACTTTTATACTATAATGATTGACTATTTTTTGCTTAAATAACTATAGAAGAAAACCACTTATTCTTTTATATATATATATATATATATTTCTTTTCTGATTAGTCTTCAAACTAAGAATAGCAATGGAGAGAATAGGAATTTAGCCTGGTGGTTAGGATGCCTGTGTCCCACTTTGGAGCACTTGGGTTAAACTCTTTTTTAAAAAGTCTTATTTATTTATTTGAAACCCAGAGTTACATAGAGAGAGAAGGAGAGGAAGAGAGAGAGAGAGAGAGAGACAGAGAGAGGTCTTCCATCCACTGGTTTACTCCCCAGTTGGCCGCAACTTCCGGAGCTGCGCCAATCTGAAGCCAGGAGCCAGGAGCATCATCCAAGTCTTCCCACATGGGAGCAGGGGCCCAAGCACTTGGGGCATCTCCCACTGCTTTTCCAGGCCATGGCAGAGAGCTGGATTGGAAGTGGAGCAGCCGGTACACATATGGGATAAGCACTGCAGGTGGCAGTTTTACCAGCTACACCACAATGCCGGCCCCAGGATTAAATTCTTGATTCTGGCTTCTGACTCCAGTTTCATGCGGATGCAAACCCTGGGAGGCAGGGGTGATGGCTTTAGTAGTTGGGTTCCTGCCACCCACAAGGAAATAAAAATAAATTATTTTTGAATTTTTGAATTCCCAGCTCTTGTCTCGTGATTCCTGGCTCCAGCCCCAGCTCAGCCCCAGCCACTATGGACATTTGGGGAATGAACCAGCTGATGGGAAATCTCTCACTCTCTGTTTTTTTTTCTCTCTCTCTTCTATCTCTCTTGGCCTTTCAAATAAATAATTTTGAAAAAGTAACAGTGGACTTTTTTTTTAAGATTTACTTTATTTATTTGGAAGAGTTACAGAGAGAAGTAGAGAAACAAAGAAAAATATCTTCCATCCGCTGGTTCATACCCAAATGACCACAATGGCTGGAGCTGAGCTGATTCAAAGCCAGGAGTCAGGAATTTCTTCTGGGTCTCTCATGTGGGTGGTGGGTCCTAAGGACTTGGGCCATCTTCTACTGCTTTCTCAGGCCATAGTAGAGAGCTGGATTGGAAGAGGGGCACCTGGGTCTTGAACCGGTGCCCATATGAGATGCTGGCTACTGCACCATGGCGCCGGCCCCGAGTATTGCATTGTTTTAACCAGAGTACTCTTCTGTTCCCCAAGTTTTTCTTAAACTATATTGTGTCCTAATTAGTTTTTGTATATTTCTTTCTGAATAGGTTGAATTCCTTCAGGAGAGAGATTACTCTTGAATTTTTAAAAATGATTTATTTATTTATTTCAAAGTCAGAGTCACAGAGAGAGGGTGGGAGAGCGAGAGAGAGATCTTCCATCCACTAGTTCACTCCCTGAATGGCTGCAGTGGCCAGCACCGGGTCAGGCTGAAGCCAGGAGATAGGAGCTTCACCTGGGTTTCCTGTGAGGGAAGCGTGGGCCCAAGCACTTGGACCATCTTCTACTGCTTTTCTCAGGCTATGAGCAGGGAGCTATAATGCCAATGATTGAGCATTATATATAGCTGAATTTCAAAATAACTTGTTAAATTGATTTATACATTTCAGAAGAAAAAGGAAGAAAGAGAAGCAGATTGCAGAGAGAGAGAAAAGTAACCTAGATGGTTAATGGGGTGAGATGCCATTTTAGAAAACATCCTAGTACCTGGTTTATTTATTTATTTTTTTAAAGATTTACTTATTTATTTGAAAGGTAGAATTACACTGAGTCAGAGGCAAAGCGAGAAGTCATCCATCTGCTGCTTCACTCTCCAAATGGCTACAATGGCCTAAGTTGGGCTGATCTGAAGCCAGGAGCCTGGAGCTGTTTACAAGTTTCCCAAGAGGGTGCAGGTGATATGGGACTAATCAGGGAGATAGAATTAGGCTCATGAGCTGGAGGCCACACCCTCTGCTCCCTACATGATCTCACCTGTGTCCACCCCCTGTCAATCAGACTACTAACCATGCCCCTTTTGGAAGTAGATAAGAGGCTGGAGCGCACTGAGCTGGCACTGTTTTGCCACTTGTTGTGCCTACTTTCCTGTGCCTCCCGCCCTCTCCTGCCTGCGTACCCTCTTTCCCTTGCAGTCTCTGGACTTCTCCCTAGAAAAGGTGTGGGGAGCAGCTCGGACTAGACTGTTACTGGAATTAAGACTTATTCTATGCATCTGCTCTCCCACAATATGGCGCTGGGAGAGAAGAAAACAGCTTCTACACAGCTGCCTCCAGTTCAGCTAATAAACTGTAGGACTTGCTTCTGATTGGAGGAGAGCAGCGTACTCGGCGTGTGGGCAGCCGAGTTGGGATTGGCAGAGGAGGACTATAAAGGAGGAGAGAGACGGCACGCACCAGGAACATCTAAGGGGAACACCTGTGCAGCCCCCGAGAGAGCCGGCCGGCGGTGTGCCACTCCCCTGCGGAAGTGGGGAATGTGGCCAGGGGGAACTGCCCTTCCACGGAGGTGGAAGGGACAGTAGCCAACCCGGGAAGAACCAGCAGCAAACCCGGGGAGGGCCGAGCAGACGAAAGAACAGCGCAGGGTCCTGTGTCGTTCCTCCACGAAGAGGGGGAGCGACAAAAAGGCTGGTATGGAACTCCCCATTTACTCTTCCTAACCAGTTTTCCCTTAATAAAGCCCTCATGTTCCTGTGTATTTCTCTCTTTCCAAATAAATCCTTAACTTTACCATGTTGTCTGTCTCGTATAGGTCAGTGCTTAGAATTCTTAGCTAAGTAAATGGCAAGAACCTAAAAAAAATGTATTTTTTTTATTTGACAGATAGAGTTAGTGAAAGAGAGAGAAAGGTCTTCCTTCTGTTGGTTCACCCCCTAAATGGCCGCTGTGGCTGGAGCTACGCTGATCCGAAGCCAGGAGCCTGGTGCTTCCTTCTGGTCTCCCATGCGGGTACAGGGCCCAAGCACTTGGGCCATCCTCCACTGCCCTCCCAGGCCACAGCAGAGAGCTGGACTGGAAGAGGAGCAGCTGGGACTAGAACCCAGTGCCCATATGGGATACTGGCACTGCAGGCACAGGATTAACCAAGTGAGCCACAGCGCCGGCCTATTTTGCTTCTTGAGTAAATCATCTTTTATAGACTTCATATGCAAAAAATAAATAAAATGGACTTCCAGTAAAATTGACGTGATAATGAAGAATTTCTGTACCAGAAAAATCATTAGAATGGTAGTACACAATAAATAGAATTTCAGTGTTTTCTGTGCTTTTAAACTGATTATCCTTTAGGCTGAAGACTGAACCAGATACGAGAGATTACCTCAAATGTGAGTGGAGAAGGGAACAAGGAAGAATTCAGAGGGAGAGGAGATTATGATGGGAACGGAGGGAAATTATGGATGTGAGACCTTGAGTAGAAAGAGAAGGCATTGAAAGAAGGCACAGCTTGAATCAAAGCGTAGAACCAGGACGGCTTGAATCAGGAGTAGCCGGTACACAGGGGAGCCCGGATTTGAAACTAGGTCTGAATATGAACCCAGGTAGGTCAGATCAAAGTTAATTTTCTTCTAGAACTCAAACTTTGTCCTTAAATGCTCAGAACTCAGCTGTGGGATATTTTTCCCAATTTTTTAAGGGTTTAAAAGCAAGATTTATTAGAGTCAGAGACATCCAGTCAGAGCAGCACAAAGGGGAGCCCCAAGAGAGGCAAAACCTGAAGGGGCTAGAGGTACTGGGCTTTCTAAACACAATTTTGGAAAAGAAAAAATCTTGACATTCAGTACAAGATGGAGACAAAACCCATCAAGACCTGATTTGCAATCTTTTATCCTGTCAGGCTTGCTCATGATAAAATAAAAAGAGCCATCAGAAGTGTGGGACACCTAATTTGCTTTACAGTAAATTGGGAGCTCAGAAGGAATCACCACTTCCTTGCTATTCCAAGACTGGAAGCTTCCATGGGGTGGGCAGGCAGGCACTTTTGACCTTGCTAAAGGCAACCTCCGGGGAAAGTAAGCGTTTTGCAAACCTAAACCTCCATCAAGACCACCCTGACTGCCCACTAACCCATCTGACTCCCCACATTCCCTCCCTCTGAAGAATGGACCCTAACTTCTGTTAGGGGGTATAGGACTAGGACTGTGCTGTGACTTTCAAGCTGAGCAGGGGCAGAGTAGCAGTCAAGACAGGGTTCCAGCAGCAGTAGCAGTGCCAGCTTGCAGAAACTGCTTCCATCTGAGTTTCATGTGCATGGCCATCTAGAATTTCACTGTTTCAAGTCTGGAGGAAACAAATCTAACACACAGGTTAAACTCCCAGGGTGTAAATCAAAGGACAGAGACATTAACAGAGAGCCTAAACAAGGAGCTATCTAAACCATGAGGAAGTTTTCCCATTGAGAGGCAAATAGAAACTGACAGGAAGAACCTGATAATGAGCAGGTGGGCTAAGGCCTGACCAGGTATATATGAGGGCCAGACCTCTCTCTTCACATGGGGTGCTGGTAGAGACATCATGAGGGAGGAGTGAACCTTCTTAGGGAAGGCACCTAGCTTGCTCGGGAGGACAGCCAGCCTGAAGAGAAGGCAGGTGGCATCTCTAAAGGAAATTTACCATTCTGCCTGTGAATGTTATTAACCCTACTTGGCCATCCCCTCAATAGTGATGGTTACTTTGGAAGCTAGGCCAAATTAGGGGCTTTTTTTTTTTTCTTCTCTTTTTTCAGCTTACAGCCAACAGAATCTGTGGCTTCAACCCAGGAGTTCTTAAACCCCTAGGGCAGTTCCATTTCCAGTGACCCAGCTCTTGGCTGGGAGAGCTGCCAGGGCTCTCCAAAAGCTGACTTCTGTGTGCATCTGAAGCCCTGGCTTCCCACATTGCAAACCAATGCCATTTGTGGTAGACTGGCCTGCTGGGTTTCCTTGATGCAGATCACTGTGTAAAGCAGCCATTAATTGGCCTGCCACCTACCTTTACACTGCTACCACTACCTAGCTTGCTCTTCTTCCTCCTGGTTTCTGGTAAAGGAAACCAGAGACAGGCTTTAAGAGGATGCAAGTCAAGGGGGTGCTCAGTCCCATTCCTAATCTTTGGTGGCCTAAGCTAGAAATATATAGGCACAGACATGTTCTGGTCATGGATTTTCTGTGAGGTAGACAATGCCCATGAGGAAAGCTACGTCCCCGCTTTAACATCAAACATGATGACAACCTTGTCTGTAAAATTTGAAAGTTATAAGAGAAAATTTTACTTACCTTCATTTGGTCTGAAAGGGAGGCTTTGCCTGTTCACTGTGCCCGTGGCAAAGTAAATCTAGCTGTGAAATCATAATTTAAGCTCTCCTTTTGGCTAGGCCATTATTACAAAAAAATGTTAGTCAACCCTTTTATAAGTTCTAAAGATCAAACTGTACATCCTGGAGAGTCCTCCAGTATACAGTCAGTTTCCCATCTTGAAGAGAATAGAGAAATGAGGGAACAATGCCTTCTATGAATTTAATTTAGCAGTTTAAATTTGAACAGTCTTTTTTTTTTTTTTTTTTGACAGAGTGAACAGTGAGAGAGAGAGAGAGAGACAGAGAGAAAGGTCTTCCTTTGCTGTTGGTTCACCCTCCAATGGCTGCCGTGGCCGGGTGGCACAGCGCGCTGCTCCAAAGGCAGGAGCCAGGTGCTTCTCCTGGTCTCCCATGGGGTACAGGGCCCAAGGACTTGGGCCATCCTCCACTGCACTCCCTGGCCATAGCAGAGAGCTGGCCTGGAAGAGGGGCAACCGGGACAGAATCCGGCTCCCCGACCGGGACTAGAACCCGGTGTGCCGGCGCTGCTAGGTGGAGGATTAGCCTGTTGAGCCGCGGCGCTGGCCAAGCAGTCTTATTTATAAGCCAATTAAAACAGAGCTCTTAAATTTCCCATGTAGATATACAATATGAACACATGTATAACGTAACATGTAAGATAGAACAATAAAGTAGTTTCAGTAATAGCTTCTTAAAATCTTAGCTGTTTTTTTAAATTGTCATCAGAATTATTTCCTGCACCTGAATTAACCATGCTTTTTCTCATTTGGAACCTGTTGTCCATTTTTGTCTTTATCTGCTTACAGAATTGTCCCTAAAGTACTAATTACAATAGAAGTCAGGGGAAAGAGGTCCTTTTGGAACCTAACGGAGGACACATTTAAACACAGAACCAACAATGGTTTAACTTCATGAGTAGTAAATCTGATTTTTAGTGTTTGGAGAACATAAAACTAGATGACAAAAGATCTTAAGTAGCCAAGTTTTTTTTTTTTTTTTAATTTTTTTATTTGACAGGTAGAGTTAGAGAGAGAGAAACAGAGAGAAAGGTCTTCCTTCCATTGATTCACACCCCAAATGGCTGCTATGGCCAGTGCTGCGCTGATCTGAAGCCAGAGCCAGGTGCTTCCTCCTGGTCTCCCATGGGGTGCAGGGCCCAAACACTTGGGCCATCCTCCACTGCCTTCCCGGGCCACAGCAGAGAGCTGGTCTGGAAGAGGAGCAACTGGGACTAGAACCTGGTACCCATATGGGATGTCGGCACCACAGGTGCAGGATTAACCAAGTAAGCCACCACGCCAGCCCCCAAGTAGCCAAGTTTAATATTATAAACTCATTAACCAACAAGAAGAGGCACTTGCTTACTCCACAGTTTATATGAGAACACTTGTAGGATTTTATAAAACATTTATCACTTTTAGGCCTCTGGGCCTTTCTCATTAAGATAACCATCATGTTTGAAAACACAAGATCAAATGACTTTTGTAACTTTTGGAAGTTTGTATCGGTAGCATTTTACATTATCATAACTTAAAATTTGGCACTACTTCACACCTAGACAGTACCTTTAATGTAATCCAAGCAGCCTTATTAGTTGGTATCTCTACAAGATAAAAGATGTATCCTTCGATAGTCCTTTGATATTTCCAAGGGCCCAACTGGAAATATCAAAGTCCAAAGAATTTGGAACTTTGATTTTTTGAATGCCTGTCAAAGATGCCAAGAAGGCTTAAAATATTTGGTAGAATCAGGATCCCTTAATGTCATGACATGACATAGACCAGATTTGATCATTGTTACAAAGTGATTACTCAAATGCTTTAGAATAGGTATTATTTAAACAAACCATAATTATTTTAATAAAAAAAACCTCAGCTGTTTTTAAACAATCAGAACTTAACAGAAACATTAAGAGAACATAATAGATTACTTCAGCAGAACACAATATCTGGATCTTGGCCATTCCAAAATTCAGAAATAAAACCTTAATTCTAAGTGTTAGCACATAAAATGATTCCATAACTTGGAAAATTTTAACAGAGTCAGAACTAGGAAAGAGAAAATAGTTTACTGGAGATGGCTAGAAAACTGACAGTCACCAAATAAACAAAAATTATTAAAAGGAGATACTGCAGTTTTTTAAATAGATTTTTAAAACTCTTTCAAAATATTTACTAACAAATTTATATTGCTAAAACTTCATTGTTTTAACAAAGGATCAGATTCTAATTCTATGCAAAAGTCTCCAAATTAAGACAATATTTTCTAAATTAAGATAACAGATCGAATTCCAACTTTAGTTACTTGAATTTTTTTTTAGTTATTTTACTAATTACTTGAATTGAATTAGTTACTTGAATTATTAGTTACTTAAATTATTTTTCATATGGACAATTTATGAAAACATATTTGTTAACAAACCAAATAGTTTTTCCATAGAATATAAAGTGCTAAGAGTACAAAGTTTAGACACATTTATCTCATTTGCCTTTACCCAATTTACACTTAGAAATTATACCTAGATGACTTAAGATGCTGATATTATATTGTATCTTTGCCTGAATTAAGGTCAAAATTACATTTATATAAAATTCTCCTTTTTATAAAACTCTAGCTAGAAATCAGTGACATAAAACAGAGATTATAAAATCCACCTTTTGGGGGCTAAAACAAGCACTGAATACCCATTGCTATTTCATCAGAAGCCCATTTGACCAAGTTGCAAAACAAGTTTGGCATTACAAAGCAATTATTTTTTAAAGGCAATGATCTTTCTAGATTCAAGAGAGAAATTCCTTTAAAGCCAATGTCTGGCTGCAGCTGAACCAAATTTTCATGCACAAGATTGTTATTTACCAAAGACATCCCTTTAGATTTTCATTGAATTTGAATCTAGTTTTCCACTGGAGATTGTTGACCATTATGTCAGGTTTAATGGGAGAGGGCATCCATCAGAGCAGATGGGCATCCCTCCAGACATTCCTAAGGAGAATCTGATAGGAGGCAGAATAAAGTGCAATGACCTATAAGGAGGCTCCTGTAAGAGCCTGAGAAGAGACAGGGTTGGAGAAAAACTGGAAGCCCTGCAAAGAGAACTTATACCCCCAAAACCAAAAGCTAATAATGGACATGTCTAATAGTGGGTTATCAGTCAAACCAGCCTCAGGGATGAGTAGTCATCCCAGGAGGTGTCTCAAGAAGTCCAAGACTTCATCATACAGATTCATCCATATATATTCAATAGCATCTGAAGTTATTGGGCCTAGATTCTCACCCAGGAACCCCCGGGGGGAAGTTACAACAATGGGGGCAATGGTTGTCTGATTAAAAACCTCTCCTACACCAGGATGAAAAGCCTCCACCACAGTCAAACACGATAACAGAGGGACCCTGGCTCAGTAAATAGACCCAAGGATTCTGTGACGCTGGAAAATAGATTAATGCATATCAGAGCACATGCAGGGAAATAGAGGCAAGAAGGCCAGGTAGGAGACAGAGTTCTGAGACAGGGAGTCAGAGTAGAGGGGCTGGCACATCTCATAACTCACTTAGACCAAACTTCTCCATCCTCTAGCTTGTAAGCTGGACAGATGAGGCATTTTTCTTTAAGCTCAGGGGTCAAAGAAATATCAAAGTAGATGATTTGCCTCCAGGCTGGAATGAAAGGATAAAGATGGAAGTGCACTTCAGGCCTTATTTTTCCAGAGTTTGAGATGTCTCTCAAAACTCTTGCTTCCTGTGGTGTCCGGAAGTGCAATGAAGCCCACAGGGAAGGGAGGAAGCTGAGGGTGGAATTAGCAAGTATCACCCACTCTCACTCAGCCTTCCATGCCTTGTAGCCTCAGGTCTATATTTTCAGCCGACATCCTAAGGGGCCATCAGGGGTCTGATGTCCAGTCAAGGAGTCCTTGAAAAGTGCCAGAAAGTGGCCCAGGCCTGAATTTCAAGATTACTCCAAGCCCTTCTCCCAGCCCCAGGTGTTGGACCAATCCCTGGGAAAGGAAGCCGAGTTGGACCAGCCAACATTCCCAGATCTGAGTCGAGAAGTATGAAGAGTGGAGCCTCTGGCTTTGTAGCTCACGAGGACCCCAAAATAGCAAGGTGCTCGCTCCCTGCAGGAAGGTGCACGTCCCGGCCCAACACCATTTTGGCTGTCGGGGTCTGGTGCCCGGCCACAAGGCCTCCTGGAAGCACTGGAGTGTTGCCCCCGCCAGGAGCCATCAATTGTCTCAAGGACTTCCATTCCCATGCAAAGGGCCAATCCACACAAGAGGGTGGGGAGGTGCTTCACAGCCCCATGCCCACACAGGCTTGTCAGGGACGGGGTCCAGCTAAGAGATTTTCAGAACCCACCCAGCCAGTGCCCTTCAGTCATCTCAAAGCCTTTTACCAGTTCTTTTATGAAGGGCTGATCCACACTGGGGAAGAGAGGGGTTAAGATATAGTCTCACCTCCAAGGGATTGTCCTGGCCTTTACCAGCAAGCCTTGTCCCTGAGTCTTAAGACCGACAGCCATACCATTCGCTTTTAATTGGCTGACAGGAACCCAGTGTTTTTGAGAAAATGAGAATTTCTATGGAGGAGAGTGAAATCCTCTGAAAAAAAAAAAAAAAAAAAAAGCAAGAGCCATCCGCATGCTCACCAGTCTGGCTTCGGATGATCCAGTGCTGGCTGGAGTTGAACTTGAGCAGCATCTGCATCATGTTGGAGTTGCTATCCATGTCACAGCACCAAAATGCTTACCAATGAAACAGTGGCGGAGAAAATATTATTGCCTCGGTTCTTTGTCTCACATAGAAGAAGAATTTCCAAGCATACAAGGCAAAGAGAAAAGCAAGATTTAAATGTTTAAAAGCAAGACTTATTAGAGTCAGAGACCTCCAGCCAGAGTAGCATGGGTGGGAAACGGGGGTACTCAAGAGAGGCCAAGCCCCTCCTAAGTCTTCTAGTGTTGGAATATGAAGGGCAGGCAGAGATTTATTTACATAGAATTTCTAAATGGAGAGAATGGATGAGATGGACAAGTTGGGGGACAGGGCCTTCCAGAGTTGGAATTATTTTTAGAAACCATTTGGTTCTCCCTTTTCCTTTTACAAATGTGCCCATTGAAGTTCCGAGTTTAGACAACTAAGATACACCAAACATCCAGATGGTGACAGTCAGAAGCCTGAACCCCGGTCGCTTATTCTGCAGTCCAGGCTTCTTTTTTAGGAAGAGGCTGAGTTGTATTGCAGAAAGATCCCAGGCTGTGGAAGGCATATGGCTTGTTTCCAAACTCTCTCCAAACAATTGTGGATCTATGGAAGTGTTTCAGAGAGTAACTGACATGTAGTTACTGCCCCACTGATACTAGTTACTGGAATCATTGCCATTAATGGCACAGGATCTAGGCTTTGAATCCCCCTTCCTTCCAATCTCATCTATGTGATCTTGGCGAATTTCTCTGTACCTTATGTTCCTCTTCTGTAAAGCATTGATAATAAAAACACCAGCTTCATAGGGTTACTGTGATGATTAAATAAACAAATGAAGCATAGAGCTAAGAACATCATTGCTATATACTCTGTGGAACTACTATGCTGCCAGCTGCCTCTTGTCTCTCACTTCCACTTCCAAGCCAAACACTTGTTGGAACCAGGCCACATGTGGGGCTCTAACCAACAGGACACCTAGAAATGACTTTATTAGGGTTTCTGGTCTGCACTATAAATGTCAGACTGGGTGTCCCATGAACTGCACAACATGAACTGCGTCACACCACACTTCAACTGCAACCTTTATTTCGAAGTGTTCCACATACATCCCTGTATGCATCTGAGCCTCAGATCTGCATTTTCAACTTCTGTTCCAAAGACTTGCTCGGTGTGGAAGCAACGCCCCCTGATGGTGTGGGAATCATATTGTTTTCTAAAAGTGATTCTTTTAAAGCTTGAAATTGTACTCTGTATTTAGCATCCTTCAATCAGGTCTCTGGAGACATGTTCTTGCCACCCTGAATTCTGAGTTTTCATTTTGAACAGGCTCCCCGAGGTACAGTCTTCCTGCTGAATGCCAGCAGTGTGATTAGTATGCTTTAGCTAGAAACGGGTGAAGGAAGTAAACGATGGGTTTTTGAAGATAAGACATTTGAATTCTCAACGCACAATGATTAACCATCTCCTCCTCCACTAAACATAGACTTGTTTATTTCTTGCTGTGGTTTTTCTGTTTAGGAGTTTTCAGCCTGGAAGTCTTTTGTTAACACACATACAGGAGCAGTCCTCACTGAGCTTCACCTCATTTCTAGAATATTCTGTCCAGTCTCACTCCATCAGTCCTTTCTTGGTTTACTGTGTGTACTTGACTCTTGCCTAGTTTCCCCACTCTCTTCATTCACACAAGTTCAAATATTTCTTCTGTCCATTGTTTGCCATTTTGCTGACTTATTGGATACAGACAAGAGTGTCTACATTATCCCTTGCTTTGACTGTGAACTTTATTATTGCTATTTTTAATATAAGCCTTTTACTTTATAAAATTTGCTTAAGAGGTAGAGAGAGACAGAGAGAGAAACAGAGAGAGAGAGAGAGAGATAGAAAGATATAGATAGATAGATAGATAGATAGATAGATATAGAGAGATCTTATATCCAGTAGTTCAGTCCCCAAATTCTTTCAACAGCTGGGGATGAACCAGGAGCCGGGAACTCAAACCACGTCCCTGATATGATGACAGTGTCGCCGGAGTCTGCAGCTCCTGCAGCTCTTTTTCCTCTGCCAGATTTCACGTCTTATGTCCATAAAGAATGAGGAACTTGAACAATGAAGAGTGTGTAAAGGAGAAATGATTTATTGAAAGAAAACAGAGAAGTTAAAGCAAAAACAAAAGAAGTAAAGGATCGTGGCAACACCAGGAGGAGTCCTGAATGACAGTGAAGGACCTCTGTCTAGGGGTCTTTACGTCTCCAGATAGTGGGAGACAGGCCTGGGTCCCTGTCTTTCTAACCAGGAAATCCACTGTCTCTTATGGTCGATGTTAGTAGGAGGCTGGAGTCAGGATCCCAAGCTGAGTATCAAACCCAGATAGTGTGATGTGGATGTCACTGTCTTAACCACCATTAAACTAAGCCTCGACCCTAGTTGTGAGCTTTGGGTTGAAGAGTTCTGAATTTACATTTACCTGAGTCTCAGATCCACATTTCAACTTCCTGAGGTGCTTCAGCTGTATCAAATTAATTTTTACAAACAGATTTGTATACATAGAAGGGAGAAAGTGAACACACACTGCACTAGAAGGAATCTGCTAAGATGTAGATAAAAGGAAGCTTTGCTGGACAATAGATTTGCACAGTCGATGTGCCCAAAGCAGGGTTAAGAGAACGACAGAGAGTGTTGATATATGCATATATGAGAGTGACTTCAGATGGAGGAAAAGGAGCAGCTCATGTTAACCAATGCAATGCGTATCTTTGCTTTATTTTTTTTCACTCATGTATGCTACACCCGAATAGGGTAAAATCAGGGGCCTAGGATACACAACCTAAAGGCTAGTGATTGTGAAATATTCACTTTAATCCCTTGGGGGTCCACCAGATTTCTTTTAAAGAAAATAGTGTGGGCCTGCGCCGTGGCTCACTAGGCTAATCCTCTGCCTTGCGGCGCCGGCACACTGGGTTCTAGTCCCGGTTGGGGCACCGGATTCTGTCCCGCTTGCCCCTCTTCCAGGCCAGCTCTCTGCTGTGGCCAGGGAGTGCAGTGGAGGATGGCCCAAGTGCTTGGGCCCTGCACCCCATGGGAGACCAGGAGAAGCACCTGGCTTCTGCCATCGGATCGGCGCAGCGCGCCGGCCGCGGCGGCCATTGGAGGGTGAACCAACGGCAAAGGAAGACCTTTCCTCTGTCTCTCTCTCACTGTCCACTCTGCCTGTCCAAAAAAAAAAAAAAAAAAAGTGTGTATCTTGTCTTTGTACCTTCTGAAAAGCTTATTTTAACAACATAATTGGCATGTTGTCTTCTTGAGGTCTTCAACTAAAATAAAACTTTATGAAATGCAGACACAGGGGCCGGCGCTGTGGTGTAGCAGGTAAAGCCACCGCTTGCAGTGCCGGCATCCCATATGGGTGTCAGTTTGAGACCCGACAACTCCACTTCCAATTCAGCTCTCTGCTATGACCTGAGACAGCAGTAGAAGATGGCCCACATCCTTGAGCCCCTGCACCCACATGGAAGACCCAGAAGAAGCTCCTGGCTCCTGGCTTCGGATGGGCAGAGCCTCCGGCCGTTGCGTCCAATTGGGGAGTGAACCATTGGATGGAAGACCTCTCTCTCTCTCTCTGCCTCTCCTCTCTCTGTGTAACTCTTTCAAATAAATAAATAAATCTTAAAAATAATAAAAAAAGAAATGCACACACATTCTGTCTTCCAAATTTTCTTGGCTAAAATGTGCTTTTGTTTTGTCTTCTTAGTCAACTTTGTGAGGAATTACTTAAGGCTTTTGGGAGTCATGTATTAATTATTTCATTTTCATGAAACAAATCTTTTAGAGGAATGCTCCATGGGTAGTTTCAACTTCTCATTATTTTTTAAAGCTTCTCTACAAAGTGCCCTTTTCTCCTTAGGCATAGAAGTTTGTTGTCTAAAGCTACAAAGGTGAATGATTTTATTTTCATTATGGGATTGCTCCTGCAAAAAACCAGATATTGATTCTTTTGTTCAATGTAAAATCATTTTTAAAAACTTGTTCCTTCTTTTTCTTTAAAGATGAGAATTTTAAATGCATGCTCCTGCTTTCTGATAAATTGCTATCTAACTTAAGTTCTCTACATCATTTCTTAATTTTTCCCAGGTGTGACAATAATGAGATAGAAAAAGAATTTGAAGAAGTGAATATAAAAAAGATTTCTCTTGTGTCAAATCTTCTGAATTTCTTTCCTAAAACTTTTGAGCAAAGCCATTTTGCACAAAGCACTACCAATGACAATGAAGAGGTTGCAGAAGAGATTTGTATCCAAAAGAAGACTTTTCACTTAATGAAACAATGGCATCCTGTATCTATCCTATTTTTATTGAGGAATAATAGAAAACAATATTCCTCTCTAACACAGAGACTGACTTTATATTGTCTATTTGATAATATGGTTATACATTTAATTTTAAATGTGTACTTCATTGATGGAGGTGCAAATTGCAATATTTATAGGGATAATTGGATGTTCTCTACCAAAATCTAAAATACCTATGGTTTTAGATGCAACAAAATTTTATCCCTAGGGACTTGCTCTGCAAAAGTGCTGCTTTGTGTGTGAAACAACCAATCTACAGGTTAGCTTCTGAATACTAACCACTCACATTGGAAAAACATCCACATACTTCTATGTTAGGTTAAATAAAAATTAAGGTATAACCATATCATAGATATCATACAAATATTCAAAAGTCAGTGATAAAATACTGAGTGTACCAATTATGAAATGTCTAGATTAAAACCCAAGTGGTAGAACAAAGAATATAAAATATTAACATTTACATCATAAACACATGGATAATTATATATTTAGGTAGTGCTTGCATATGCCTAAAATATGTTTGGAAATATATCCCAGTAAAACCTAATATTTGCTGCAAATATGGAGCACAATTAGGAAACTGTGTGGAAGATGGTGGTAAGAACTTTCACCAGTGGAGTTCTGGTAAATGTTTATTAACTAGCTGGGGTAGGGGGACACTTGATTTTTAAAATTTGCCAATTACTTGTGTAAACACTCCCACAATGTTCCTTTTTTTTTTTTTTTTTTTTTTGAGCCAAAATAAACTACACTGTCTATTTTTGAGCTGCCTGTTTGCTGGCACTAAAAGCAGAGTTGGGAACAGCTGTGAACAGTACGTTCTGTGAGCCAGGTCAAGCCAGATTCAGCATAATACTGTTTCTCACTAATTGCCACATTGTAGCTCCAGCATTTTAAACTTTGAAATTTTATTATCCATTCAAAATTGTAGGTAAAACAAAAAAAATTTTGTTCATGCTGAATTATTTAGAGTAAAACGACCAGATATTTTAAACAACAAAATCAAGATTTTTTTTAAAGATTTTATTTATTTATTTGACAGGTTAAGGGTAGAGTGACAGACAGTGAGAGAGAGGGACAGAGAGAAAGATCTTTCTTCCATTGGTTCACCCCGCAATTGGCCGCTATGGCCGGAGCTACGCTGATCTGAAGCCAGGAGCTAGGTGCTTCTTCCTAGTCTCCCAGGTGGGTGCAGGGGTCCAAGGACTTCCAGTCCGGAGAACTGGACTGGAAGACGAGCAACCAGGACTAGAGCCAGAGCCCACATGGGATGCTGGCACCAAGGCGGAGGATTAACCTAGTGTGCTATGGCGCCTGCCTCAAAACCAAGATTTTATAATGTTAAGAATAATAACAAATGATCTAAAAAAATTATGTATCTTTTCACTAAACTTCAAATATTTACTACTACTGCAGCAAAAAGTTAAACTCAGCAGAATTTTGGAATTATTGTGAAGTTTCTGGTTTCAAATACTTAACATTATCTTTATTTTAAAGTTTTATTTATTTATTTGAAATGTAGAGTGACAGAGAGAGATGGAGAGACAGAGAGGGAGGGAGAGAGAAAAAGAGAGAGCTCCCATCTTATGATTCACTCCCCAAATGTTCCAGACTGAAGCCAGGACCCAGAAACTCCATCTGTGTCTCCCACATGGGGTTCAGGATCCCAAGTATTTGGGCCATCATTTACTGCCTCCCAAGCACATTCATAGGAAGCTAGATTGGAAGCGGAGGCAAGACTTGATTACAGACAGATATGGATGTGGGCATCTCAAGAGGTGGCTTAACTCACTGAGGTACAATATTCACCTCTCACCATTGTTTTATGAAATTAGTTAAGTGTTTGTTTAACATGCTAAACAAGCCCTACTCAAATGGAGAGAGCTATCACAGTAAGTCAATCAGTAAGGAGCGCTTTCATGAGCATTTCCCATTCCTTTCCAGGCTTGGAGATTGATACTACCTCCTGATATTTGATTAGTAAATATCTCTCTTTTCCAAAGTTCTTTTTTAAACATTAGTTATTTATTTGAAAGAGAGTGAGAGCGAGAGAGAGCGAGAGAGAGCGAGAGAGCTTGCTCTTCCAAATGCATTCCCCAAATAGCCCCAGAGTTCAAGCCAGGAACCCAGAACTCCACGTGAGTCTCCCATGTGGATGGCAAGATCCTAAGTACTTGAGCCATCCTCTGCTGCATTCCCAGACACATTAGCAAGGAGCTGAATGAGAGCAGAACAGCTGGGTCTCAACCTGGTGCTCTGATATAGGATGCCAGCGTCACGCAGGCTGAGGCTTGACCCTGCTGTGCCACAATCACCACCGTACACACCCACAGTTATTAATTTTCATCCCCACATAGCAGAGAGAAACAGATTTAGAAGGCCTTTCCTGTATCCCACCCATAACTTCCTCCTCTCTAACCCATACTTTCTAAGCACTCTTCACTAGTTTAAGGATACAAGTATGGTCACGTATTTTTAGTGCAATCATCTGTACCCCTCACATAACATATTTGAAGATGCTGATTATCCCTTTATGCTCCTAGAATCAATAAAAACCCCATGGGCTTACTCATTCCAAGGTGGCCACTCTTGCTTCCAAATGCCTCAAGGAGACACAACTGTTGAAACCGATCGATCACTCCAGTTGGCCCCAGGTTAATTGTTTTTGTTGTTTCCACTCTGTGTCATTGCTAATACTAGTTCTGTGCAATATGATACTTTATTGTTCACTCCTACAACAATGCATATGTTATTCATATCAATGCCCAGCCAAGACTTGCACCATTTTTGCATTTCAAGATTATAACTCTAACTTATGCCCCAGAATAGAGGTTGAGAGCATCTCATATCCCCTTTATAAGGCTGGTGTAACTATTCCACAAGTGTTGTGAGTGTAGACAGCCAAGAGCTCACAACTGCAGCATTCTCTAAATAATAACCTTGAAAGAACAGGAGTATTTTTTGGGAAGGTTACACCTGCACTTCCCAACGCTAGAACAAACCACAGAAAATCACTAAAAAATAAAGAAGGCCAACCCCTTTGCCACAAGGTGAAATGACTCTCGAGCTGGCACAAGGCCTGGCAAATAAAAGGGAATCAATAACTATATCTTGAATGATTGAATAAACAGTTAGATACTTGAATATACTTTGTGGTATATGCAAAGCAAATATTTTATGAAGACAGTATGTCAATATTTTCTTTGGTTTACTTCTAGGTTATAGATAATGGTAAGGAAGATCATCTCATTTGAAACCTGTACAAGATTTTGCTTATATTTTCCTCAAGCATTTCTTTTCTTACAAACAATACACATCTGAGTTTTTCGCAGCTCTAGCTGTGTAGTTTTTCATTGCTGTAGCACAGATGTGTACCACCACAATTTTATGTTCAAGCTGCTGTGTCCTCTAAATTTGAAGTCAGTTTTAGCACAATGTAAGGTTTCAGTGATGTAGAGGATGAGTGAGAGAAATTGTTAAGACTTATCAACCCACTGGTTTTTGGGATGAGGAAGAAGGAGTAAAAGTAACGGATTTTGAGGAGAAATTTGTTGTAAAAGAAGAAAAGAGAAACAATATGAGAAATTGGTGAGTACGTTTTGGGGCACATGCTTTTTGTGGGGCTGATTGTCTATATAGGCGATTTGGAACGTGTGGTTGCAATTGAGCTGTTAAAAGGAAATCCAGAAATTTGGGATATGTATGTGTATACAGATATAGATACACACACACACATAAAACATATATATCCCCACCATGGTTGCAACAGTATGAGGTAAGTTCTCCCAGAGAGTGAATATAGAGAAGTCTTTAGAAGGATTTTTGAGGATCTTTCACAATCAATTGTAAGTTGGAGTTTTTGTGCTTTATTTCTAGTATGAATAACAGATCATGTCTGAATATTTATTGTCTAGCTTTTCAATTTAAGCAGACAGCAGAAATAATTATTTTAGGGTGCTTATAGCTTGTAACAAATTCAAAGTTAAATAGTGTATTTATGAGACATGGGTCTTTGATTTCAAAAGATGCAGAACTCAGGTCAGATAGAATAAAGTTGCTATAAATAAGCACATATAATAGACAATCCTATTCTGATTTTGTAAATGAAGCCTATTCTGATTTTGTAAATGAAGCCATTAGCCATCTAATAATCTTGGCAAGAAGTGAGGAAGCTACAGCCAAGTGAGAATCGTAAAGAACAGATGGCTGTCCTCAGGTGACAAATACTTAACATGAGCCATGGCTGGCATTTCTCCGTAGGTTACAAAGATCTTAATGACCTAAAATTTATTTTAACTTTCTTTGCTTCTTTGAAAGAGAACATCAACCTCCCCAGTCTCCTCAGGCATTTTTATTGTGAAAATGATGTCTTTGAACACAAAATATTGACCTGAGCTACATCGACAGAGTGGAAGAGCTTGGTTCCCCAACTGTTTTTGTTTATAGGAGACCTCTGTGTTTCAGGGATTTTTGTTCACAGCATCAGTAAGCAAAGGGAATATTTGACAGTTCAGTAAATTAAATAGTTTGGTCCAAGTAGTAAGTGTTGATGTCCTAACAATTTAGTTGTCAATTGAAAAAAATGATAAATTGAAAAAAAATTACATGTCACTCTTGAATAACTGCAATTGCTTCAGAATTGCTTACATATACCAGTGGTATTGCACAACTTTGCAAACCTTGTAATAAAATTGGACACTATTTCTCTCACTTCCTGTGTCATGTTCATTTTTTGTATGCCAGAAATTGTAGAAAACTTATAAAATGTACGATGACATACAAAAGAATGTTTTGCAGTCTATGAATTAGCTTAAGTTTGTAGTTAATTCATAGGACATCTGATAAATGGTGTTACTATTTTCCCTTTAAAAAAAGTATCAGTACCCCCCTGGTTTCTTTTTCATCACTTTGAGGTGCTTGGCCCATAATGGGAGAACTGAAACTAGAGAATTTGGGGGTAATCAGAAATCAAAATGGGACCATGGGACAAAAATCATTTAGATTATCTCTTTCGATTACAACTGGTTTCTTCACTGTTAGAATGTAAGATTCTTTGAGTTCATGAGGCCTTATCACTTTCCCAGTTATTCATCACATGGGTTTGTGCAACTCCCTTTCTAAAGAATCTAATTAGTTTCCCAGGCAGAGCAATAACTTTTTATCCTAAGATCCCATCAGAATTCTTGAATTAAAAGGTCAGACTATGTCACTACTTTAGTGGGCTGCATCCAGGAATCATGTAGTTCTGACAAGGTGTGATTTGTTTTCCTCGTGGGAGTATATTGAGCTGTTTCTTTGGTACCTTGTTAAAGGACACAGTGTCAGAGCTTTATCTATTAAAGGGGATGGGAAATGACTCTGCATCTAATCACTATCAAGCCTAGAGGTGTTTTATTAGATGAATGAAACATTAGGCTCCTACATCACCTTAATTGTGTTCCAAATTGGATTGCAAAATTAAATCCTTGTTTCCTGTCTCCTCTTGCTTAACTTGCCTTTTTTTTAAAAAAAAATACTGCTATGACAACATATTCATTGTAAGTTATAATTTATCAGCTGTCCAATGTAATCATTAGGTGGAACAGGATTACCTCTTGTTCCTAGGACAGTTGTCAAGAAACCTCATCTCTATTTCACAGTTTTCTCCAGAATCAAACTGATTCTAGATATGTCATTTGTGAAAAAAAGAAGAAAAGGAATCGATTGCTTGTTTTTCCTAGAGCCTATTCTGTATGATGCACTTCACCTAACTTTTAAAAAGATTTACTTATTGGGGGCCGGCGCTGTGGTGTAGCGGGTTAATACCCTGGCCTGAAGCGCTGGAATTCCATATGGGCACCAGTTTGAGACTTGGCTGCTCCACTTCCAATCCAGCTCTCTGCTGTGGCCTGGGAAAGCAGCAGAAAATGGCACAAGTCCTTGGGCCCCTGCACCTGCATGGGAGAACCAGAAGAAGCTCCTGGCTCCTGGCTTTGGATCAGCGCAGCTCCAGCTGTTGTGACCAATTGTGGAGTAAACCATTGGATGGAGGACCTCTCTCTCTCTCTCTCTCTCTCTCTGCCTCTCCTCTCTCTCTGTGTAACTCCGATTTTCAAAAAAAATTTGTTGAAAAGCAGAATGACGGAGACACACACATACACATATGCACATAGAAACACAGAAATAGAAAGAGGGAGATCCTCCATCCTTTGGTTTACTAACCAAATGGCAACGAATGCTAGGGCTGGGCCAGGACAAGGCCAGGGGTCTGGAACGTCAATGGAGTCTCCTACTTGGGTGGCAGGGGCCCAAGTATTTGAAGCATCCTCCACTGCCTTCCCAGACACATCAGCAGGAAGTTGGATCAGAAGCAGAGCAGCCAGGACTTGAATCTGCACTCTGATAGGGGGTGCTGGTGTCACAAATGGCTGCTGAATACATTCTGCCACAATGATGGTCACCTGCACCTATCAATGAATTTAGAACCCACAAAAACTGACAGGTAGATAAAAATCTTTTTTTTTTTCTTACTGATAGGTGAATTGTTCCTTCGAATTAGTGCTAGAGTGGGAATTCAAGTACTGATGTCCGTGTTCTGTTTATACTATCTCTGACTCTTGAGGCCACTTGGAAAATGCAATCAGACAAGGCAAGTCCCACATCAGATCTCTGCTCCTATTCTAGTATCACACGACCAGAATTAAGCCAAGTTAGGGTTGGGATTAGGGCCAGAGTTTGGGAATGTCCTAACAGTCCACGTACAGAGAAATCATTCCTGTTGTGCCTCCTTAGGTTCTTGAGTTGAGATGGTGAGGGTAACAACATTTAGAAACTATTCCAAAGAATCTAAAGAAGCACAGGCCCCAAAAAGACTGAAATTAACATGGGAGGCCTTAGAGCTCAGTTAGTTCTGTTTCATGATATTACAGAGACAAAAGAAGGACCAGAGCAGTTAGGCCACTATATTAAATGAGGAGCTAGGTTTAGAACCCAGGTCACCTACTCCAAATCTAGACTTCATTCTACCATATCCCAAAGGCTTTTGTCCATCATGAACTTTTCTTTATTTCTTTTCTTTCTTTTTTAAGTAGTTATTCTATGACTCCTTTTTTTTTTAAAGATTTATTTATTATTTGAAAGGCAGAGTTAGAGAGAGGCAGAGGGAGGGAGGGATGGAGAGAGAGAGAGAGAGAGAGAGAGAGACAGAAAGAGAGGCTTTTCATTCACTGACTCATTCCCCAGATGGTTGCAACAGGGAGCTGTGCTGATCCAAAGCCAGAAGTCAGGAGCTTCTTCCGCATCTCCCATGCAGGTGCAGAGGCCCAAAGTCTTGGGCCATCTTCTATTCTTTCCCAGGCCATAGCAGAGAGCTGGATCAGAAGTGGAACCAGTGCCCATATAGGATGTCGGCACTGCAGGTGGCAGGTGGTGGCTTTACTCGCTATGCCATAGCGCCGGCCTCAGCTTTCTTTTAACAGTGATAATATATTCATTAAGGAAACTTTGTTAAGATTTATATGTATTCATATATAAATACACATTTAAAAATTAATAGCCATGATACATAGCAAACTTTTAATTTCCCTTCCATATTTATTATATAGTGAGCATCCCTCATTTGATCATCTGGAATATTCTATGTACTTATTAATTGCATGTACTTCTTTGTCAAGAAGCAATATAGTGTAGCAGTTAAGTGTGTGCACTGTTTGAGGTGATATCCTGGCTCCTCAATTACTTGATATCAAGAAATTTGTGTTCTAATGGTTAAGAATTATAGTTAGGAGTAAGACGTTCTAGTATTCTACGGTGCAGTAGGATGACTGTAGAAAATGATAATCTACTCTATATTTCTAAAAAGAAACTATTTTGAATGTTTTCACCATAAATAAATGATGTGTTTGAGGAGATAGAAATGTTTATCCTGATTTGATAATTACATAGTTATACATGTATAAAATATCACACAGTACCATATAAATGTGTACAATTTTAATGTCAGTTAATAATAAAAGTGGTTTCTGCCATACATATGTGATTGCTTTTACTTTCTGAGTTTTCTCATATATAACGTGAGCATATGATGATTTTCAGTTCTAACATTTTTGGTTTTATAATCTGTAAAATGAAGGTGTCATAGCCAGATTAAGTCAAAATTTGCTTCCGCCAAGGACATTTTGGAAATCAATTACTGTTACAACCTTTCCCAGGGGCAGAACGTAATTGATGAGATGCTATCCTGAGGTATCTAAGAGCTATGATTCTGTCCTGAAGGGATGAAGGGTCTGAAGAATTTTGATGTGCTACTGTTCCTGGAAGTTGTTATAAGGACACGCAAATACATATCTGGATTCTTGGGTTAGTCCAATTTCCTGGAGTTACATTGACTTAGGTTAGCAATGAAATTGGAACTCTTTTAATCAAGTGACTACTCCAGTGTCTGTTCTCTATTATGGAATGGGTTTGTACTGGGTTTTGTTGTGTTTCTTATGCCTTCACTTGTCTCTAATTGTATAGTTGATTACCTTGATGAAAATTTGATATGTTTACCTTTTAACATAAGTGACAAGCAGATAATTACTGCCTTATAAGTGATACAATTTATGGTAACTAACTGAAAAATAAAACCACCCAGATTTGTTCTTAAGATGCCTAATTTCCAACTAAAGTTAAAATAATTTTTAGTGTAAAGACCAGATAAATTTATTAATAGGCAGCCATTTTTATTCCAGAATTCATAACTGTTTCCAGAAGATGTTGACTTTTTCATTGGATCTTAGTTCCTTATAAGCAGACGCTCCATGCATTCTATTGTTTGAACTTGTTTTCCTGTAATCCAGCTCAGTATCTTTTATGTATACTGTTTTCAGAAACAGCTTTCCCATTAGGATACATAATAAGCTCTCAAAAGTTGCTTGTTTGGAATTACTTCATTTTCTTGATCAAAATAGTATAGTTTTCAAGAACGAAAAGGTTGTAATAAGCATCAGTTAGTTCTTTCCCTTTCTTCATTCCCAGTACTAGGCATTCATTTTCAACAACTGCTGTGGATTCTTCTGCTAATTTTCCTCTCCTATCTCTAAATTATGTGTATTTCACTTTTTTCATGATTTATTACATCTAGATATATTGTCTTGAAGATACAGATTTCTCTCTTTTATATTCATTTCTCTTCCCTTCAAATATGTCTCAAATATCCTTATTGGTGAATATTTTCTGTGTAGATTTGTTTATTAATAAGGCAAGTATTGTACTATATGACGTTTTTCCAGCTGTTGGCTTTTCCTAATATTAATAATTTCCCAATGCCCATGGGCTTCTTTTGTTCTATTTTCACATTCTCTGTCATATCACCTGAGTACTCTCCATTATGTTTTTCAAATGTTCAGACAGATGCATGGTTTGGAAATGTTTCTTCTTGCTATAGATTGAATGTTTGTGTCCTTGAAATATACATATGTTCAAACCTAATCCACATGTCAGGTTCTTTGGAGGTGGTTTGCTCAGGATAATAGGGGAGCCTCCTGAATGGGATTAGTGTTCCCATGGAAGGGACCCCAGAGAGCCCCCCTGCCATTTCTACTATGTGAGGTTAGAGTTGGTGAACCAGGAGGCAACCTTCCTGCAGACACCAAATCTGCCAGCATCTGGTCTTGAATTTCCCAGTCTTCAGAATTGTGAGAAATAGTTCTTTTGAAAAAATAGTATTCACTTTATTTATTTAAAAGGCCAAGAGAGAGCTCCCGTCTGCTTGTTCACTCCCCAAGTGCCTGCGGCATCCATGGCTGGGCCAGGTTGAAGCCAGGAGCCCCTTCAACATCTCCCATGTTGGGGACAGGGACCCAACCACTTGAGCTATCACCTGCTGCCTCCCACAGCGCACATTTACAGGAAGCCGAAATGGAGAGCGGGTACTTACAGCCAGGCACTCTGACATGGGACACGGACATCCCAAGTAGCAGTTTAACTGATGTACTGAATGCCTACCCCAAAACTTGGTTGTTTGTAAGCCACTTAGAGCACAGGGTTTTGTTAGATCATCCTGAGAGAAGAAAACCATCCTGGGAATCCTCGCTTGTCCCATCTCAGTGTGTAGCAGCTTCAGGCTTGTTTCTGAGAGTAAGACATGAGGGTCCTGGTCCTACTCCACTGCATGGCTTTCCTGAGCTTGCCCCTCTGTTTACCAGCTACCGGCATACCTCTCTTATTCCACTGCCACATTTTGCTGGGCCATTTATGGTGGCATAGTAAAGGACTTGGAGTCCCTGCACTTTTGCAAATCTTCTATTCAGTTCTCATACCTCATCACTTAGGTATGAAATTGCATATCTTTTTTTCTCATGTAAATTCCCCATGAGTAGCAATTCTCTTTTTCATTAAGAATCAATTTTCTCTTTTTAATTACTTTTCACTTTAGGAAAATCAATTACTAACTCATATGACTGGTATCTGCAGTTTTAGGTGAGCATTTTCATATTTAAATGCATTCCAGCATCGTTAAAAGGTACTAAGTATTTTACATTGTCATATTTGGGGACTAGAGCTGGTGCTGTGGTGCAGTAGGTTAGTCCTCCGCCTGTGGCACCTGTATCCTTTATGGGTACTGGTTCTAGTCCCGGCTGCTCCTCTTCTGATCCAGCTCTCAGCTAAGGCCTAGGAAATCTGTAGAAGATGATCCAACTTCTTGAGCCTTCGAACCTGCATGGAAGACCCAGAAAAAGCTCCTGGCTCCTGGCTTCAGATCGGCCCAGCTGTTGCAGTCATCTGGAGAGTGAACCAATGGAAGGAAGACCTTTCCCTCTCACTGTCTATAACTCTACTTCTCAAATAAATAAATAAATAAAAATTTTTAAAAAATTTGGGGGACTATCCTATACCTCATCAAAATAATGTGAATGTTGTTCATTGATCCTAACCTCATGGCTACTTTCTTCAAGATTCAAGAAAATTCAGTGGCCTATAAGAACAACTGTGTTCACAACTTGCTACCTAGTCCTAGTTGGCGGATTGGAACTCTGGTTCTGGATATTATTATTTCTAACAAAATCTACAAGAAAGAGGTGGAGTCATGCAGGGTTAAAGAAGTTCTTTTATGCTTCTGTTCACTGATAGACATGCTGGCTTCTTCCATTAATGCAAAGACTTTTTTGAAATGAAAAGCCCCAAAACATGAACATTCAAGTTTGAATGTTAAGAGAAATGTGCATTTGCCACAGCTGTTAAATTGACTTGGGATACCCACAGACCCTATCAGGGAGCGTGATTCAAGTTCTGGCTACCTTGCATCTAATCTAGCTTCTTGCTAATGAGCACCCATGGGGAACAGCAGCAATGGCTCAGGGACTTAGGTCCTTGCCACCTTTGGGGGAGACACAGATTGGGTTCTTATCTTTTGGCTTTGGCCTGGCCCAGCCCTGGATGTTGTAGGAATTTCAGGAGTGAACTAGTGGATGGAAGATCTCACTTTCTCTCACTCTTTCTCTCTGCCTTTCAAAAAAAAAAGTAATAAATGGAAATTTTAAAAAAGTTAAGATGAGAAAAATATAAAAATTTAGATGAAATTTACTAGGTAGTTTTTTTTTTTTATGAAAGTAAGGTTAGAGGTTCTAGGAAACTCTGAGTTAAGGTATGCAAGCCTCAATATGAAAAAATAGCAAACCTTAAGAGACCAGTATTTTATATACCAGCCAATTCTATATTTTATGTTTTGTTTTTCAGTAAATATGTATTAAAGTAAAATGAAATCTATTGCTACTCTTACGTGGATATTGGCTATTTAGCATCTACTGGAAAAATGCACCTGTCATTCACAAAATGTGTTATCAGCAACTGCTCCTCTATAAACTTCTTCTATTATGGCTTTTCAACTTGATGATCTTGGTAATTGTCGTTAGAGGCAATGATGGTTTTTTAATTTTAAGATTTATTTATTTATTTGAAAGGCAGAGATACAGAGAGCAGAGGCAGAGGCAGAGAGAGAGAGAGAGAGAGAGAGGGGTCTTCCATCTGCTGGTTCACTCCCCAATGTCCACCATTGCTGGAGCTGTGCTGATCCAAAGCCAGGAGCCAGAAGCCTCCTCTGGGTCTCCCATGCAGGTGCCATGGACCCAACAACTTTGACCATCTTCTACTGCTTTCTCAGGCCATACCAGAGAGCTGGATCAGAAGTGGAGCAGCCAGGACTTGAACCGGCATCTAGGTGGGATGCCGGCTACGACAGATGTTATCAGACAACGATGTTATCAGAATGAAAAACCAGTTTGACTATGAGCTGGTCAGCACAGCAGAAAACACTCTTGCCCTGGGCTGTTTGGGATGATGTGAGGAAGAAAACCTTTTCCTTTTCCAATTTATGTGGACTATCTCAATTTGTAACCAGTACATCTGAGTGGGATTGCTTCCTTCTCCATGTGGGCACACAGTCTCATGGTCTTTATCTGGAAACCAATTCACAGCATGTTGTATTTCTCTGCAGAATTTTTCTTTATTCTCATGGCTCATTGCCAAATTACTCCCATTAATTACCTCAAGTTGTCACTATTGTCTGTTTTGTCTTCAAGAGACAGTTTAGTGCTTACAGTCTCTCTGGACTATTCCTTGAGGCACTAGCAGGGTCAAGTGGATGTGTACTTCTTAACCACCTTTGTTTCCAAGTCTGACAAGCTCTGCCAATACACTGTTAACAAGGGATTCCAGGTCCATCTTGTTCAGCAGTGATTGAACCTGTTCCTTTACGTGACCCAACATTGCAGCAAAATCCATCTTGGCTTTGTTTTCTTTCGTCAAGTAGAGTTGCCATCCTATAAAGTGCGCTATGGCAAAATCTTGCACGATCCCAGAAGGGTGATCAGCAGAGCCGGCCATGTGGCTTGGAGGGCATCTCCTTGTTTTTCAATCGGCCTTCTCCAGATCGGTAGATACCGTTGCCGCCCT
This sequence comes from Oryctolagus cuniculus, assembly GCF_964237555.1. Classification (NCBI taxonomy): domain Eukaryota; kingdom Metazoa; phylum Chordata; class Mammalia; order Lagomorpha; family Leporidae; genus Oryctolagus; species Oryctolagus cuniculus. The sequence continues at coordinate 112,532,946 of NC_091435.1, forward strand.
TCAAGGCCATGTGCTCAGGGTCACTGCGCATCCACTCCTCAGGATCAGCATCACCCTGCTCTGAGCTGACCTGCTCAGGCTGCTGCTTCTCTTCCTTGGAGGTGTCCTCCGCTCTTGGTGTCTCCACTGTGGCTGGGGCCATTATCCTATGCAGTGGTCTGTCTGAGATCTAATCAGGTCTTTTCTCTTGGGCCTCACTGGGGTCTATGTAGAGTGGCATTCCTCCAGGGTAGGTGCTAGCCATGGTGCAGAAGCTTTTCCATTTGGGTGGTTACGTTCAGATATTACCAGCACCTGGTATTCGGTTTCTCATTCCTTCCATCCTCCTCTCTGCTTGGCCTTTCAGACTTTTACATCTTTGCTCTTCCCAAAGAGTAGTCAGTGAAGCAACTGCAGCAGCAGGAGATGGAGTCAGGTCAGAACACATGTCTGTGTTTCCTGATGACCCCATCCCCCCTCCGCCACCTCCCTAGTCTCCAAGCCCTTTATCTACCTCTTTTTAAAATTTATTTATTTGAGAGGCAGAGAGCCACAGAGAGAGAGAGAGAGAGAGGGAGAGGGAGAGGGAGAGGCAGTGAGTAAGGTCTTCCATCTGCTGGTTCAGTCTCCAAATAGCCACAACAGCTGGAGCTGGGCTGATCTGAAGCCAAGAGCCAGGCCAGTTTGAAGCTAGGAGCTTCTTCTGGGTCTCCCATGCTGTTGCAGGGGACCAAGGACCTGGACCGTCCTCCACTGGTTTCCAAGGCCTTAAGCAGAGAGCTAGATTGGAAGAGAAGCAGCAGGAACTTGAACTGGCATCCACATGGGATGCCAGCGCCGCAGGCAGAGGCTTAGCCCACTACACCACAGCGCCGGCCCCATTATCGACCTCTGAACACCTCAGACATTTCCAATGTCCAGCATAGTTGCTCAGCAAGCTCAAGTCTTCAGAGATTTAGCGTTTGTATTTCTTACTGTGTGGCTCATCCATCACAACATGGCTTTTGGCCTCTGTTGATGAGGCAGAAGTGTCAAAAAGAGTCTGTAGCCTTACAGCTTTAACAGCTGATTTCTCTGATACCCATTGCTTGCTTCACAATCAGACCTTTCCAAACGTCTCTTTTTTGGGAGAGTCTCAGCTGAAGGATAGGAGACAAAACAAGATTCAGAAGACAGCAGGTGTTGGAAATACCTTTGCAGTGGCCCAGCAGTACAGCATAGAGGTACCAAAACCTCCACTAAGAAAAAAATTTACCATGATCTCCTTACAAGGCTAACACAGCACGGTCAGAAGAAAACTCCCAACTGATGACTTCTCTCCTTACTCTCCTATGGTTCCAAGGTTTGCTTGATGCAGCACCTGCAGTAGGGGAGTCCCTGCCAAGCCCCTGCCCTGCCTGCCACAGAGGGTGGGCTTGGCAGGTGTCTGAGAGATAGAGCCAAGAGGAGTTGGTGTAAGGGAGGCACATGGTGTCTTGTGTTCCTTGGTGCCACTAACCTTAGCACCATCTACCTGGATGGACAAGGGGAGACAATAGGGTGCTGGCCCTGTGCACTCCCAAGCTAGTAGACCTGAGCCTCTGGTGTGACCACTGCCCCCCAGTACCCTCAGCACTGTGACTCCCAGGCCTCATTCCTATCCCTTGGTGCCCGATGCCATAAAATAGAAGCCAATTCTAAGTTCAAATGTGTCCTTATGCAGTAGGTACAAATAGCAGACACTCATTAAATAATAGTATATGGAATAAATGAGCCAATGAGAGATGTAGAAAATGTTTAAGTAAGAAAGCTCACATCGGGGTTGGAGTTGTGATTCTATAGGTTAAGTGCTTGGGCCTCATTCCAGTCTTGGCTGCTTTATTTTTGATCCAGCTCCCTGTTAATGTATCTGGGATGGCAGCAGATTATGGCCCAATTGCTTAGGATCCTGTCACACATGGTGGAGACCTCCATGGAGATCCTGGCCTCTGGTTTTGATCTGGCCCAGACCTGGCTTTTGTGGCCATCTGGGAAGTGACCATGCAGATGGAAGATCTCTCTCTCTCAGCTTTCAAAAAATAGATTTTTTTTTTTTTTTTTTTTAGGAAAGAAAGCTCACATCATTGTTTGTGTAGCGGAACACGTGTAGTTATGTAATTCTGCACAATGATAAATCAGGTAATTTTCTGTATCTGAAGATTTTGCTCTGCTCTCCTACTTTTTTATGAACCTCTTACTCAGGCACTGAATGGCATCATCTCTTCCACTTAACTGCAAACTTTGTGAGAATTGGGTCTATGATTAATTCATCTTTGTGCTTACCTCAGCAGCTACCATTTTACTTTGTACAGAGAAGGTGTTTAATCAATGTCTACAGAGTTAAGTCATTAAGTGAATCTTTGGTTGACTTATCTACCAGGTTCAACAATGTGAAAGTACCTTTCCAATAAAGGAATGAGAAAATAGAAGTTGAATGGGAAAAGATATTAATGTAAACCATGGAACAATAATGTACAGAGAATGGGTAAATATAAGGACACATTTTTAAAGAATTTCATCTAAGAATGTCAGAATAATTTAATGCCTTCAAGGTCTTTGGAAGACACTTCTCGATAATACAAGGGAGATACTGATTTTTAACCAGCAAGGGACTTGATTGCTGTCCTAGTCTTGTTCAGATTAACACAGTGCTTTACATTTAAATAAGAAAGAATCAAAAACCTTCTTAAGAAATTACTGGCTTTTTGAAGCCCAGTCATGAAAATGCTTAAGGTTAAGAAGCACTAGAAAAGTGGGAAGATAATTTTTATGGCTACAGAAAAGATTAAAAAAAGGAAGGAATCTGAATGTAATAATATATATTGATTTATGGAGAAATTTAAAAACTGGGGTACAGAAATGTGATCCAGAGTTTTGAACTAACATAATAATCAGCTCTGTAAGGAATTTTTCTCATCTGTGAAACCCAATTGAAATCTGTGAGAAAGCTCTCTCACTATCTCACTGTGTTAGCTCATTAAGCAAAGGTACTACTAGTTTATTATCATTTCTTATAATTGCACTGTCATGAAGCATTATAAATTCCACTCTAGATATAAGACTGACTCAGATTGCTGCCTTTTCTTGCTTATATATTTGTTGCAATCTCCTTGACTTCTAGGCGGAATGCAGGTTTCTTAGGGGCAGACCTTTCATAGGATGAATACATGGCATTTAGTATTCTTGGATCTTAAAGGAACTGTGACATTTTTATGTTCCTCACGAATTTCTCTCTCTTTCCATATATATATATATATATCCCACATTGAAAATTAAGTGCTTGTGAAATGTTGTTCGAAGGGACGGTTCAAAACTGAACTGTTCAGAGATACAGAATGCTGCTCCAAGTCAGTTAGATCAGTTGAGAGACAGAGGCCTTGGTTTTTTTCCCCTCAAAGGAAATCTTTGTACCTTGACATAAACTTCATCCTAATTCCAACTAGATGGGAAGCAAATGTTCATGAATGGTTCAGGACAATCTATCAGCAAGTCTGAATAAGCAGATTTGTTTCATACTCTGAATCAATAGTTAATTTTTGTAGAAGGACAACAGCTCACCCATGCAGTGGTCACACCTACTGAGTAATGAGGTGAAGTCTAAAGCTGAATAAAAGATCAGCCATTACTTTAAGAGCTGGGCCTATCTGAAGCCAGGATCCAGGTGCATCGTTGGGTCTCCCTCACAGGTGCAGGGGCTCAAGCACTTGGGCCATCCTCCACTGCTTTCCCAGGCCATAGCAAGGATCTGGATGCCATTTGGAGCAGCTGGGACAGGAACTAGCACCCATATGGGATGCTGGCCCCACAGACGGAGCCTTAGCCTACCTATAGACTTTTGCAATATTTATTTAAATCTGTGATGACAAAAATCATCTCTTGGTTCTACCAATTTTAGAGTGTAACTAATTGAGCACTGAAGTAAAGCTCTGGAAATTCTCAGGCCAGCAACTCTACAGTTATTAGCTGGTTATTTAAAGGCTATCTGGTTTAGGAATGCTATTATAAAGTGAACAATTTTATTCTTTAAAACAAACCTCACAACTTTTCTATTTGTATGATAATAAGGCCATTTAAAATAATATTCAACAAAATACTACACATGCCAAATTTATATTATTATTTTCTAGTAATTATCACCCATTTGCTCTCTGAGAATTTAATGTATCAATAAATTCCTTAAAAATTTATAATTTTTTTCCATATTTGGTGATTACACTCTCAAATATAATTCCATACCTAATATACTTTACTAAATCTTGGCCAAACATGTTAAAATAGTTGTCAAGTAGTTTTGAGTCTTGTAATGGGGAAAAGCAATTTCTCTCTCTCTTTTTCTCTCTCTCTCTCTCCCCCTTTCTCTCTCCTTCTCTTTCTCTTACTCCTCTCTAGAGTTGTGCCCTATCTTAGCCTTCAGATATCAGGATTTGATTTGTTGATATGCCACTCTGCTCAATTTGCAATGTATTCTCAGTGTGATATGCACTTGAATAATTAAGATACAATAAACAAAATAGCCTTGTAAATCAGCATTTCTTTTAATATGATAAGCTAAAGTATCTTATAAAGATAATGAATAGTTCTTCCTCCCAAAAATTAGTAACATTTTGGAGCTGGCACTGTGGAGTAGTAGGTTAAGCACCGCCTACACTTCCAGCAGATTTGACTCCCGGCTGCTCCACTTCCAGTCCAGCTCCCTGTTAATGGCCTTGGGAAAGCAGCTGAAGATGGCCCAAGTCCTTGGGCTCCTGCACCTACATGGAAGACTGGGTTGAAGCTTCTGATTCTTTGCTTCGGCCTTATGCAGCCTGGCCATTGTGGCCATTTAGGGAGTGAACTAGCAGATGGAAGATCTCTCTCTCTCTCTGTCTTTGCCTTTCCCTCTCTGTAACTACACCTTTCAAGTTAGTGACATTTCAAAACCATTAAAATAAAAATTTTCTTAGGATTCAAAATATAACAGTCAATATGAAATCCGTGACTTAGAGCTGTTTAATATGAGGGATTGAATACAGCTTAGAGTAAATTTTCAAATTAAAGTAAATTTCTTGACTAGAAACACCAGTTCTTTATCATAGATGAGTATCTGATGCCTCTTGGTTAATGATTTTCTCAAACTTATGTCTTGATCTCTTCAGAAGAAGTCATACCCTTAAATGCCAGTTTCACTTGTTAAGAAGGTGGGTTCCAATTTCATTTCTCTGGTGTTTCAATTTTTGTTGCTTTATTATAGATCTTTGGGTCTGCTTTGGGAACTATGCCATTCTGTATTGCTTTGAGCATTCAATGGTACATTTCTGTTAATTCAAGAAATTTAAAAATGTCAGTGCATCTTAAATTTCATTTTGCATTTGATAAGCATTTGATAAGCATTGAGGATCAAGGAGTGGATGCAGCCCTTGCTTGCTAGTGAGAGGATTGTCTTGGTCATGTTATGAAACATAAATGGAGATTAGGAAGTGTCTGAAATAAGTCATCCTCATCCAATATTGTAAGGGTTAAAACTTGCTTGGCTTCATTGTTAAAGACAAATACCACCTGAGAATAAATACTATTTTCCCTCACATTTGCATAAGTGCACATTTCCAGCCAGTCCATTTCAGAATATGGATATCAGCTATGTTGAGTGGAGGCCCATGGCTGGCATTAGGTGACACAAAATTATCAGTTCATTTGACAAGTGTGACTTCATCCCTGATGGTTTAGTTTGTCTGTTTTATGAGTAGTACCTTGGCTCTGTTAGTTGGCAGGAATATTTCAGTTTTATAGTTAATATATAAAACTTAAGATGCCATCCAAGGGACATTTATAAGAGTGTTCTCTGCTGTCTATATCATTTGCCGCCCATCATTAAAACTTGACAGGTAGCCTTGTGGTGAATACTTTAACAGCCTGAGCATGTTACCTTTCTCTAAGAAACACTGCCACTGCAATGATCCTGTTTTGAATAAAAGCAAGAGCTTTAACTGTTATGAATACTATTTATATTCTGGGTATTACACAATATCTTTCTATGCATATTAATGAATAAGTTAAGTTTATTATGGGTTTACTAGAGAAAATTCCCATTTCTTTTTGTGATTTGCTTTACTTGCTAATTTGAATAACAATAGTAATATCAATGATAATGAAAGATAACTTAAATTAGGCGTGTACTATATAAAGCCTGCTGGTGTTTTATATGACTTCATAAAGATTCACTATCTCCTGAAGCAGATAACGCTATTATTTTCATTTCATTTATGAGGAAACTGACACTCTGTGTATGGCTTGTCTGTTGTTTCACAAGCCATCACCACAAACACCATTCATTTCTTAGCTTTCAGTTCTGTCACACAGATGTCTGGCACGGCATAACTTGTCCTTTGTTTAGGAGCTCACAATGCTAAAATCCAGGTGTCGGTTGGTCTGCATTCTCTTCTGGAATTTCTGGGTGAAAATCTACCTCCAAGCTCATTTAAATTATTGGCAGAAGCTAGTCCCTTGGGACTAGGAAAGTCAGGTCCTGGTGGCCATCAGCAAGAAATTACTCTCAGGTCTCCAGAACTACCCCTACTCCTCAGCGTCTGGCCCCCTCCTTCTGTATGGAGGGGAATGGAATGTCCTTTGTGTCAAACCTCTGACTTCTTTGTGTCTTATCTCTAGACTCAGATTAAAATGTTCATGTAATTAAGTCAGGTGTATCCTTTTGTAAGGACAACCATACCATATGATTAACTATGCTATAATATTTGTGGTTCATACTCACACTAAAAGGTGAGAGAGAGCATCAGAAAACAGATGTTGGTTCATCACAGGTGACCTAAGAATTCTTCTCACTGTACCTTGTAGCATGAATACTTTCCTAGGCAACGTAGATACAAATTGGTGGTACCAGGATGAAAACCCATGACTGACTGTAGACCTTTTCTCATTTTACAATGGGGACCCTGCATATCAGAAGTTTCGTGAAGTTGGTGGAAAAATGGAAGGAAAGGATGGTTTAAAAAGATAAGCAATAATTCTCAAAATAATCTTCCAGTTCAAGAAGCTTTGGTAAGTGAGCAGATCAACTATTTAGCTCATTACTAAAGAGCTATAGGAATTTAACTATGTAAACTCAGTCTTTTTCTATGTTATCAACTGAAGACAAATGTGCATCCATTAAAAATCGCTTTAAGATGATTAAATAAAAACAAGTCAGGAGCCAGGCGAGAACTCTAAGATGGATTTCTCTGAGATGGATTTCTCAGTAAATCTCTTACCAGTTGCCCTTGTCTCATGAGGGGAATGAGCAAGAACATTGTTGTGGTCGAGAGGACTCCCTGGTAGAGATTTCCTGGGTGTTTTTCTTCTTTTTCTTAAAGACTTATTTATTTACTTGAATGGCAGACCCACAGAGAAGAGAGAGAGAGAATCTTTTACCTGCTGGTTCACTCCCCAAATGGCTGCATGGCCAGGGTTGGTCCATGCCAAAGCCAGGAGCCAGGAGCCTCTTCTGGGTTGCCCACATAGGTGCAGGGGCCCAAGGACTTGGACCATCCTCCACTGCCTTTCCAGACTTACTGGCAGGGAGTTGGATTGGAAGTAGAGTGGCTGGGACTTGAACTGGTACCCATTTTGGATGCCAGTGCTGCAGACCATGGCTGTAACCCCCTGTACCACAGTGCTAGTACCAAGTGTTTTTCTTCTAAAGCTTTGGCTAATAAGAAAATGCATTGTTCTTTGGTCTTCCATAAAATTAAAAGAAAAATCACAAAAATACCACAAGAGAATTGCCATAATCTTTACTGTTAAGTGATCCATTTTTGCTTTGACCAGACCATTTCCACCTCTTGGTATCCATTACTTTGATTGTTCTTTGTCTTCAGGATCATACTAGGAAAGCCATGTTTCATCTCCTCTTACGCTTCTTCTAAGATATGCTTCAGATCTTGAACCCACTTGCTTGCAGTGCAGCTGCTATGAGAGCAACAGTTGGGCACCCATTAAGCAGAAAGATTGCTCAACTTTAATTTCTCAGTCGGAATTGTGTAAACTGAACCAACTGAGATGTCTATAATATTGGATTTTGTTTCTGCTGTGAATTGTCAGTTCTTTCAGGGGGCAGACAATATCCATTTTTTTCCTGGCATACTAATGTGAGTTGTCTGTCCCTGCAGACTTAATCTTCAACTTGGTCTTATCCCTTCATAAAACAAGCTACCCATTTGTAAATGGCTTCTGGGGTGTTGTCCTCATCAACGTTTTGTAAAGCAGCAATGATTTCATCGCTCTTCTACCCAAGTTTCACCACAAATTGGATGCTTGCTCTTCAGTTTTAGTAGAATTCGTGTAGTTGTGATAGGGTTCTTTTCAAACTGATGTCTCATCCTTCTTAGTGCCTCAAACTAGATTATGTCCAGACTTTTTGTTGTATGTTAGTACAAATTTTTTTTTTGGTGCAAAATTTTTTGAAATTCCTGTGTAGTTTTTCCAAAATATACATTTTCCATAAACTTTTTGAAGACATTGCCTATTAAATGCAAAGCTGCAGATTAGGTAGAGAATGTGTGGCCTTTATCTTATTATTGAATGATGCTTCTTGAAGTCTTGGAGTGGTCCTGACTAGGCCTATCTCTCACTTCATTTTAACCCTACAGTTGTTTTGTGTTTTTTGGTATTAGTATTAAGTTTATAAAAAGCCAGAGAGCATCATGAAACTTATTTTGACTTTTTTATTTTGACATATGTTCAACTTATAGAAAAACTGCTAAACTTTGAAGTTCCATATACCAACCTCCAGCTTCCCCAATTAACATTGTAATACATTTGCCTGCTCATTTTTTCTATGTATGTGTATTTTAACAGCTCTACTGCAATGTAATTTGCATATGATTAAGCTCATCAGATTAAATATGCAATTAATGTTTACTGTATTTATAGAGCTGTGCAACCATTACTTTAACATAGTTCTGTATTGCTTCCATCATCCCCCTTCCCAAACCTTTTATTTATTATCAGTTATTTCCCTCATTATCCCACTTAGTGCTAGCTAACTGCTCGTCCACCTTCTGTCTCTATGAATTTGATTGTTGTGGTCATTTCAAATAGATGGAGTCATACAAAGTGGTAGTTTGTGCCTTAGTCTCTCATTTAGCACAATGCTTTACAGCTCATCTGTGTGGCAGCACCTGTTTGCACTTCATTTCTTTATGGCTAAATAATATTCCAATATGTAGATATAGTAGCTTTTGTATATCCTTTTATAAATTGATGGCTTTTTGGATGATATCTACTTTTGTAGATTTCAAATTTGATGAGCGTTTGTTTTCTGCTTATATGTAAGTAAATGCATTAAAATACTGATAGAAGTTCTGCGTGATTGGGCAGGACTTAAGTCCTGTTCAACTTGCTATTAGGTACATTAGGCATTCTCCAAATTTGAGTATCTGTACGTCTTACAAGCTGCTGTGTTTTGACATAAAGAAATCTTCCTAGCTTTGCCACTGGGGGTAAGACTTACTGAGAGCCACACAGATGAAAGGAGGTCAAGGGTGATAGAGTGAATGTTTTTGTCTTCACAAACATTCATATTGAAGCCTCTGCCTCTGATATGACTGTGTTTGGAGATAAGGCATCTATGGAGGTAATTAAGGTTAAATGAGGTCGTGAGAGTGAGGCATGGGTCTAGTAGGAGTAGTGTTCTTATATGAGAAACACCAGATTGCTAGCTCTCTCCCCACCCCTCTCTCAATCTCTGTTTCTATCTTTGTCTCTGCTATGTCAGGACACAGTGAGATCACCATCTGCAAACCAGCAAGAGAGCCCTCATGAGAAATCAACCATGCTGAACTTTGATCTTGGACTTATAACCTACAGAACCGTGAGAAAATAAATTTATGTTATTTGAGTCCCTCAGTCTATGGTATGTTGTTATGGCAGCCTGAACCAACAAAAACTCATACCCCTGGTTATAGGATGCTTTTGTGTCACATATACTACATGGCTGGAGCTACTGTCTTTGGAGCTGTTGTTACAGCTGTTACAGAATTTTGAGGTTGAACCTTGAATTTTCTGCCAAGGAAAGGAAAGGCATGTATGCCTGACTATGCCAGGTGGAGGTGTGGATTTGAAGGTCCAAGTGCTGTATCCTCGTACTTTCACCAGATCCACCATTTTTCAACCTTAGCTTGAACTCTTCCCATCACACAGACAACACCAATTCATGCTTGTCTGGAGTTTTTCCCTTGAATTGTTTTGCTTCTTAGAAAAGTCTGTTGCCATCTTCTACCACTGCTGTTTTTTTGTCCTGCACACTTTTTCTTGGAAATTGTTACATTACTAATTATTTTCAATTTCTAATAGTCATCTTAATGGAATGTTTTGGACACCAGAACATCATAGGCTTGATGTATCCTGCAGTTTTCCAATGCTGGGAAGCCACTTGCAGGAACTGCTGCAGCAAATGTTGTAGAAGACTGAGGATGAGGTCACACCCAGGCCAGAACTGGACTGGGAAGGACAGGAGGAAGTTTGCATCCACGATAAAGTCAATATTTAGAAACCAGCCTCTTAATGGAATCAATAGGCCAGGCCAGGCTACACAGCAGTGCTAAAGAGCAAAAGAGAGCTGCCTTCTGACTGAGCCATGGTATATTATCTCTGTCAATCCCCCATCCCCACCCCGACCAACACCAGAGGACAAAAGAAACCACAGGGAAGAAGGAGGGGAAATGTGGGAAGAACAGATTATACCTCTTCTCCAAGTCACAGAAGAGATAGACTGCCTGCAAAGGGACACAGAGAGGAAGCGCATCACATTAGGTAATGAGGCAGAATTGTAAGAGTGTTTGGTACTGACTCTTAAGTGCAAAATGAGGATGTTTACATAATACAAGGGACTAAATGATTATTGACTCTCGACAAATGTACATAGGTCTTTCAAAAGTTCATGGAAAATGTGTATTATGCTTTTCAATTTTTTGCACAAAATAAACTTATCTTAATTCAATTTTCCATGATTTTTAAAAGACCTGCTGGTACTTAAGGGAGTCATTATCCAGCAAGAAAAGGATGTCCAATGTGGTCTAATTGGAGTCATTATATTTTAATGTATTAGGTGTATACACCAATAAGTTGAGAATAATAAACAATTTACATGGAAAAGATTTGGTCCAAGAACAGGCAAACCTTGATCAGGTACTTACCCATAATCCAATTAGATGGAATAGGCAGAAGGGGGTCGAGAGCATATGCAAGCACACATAGCATCAGCATTACCCTGGTACCATTCTAATAGGTTCTCAGAGTACATATAACAGGCTAAGACGCCATCCTCAAAAATAGGGTTACTACTAAATGACCATTAGCTGGGTGGCAATAATATGATCTTAGTTAAAGGATCAAATCAACCTGAATGTTGATAGGCCTGAAACCAGCACACTTTTCTGCCCCAGTAAAGAGTAGTTTCGTGATCAAGCAAACATAACTTAGTGATTTGTTCCAGGAAATAATTATTACTACAAGCTAAAATGGAAAACCACCTTGAATAGCAGTATCAGCAAGATGAACACAGGAAACTGTGTGTGGATTGGTTTTCAAAATATCTTTCCGAAGCATTAACTAAACCACAAAATTTCACTTTCATTCTGACCACAGTTGTGTTGTAATGGGATCATACATTACCATATTAAGTCTTACTGACATATGGGGATCATGAGATATTTAGCAAAAACTTTTCTTAAACCTCAGTTTATAGTTTCTGGCTGAGTGACAGTAGGCAAAGGAGTAAAGTTGTTTTTTTTTTTTTTTTTAAGCTACCATTACTTCAATTACAATATGTGAAGAATAATAACTCCCCTGCAGGTTGTTATGAAGATTAAAGGAAATGGCTTAGAATCATACCATGCTCTCAGTGAATGGTAGTAGTTGATAATTCAATACAAAGGCAAAACACGATGAAACTGAACATACAGGCACAAAAAACTAGGAGGAGTTAATTCATGTGCAGGTAAAGAATTTGAGAAATTTTTTTTTTCTTGACAGGCAGAGTTAGACAGTGAGAGAGAGAGAGAGACAGAGAAAAAGGTCTTGCTTTTTCCATTGGTTCACTCCCCAAATGGCCGCTACGGCCGGAGCTGCACCGATCCAAAGCCAGGAGCCAGGTCCTTCCTCCTGGTCTCCATGCGGGTGCAGGGCCCAAGCACTTGGGCCATCCTCCACTGCCTTCCTGGGCCACAGCAGAGAGCTGGATTGGAAGAGGAGCAACCGGGACAGAATCCGGGGTGCCAGCGCCGCAGGTGGAGGATTAACCAAGTGAACCATGGCGCCGGCCAAGAAATTTGTTCTAAACCTTGCAGAACTCAGCTAATTTATCACAAATGAAACATCTGGAACCAAAGGCAAAAGAGAAGAATTTTAACAGTTTGCTCAAGCCAGGGAGAAGGCTGGTATGTCACATCACTTTTTCATCATTCATTAAGAGAGTGCTGTGAGCTTTGAGAGTCAGATTTCGCATGGTAAGACAGAGAAAGAATGGCAAGATTGAAACTTTTCTCTTTATTTTTGCCTTGGAGTATAACTCATTAGAAAAGATGAAACAAAGTCTAGAAATATAATTTAGAATTTTTGGTCACATAGGAGAAGCTTATTTCAGAGGAATTTTTTCAAATCAAGGACTTCTTAGAATTAAAGGTCTCTAAAGGAACAAACTTGGCAGATCCGTCATGATTCACAAGATTGAATTTTCTACCGATATGGCAAGGCACGGAGCACATTTGTCTCAGGGAGAGAAAACAAGTCTGTTATTGATTTGTTTGAGGAGGTGGTAGTTCAGATTCAAATTGATTATGTGTGTATTGCAGCAGAGTGCACTGTTGGAGCTAAAACATGACCAGGCATGTCTGGAGAACAAGTAGGACTATTTCACCACAAATCTATTTATATTAGGAATGAAGCACCCCCTTGCAGATACATCATCCCATAGAAAAGAGGAGTCAGCCACATGGGGCTGCTTCAATGGCAAAGACTGGGTCGCCTGACAGGTAATTTTGAGTATAACATAGTTCATGGTTTTTACATTACTGAGATTCTCAACCTCTCACCCAACTTTCCTTCAATTTCCTAGCATTCATTCATATATACACACATAAGCATATCTGAGAGATTGTGGTGGTTAATTTCAGGCGTCAGCTGGACTGGACTAAGGGATCCTTAGATAGCTGGTAAGGCTTTATTTCTGGGCATGTCTGTGAGTGTGAGTGAGGACTGACTCACACATATTAAAATCCATGGATGTTTAAAAGCAATTTTCTACAAGGGATTTGAGTATCCCTGGGTTTTAATATCTGTGAGTCAGTCCTGGAACCAGTCCCCTTCAGCTACTGAGGGATTTTTTAAATATAAAATACCATTTTTATTAAAAAATACCATATTTTATGCATAACACATGTATATTATACATAAGTGCACCCATTGTTCATCCTATTGGTCTTTCTCTGTGCAACCCAAACTAATATACATAGATTATATGTAGATTATGCAAATAGGTACTGGCAAGTGGCTAATATAGAGGAAGCTCATTTCTTTTCCTTTTTTAAAAAATTTTATTTGAAAGGCAGAAACAGATAGAGAGAGAGAGATCTCTCATCTACCAGTTTGCTCCACAAAGGCCTGAAAAACTGGGCTGGGCTGGATTGAAGCCAGCAGGCAAATTCTCAATCTGCATCTCCTCCATGGGTGGCTGGGACCCAACCTTTTAAACCACCACCTGCTGCCTTCTTAGGGTGCTTATTAACAGAAACTTGCAATTGGGATCAGAGCTGGGACTCGAACCCAGGCACTTAGATATGGAATATGGCTACCCTACCCTAAGTGGCATCTTATATACCCAATGCCCAACTGTGGAACCTCATTTCTTATAATGGGATTATTTAAAGTCAAAGAAAAGAGAAACCAAAAAAATTGGAATACAATCTTATGGAAATAAGCAATTTCAGAAGAGTCACGGATTTTGATGATTAAGAGCCATGCTTTGGCCGGCGCCGCGGCTCACTAGGCTAATCCTCCACCTAGCGGCGCTGGCACACCAGGTTCTAGTCCCAGTTGGGGCGCTGGATTCTGTCCCGGTTGCCCCTCTTCCAGGCCAGCTCTCTGCTGTGGCCCGGGAAGGCAGTGGAGGATGGCCCAAGTACTTGGGCCCTGCACCCTCATAGGAGACCAGGAGAAGCACCTGGCTCCTGCCTTCGGATTAGCGCGGTGCACTGGCCACAGCATGCCAGCCGTGGTGGCCATTGGAGGGTGAACCAACAGCAAAGGAAGACCTTTCTCTCTGTCTCTCTCTCACTATCCACTCTGCCTGTCAAAAAAAAAAAAAAAAAAAAAGAGCCATGTTTTGAGATATAGTGGCAGCCACCAGAATATAATCTTCAAGTTGTTTGAACATTCTGTTTCATCGAGTAATTACTGAATGGACAGAAATTGTACCCACTCAGATGATACATAGTATCTCTGAAACTCTGAATCTACTTCCCTCTGGAAAAGTAGATGACACTGGTGAAAGGAATAGGAAGAGGCATTAACAGTTCAATTAGCAATGTAAGCACTGGTTTAAATTTCAGATGTATCTTGTTTAAACAGCATCCATATGGAGTAGTGTTCTCTCCTCCCCTATTTTCTGAAAGAGTTTGAGCAGGCTTGGCATTATTTCTTCCTTACATATATGCCATTCACCATTAAAGCCAGCTGCTCTGAGATTTTCTTTGTGAGAAAAATTTCGACCTACTACTTTGCTTTCATATTATAGTTCTACTGCAATACTCTATTTCTTCTTGAATACATTTTGGTAATTTGTATAATTTTAGGGAATTTGTCCATTTCATCCAAATTATCTAATTTAGTCAATAAAATTGTAATATTTTATTATTTTCACTTATTTTTATTTTAACTTTTTAGGTTTATAATGTCCTTCCTTTTGGTAATTTATGTCTTTTTTCTTTTATGCTTGGTAAAGATAAGGTTTATCAATTTTGTTGAACATTTCAAGGAATCAACTTTTAGGTTTCTTTGATTTTCTTTTTTTTCTTTTTTTCTATTCCATCAACTTCTACTCTGACCTTTGTTGTTTACTTGATTCTACCTTCTTTGCTGTTAATGTGCTCTTTTTTTTCTGCCTTCCTGAGTTGGAAACTTAGATTACTGGTTTTAGCACTCCTTCCTTCTAAGTACAAGCACTTCCTCCTACACTTTCCCTCCAGCACTGCTTTAGCTGCCTCACACACAATCGTGTGAGATGAAATCAATGTAATCAAATCCCTAGTTTTGTGACTAGTGACAGTAGTTACACAAAAACAGAAGAGAAGGAAAGGAAATACTATACTGATAGAGAGTACTTCTCATTTGGTTAATAACTTACTGATAAAACAAGAGGGGAGAGCAGACACTGTGGCACAGTGGGTTAAGCTGCTGCTTGCAATTCCAGCGTGCCCTTATCCAAAAGCTGGTTCAAGCCCCTGCTGCTTTCTCCTTCTTCTCTCCCTCCCCCCTTTTTTTTGGACAGGCAGAGTGGACAGTGAGAGAGAGAGACAGAGAGAAAGGTCTTCCTTTTGCCGTTGGTTCACCCTCCAATGGCTGCTGCAGCCAACGCTGCGGCCGGTGCACCGCGCTGATCTGAAGGCAGGAGCCAGGTGCTCCCCCTGGTCTCCCATGAGGGTGCAGGGCCCAAGCACTTGGGCCATCCTCCACTGCACTCCCGGGCCACAGCAGAGAGCTGGCCTGGAAGAGGGGCAACCGGAACAGAATCCGGCGCCCCGACCAGGACTAGAACCCGGTGTGCTGGAGCCACAGGTGGATGATTAGCCTATTGAGCCACAGCGCCAACCCCTCTTCTTCTTCTTCCCCTTCCTCTTCTTCTTTTTCTCCTCCTCCTCCTTCTCATTCTCCTTTACCTCCTCCTCCATCTTCTTATTCTTCTAAAATTTTACTTAAGTTACACGAATTTCATATATAAAGATTTAGGAACGCAGTGAAACTTCCCACCCTGCGCTCCCTCCCGCCCATGCTCCAACCTTTCTTTCTCCTACCTCTCCCATTTCACTCTTAATTTTTACAAAGATCTACTTTCATCCAGCTTCCTGCTAATGTACCTGGGAAGACCTAATTAGTTGGGCCCCTACCACCCACATGGGAGACCAGGATGGAGTTCCAGGCTCTTAGCCTCGGCCTGGCTTAACACTAGCCATTGTGGTCATTATACTCCTAAGTATAAATAAAAGGGAAATGAAATCTATATTTTGAAGATACACCTGAATTCCTACATTTATTGCAGCCCTATTTGCAATAGCCAAGAGGTGGAAACAACCTAAGTGTCCATCCACCAAGGTAGTGATAAAGAAAACGTAGCACCTATACACAATGGGATGTTACTCAGTCACAAAAGGAAGAAATTTTGTCATTTGAAACAATGTGGATAGAACAGGGGATCATTATGTTAAGTGAAATGACAAGTACAGAAAGACAAATATCACTTGATGTCACTCCCATGTGGAGTCTAAAAATAGGTGATTTCAAAGAAGTTAAAAATATAATGGTGGTTACCAGAGGCTGGGGAAGGGAGCAGAAAGAGAAGCATGGGAAAGGTTGATTGGACTAGGTTATAGCTAGAGAGGAGTAAGATATTCTGGAGTTCTATTACACAGTAGGGTTACTATGGATAATGTTAATATACTGTGTATTTTTCTGTTTCAATAAAACCTAGAAGGGGGCTGGCGCTGTGGCGCAGCGGGTTAACGCCCTGGCCCGAAGCGCTGGCATCCTATCATAGGGGCTCTGGTTCTAGTCCTGGCTGCTCCATTTCCAATCTAGCTCTCTGCTATGGTCTGGGAAAGCAGACATTGAGTGACTCAGAATTATCTCACCATTATCATTGCTTTTTTTTTTTTTTTTTTTTTTTTTACAGGCAAAGTGGATAGTGTGGATAGTGAGAGAGAGAGACAGAGAGAAAGGTCTTCCTTTGCCATTGGTTCACCCTCTAATGGCCGCCATGGTTGGCACACTGCGGCCGGTGCACCATGCTAATCCGAAGGCAGGAGCCAGGTGCTTCTCCTGGTCTCCCATGAGGGTGCAGGGCCCAAGCACTTGGGCCATCCTCCACTGTCTTCCCGGGCCACAGCAGAGAGCTGGCCTGGAAGAGGGGCAACCGGGACAGAATCCGGCGCCCCGACTGGGACTAGAACCCAGTGTGCCGGCGCTGCTAGGTGGAGGATTAGCCTAGCAAGCCGCGGCACTGGCCATCAATATCATTGTTTTTTAATAGAAAACTTTTAATTAACAAATATAAATTTCAAAAGTACAACTTCTGGATTATAGCAGTTCTTCCCCCCCATTACCACCTTCCCACCTCCAAACCATCCCATCTCCTACTCTCTCCCATCCCATTCGTCATTAAGATTCATTTTTAATTATCTTTATATACAGAAGATGAACTCTATACTGAGTAAAGATTTCAACAGTTTGCACCCACAGAGACACACAAAGTATAAAGTACTGTTTGAGGATTGGTTTTACTGTTAATTCTCATAGCACAACACATTAAGGACAGAGGTCCTACATGGGGAGCAAGTGCACAGTGACAGGACTCTCTTTCGCTGTGTCTCTACGTTTCTAACTTTTTCAAATAAATAAAATAAATCTTTAAGAAAAAAATAAAACCTAAAAGATAGAATTTTGGATGTTTTCACTATAAAGAAATGTTAAAATGTTTGAAAAGATAAATATATTTACCATGATTGGATATTATACAACACACACACACACACACATATATATAATGAAACATCACATAGTACTTCATAAATATGCACAATTTTTATATACCTGTTAAAATATTTTTAAAATATTTATTATTTTTTTGAAAGGCAGAGTTACAGAGAACAGAGGCAGGGAAAGAGAGGTCTTCCATCCGATGGTTCACTCTCCAGATGGCCACAACAGCCAGAGCTGTGCCAATCCAAAGCCAGGAGCCAGGAGCTTCTTCCAGGTCTCCCACGTGGGTGCAGGGGCCCAAGCACTTCAGCCATCCTCCACTGCTTTCTTAGGCCACAGCAGAGAGCTGGGTAGGAAGTGGAGTAGCTGGCACCCAACCTGCTACATCACAGCTCTGGTTCCTAACATTTTTAAAAATAAAAAATAAAGTTTTAAAAAAGGTAATGTTTTTCCCTCTCACAAAAGGTGGGAAAATAAGATGCACAAATATCCATTATTTTTCTTTAAAAAATTTTTGTAATAAACAATTTTCTTTTTACAGGAAAAGTCTGCAGTGAGTTATAGCCTTTACTGAGGGCTCTAAGAAAAGTACACCAGGACATATTTTCTGAAAAAAAAAAAAAAAAAAAAAAGAATAAGAGTTTTAACAATGATAATGGTGAATCACACTAGTTAAAATGATGAGTTTAAGTTCATAATTGATCATAAAGATAGAATTGTCAAAGGGATCACATTAATAAGACCAGTGTCAGCTAATAATAATTGATATAATTAAAAAAGAGAGAATTATCTGACATGGGAAGCCGGATACACAGCAGATTCATAGAATGGCAAATGCCCTAAACAGTACTCTGGCCTCAGAATCAGCCCTTGAGCCGTTTGGATCTGGCTAAAAAGGCCACAAGAGTTTCTCAGGCATGGAAAGCCAAGACTCTGTGGCAAAAAATGACCTAAATGAATGATCTCTGTGAGTGAGATCATGGTGGAAAGAAGGGGCCATCAAAGAAGGAGGTACCTTTCTCTGAATGGAGGAGAGGACTTTCACTTTGATTATGGCCTTGTCTAAATATGGTCTGAACTCAAAGAGGCTTCCATAGCCTTGGTAGCTCATGACAAGAGCCTCAGGTAATTACAGACATCATAAATAAGAGTGTTAATTGTTAAATCAACAATGGAAGTCACTGTGCACTTGTTCCCCATGTAGGACCTCTGTCCTTAATGTGTTGTACTATAAGATTTAACAGTAAAACTAATCCTCAAACAGTACTTTATACTTTGTGTGTCTCTGTGGGTGCAAACTGTTGAAATCTTTACTCAGTATAGAGTTCATCTTCTGTATATAAAGATAATTAAAAATGAATCTTAATGGCCGGCGCCGCGGCTCACTAGGCTAATCCTCCGCCTAGCGGCGCCAGCACACCGGGTTCTAGTCCCGGTCGGGGCGCCGGATTCTGTCCCGGTTGCCCCTCTTCCAGGCCAGCCCTCTGCTGTGGCCAGGGAGTGCAGTGGAGGATGGCCCAGGTGCTTGGGCCCTGCACCCCATGGGAGACCAGGAAAAGCACCTGGCTCCTGGCTCCTGCCATCGGATCGGCGCGGTGCGCCGGCCGCAGCGCGCTGGCCGCGGCGGCCATTGGAGGGTGAACCAACGGCAAAGGAAGACCTTTCTCTCTGTCTCTCTCTCTCTCACTGTCCACTCTGCCTGTCAAAAAAAAAAAAAAAAAGAATCTTAATGACGAATGGGATGGGAGAGAGTAGGAGATGGGATGGTTTGCAGGTGGGAGGGTGGTAATGGGGGGAAGAACTGCTATAATCCAGAAGTTGTACTTTTGAAATTTATATTTGTTAAATAAAAGTTTTCTATTAAAAAACAATGATAATGGTGAGATAATTCTGAGTCACTCAATGTCTGAGAAAATATAGAATAAGAAGTGATAATGGAAGCAAAGTTTAATCATAATAGAAAGCTAGATATTTGTTGCATGAAAGTATAAATATTTTAAAAGAAAAGTATTAGTGCAGGATTTTTAAAGTGAATGGTTTTCTAAGTCATGTGAAGATAAGAAATATTTTAAAAAATCACATCCACAAATCTTTTCTGAGAATATTCATAAAATATTAATACTAATGAGGAAAGATTATGCTATATGTGATCATTTTTAAAATACATGTACTCAGCTGTCTCACTGTTTATTACAAATTCTCAGTATTTATTTTGGTTGCATTGTAGTTCCTGCAGTGGATCAGAATGAATAATGATAATAATAGCAATTCTTATATAGAAGCTATTCCATGATGGATTCTGGTCTAAGTGCTGCATCATTATTTTTCCATTTAATCCTCCAAATTCTTTATGAGATAGTGAATCATTGATGAGCATGGATTCCATAACAATTAGTCTTACTCAAAGTTCCCTGACTGGACCACTACAAATACCCCTCCCAGATGTTTCCAGATCATTCTTTGAATTGATGTGATGTCTAATTTTACATGTCAAATTGGTTAGACTTTTGTTCCAGTTATTTGGTCAAACTCTAGTCTGGATGTTGCTATGAAGATATTTTTAATATGTTACTAACATCTACAATTGGTTGACTTTAAAGCAAATCACCCTTCATAATGTAGGTGAGCTTGAGGCAATAAGTTGGATGATTTAAGACCAAAGATGGGAATTTCCAGAGAGGAAAGAACTATGCCTCCGTACTACAATGCAACAACACACAAATTCTTCCCAAGTTTTAAGAGATGGGATTCAAGGCCAGCGCCATGGCTCAATAGGCTAATCCTCCATCTTGCAGTGCTGGCACACCGGTTTCTAGTCCCGGTCGGGGTGCCAGATTCTGTCCTGGTTGCCCTTCTTCCAGGCCAGCTCTCTGCTGTGGCCAGGGAGTGCAGTGGAGGATGGCCCAAGTGCTTGGGCCCTGCACCCGCATGGGAGACCAGGATAAGCACCTGGCTCCTGGCTTCAGATCAGCGCAATGCGCTGACCGCAGCGTGCCAGCCGCGGCGGCCATTGGAGGGTGAAACAACGGCAAAGGAAGACCTTTCTCTCTGTCTCTCTCTCACTGTCCACTCTGCCTGTCAAAAAAAAAAAAAAAAAAAAAAAAAAAAAAAAAAAAAGAGAGAGATGGGATTCAAAATTGCTACATCAACCTTCACCTGAATGCACAGCCTGCTGCCATTCAGTCCCTACAATAATTGCATGAACCAGTTCCCTCCCTAATCTAAATCTTTCTCTCAATCTCTACAGATAGGTGATAGGTAGATCAATGATGATGATGAAGGCGATGATAGATAGATAGATAGACAGACAGATAGATAGATAGAGACCCTATTGGTTCTGTTTTCCTGGAAAACCCTGACTAATAGACTTAAGATGAAAGATTTGAAATTATGCCATGAATAACCATCAAAGTATGTTTTGTATTTTGTGCCAGTATGGTTACTGTTTAATTATTGGTTTGTAAGAAGGTAAAACAAATAAAAGATAAAGCAAGAAAGTAAGCATTTAGAAAACATAGCAATTTCGCACCATAATACTCAAATTCATGATCAGTGACCTCATCATGTTTAACAGCATGTATACCAGCATGCATGCAGAAGGAACTTGCACATGTGTGGTTATTTGCATGTTTTTAACCAATCAACTAGTAATATATGATGATATTTCAAAGTTAGTTAACCATAACCCAAAAGTATATTCAAATCTGAGAATAGGTAAGCACTAAATATTTATAGCTTTTTTAGTTATTTTACTATTTAATTCCAAATTTAAAAATTTGCAATTTAACATGGCTAAAAGGAGGACATAATTGAGAAGATTTCACAAGTGCACACATATTTTTAACATGAAAATTCTTTTATATATCTGTGATTTGAACATGATAGTAATTATTCTGTCAACAAATATGGACCTGAGTCTAAGTTTAGTATGGGAATAAATTCTGCTGGCAGAGTTGTAATGACAGGAAAATAACCTGGAGTTGCTTTCCAGATGAAAGAGTTTGTGCCAGAATGTAAATCAGCTTGCTGCTTCCAGCATTGATAAAGTCTTGCCTCAAGAAAAAAAATGTTAACTGAGCTGAATAGCAAGCAAAGTAGTAAAAATTGTGAATCACATATAAGCTAATATGTTACATTTAAGATTATTTCCTTTATTGTATGATAACAAGTACACTGATCATAAACAACTAGGCATGCTGGCATTGATGGCTAGCAAGGCGCAATGTTCTTTCAAGAATATATGAATTATGGAACAAACTCATAATTTTTCCACATCATTAGAAAGAGTTTGCTCTCAAATTTTTAAAGATTTTGTAAATCATGTAAAAAGTTTTATAAGATATCAGATGTTTACCTTTCTGATATCAATGATTTTTTTTTTTTAAATTTTCTCTCCCAAGGAAGGAGTATCACATGTTTTCCAATGGAAGATCAAAGGGAAAAATGAAAGTTAGAAGCTTGGAAAAACAGACTTTCTATAGATTGTCACAATGTGACTCAGACTGAGTGACTCTGAAGCAGGTGATGATCTTGATGAAGCACATTGACTAGATGAAATTTCCATGTTTTAATTTTACAGGGGAAATTGAGGCGTAAGGAGGTTGCTTTAGGATATGGAAACATCTATCACACAAACAACTATTCCTCTTTGTTCCCCCTTACCTGGCTCCTCTGTTTAACTTATTGAAAGACTACAGATAGCAAAACAGTGAGTGAGAATTTGGTGCAGCAGTTAAGATGTTGCTTGGGATGACTACATCCTGTATTAAAGTCCCTGCTCGACTCCCCATTCCAACGTCTTGCTAAAGCACAGTGTAGGAGGCAGCAGATGATGGCTTGAGAACTTGGATTCCTTCCAGCTATTTGGGAGACTTGTGTTAAATTCCAGACTCCTGGTTTTTTTTTTTTTTTTTTTTTTTTTTTTTTTTTTTTTTTTTTTAAACTTTTTTTTTTTTCATTTAAAAGCAAAGTTTTAATAATACTTATTAATTGTTACATCCTCCAAATTAGAGTTACATTACAATGCAAGTAAATGTTAATACAACAAATGACAACATAACAAAATAATTTCTTTGGTGCATCTCCGGCTGTTGCAGCTGGAGTCAACCAGCGGAGGGAAGACCTCTCTTTCTGTCTCTCCCTCTTACTGTCTGTAACTCACCCTCTCAAATAAATAAATAAAATCTTTATAAAAAAATTAAAAAATAATTTCTTCATTTTTTTTTAAACTTTTATTTAATGCATATAAATTTCCAAAGTACGACTTATGGATTACAATGGCTTCCCCCCCATACCGTCCCTCCCACCCACAACCCTCCCCTTTCCCACTCCCTCTCCCCTTCCATTCACATCAAGATTCATTTTCGATTATCTTAATATACAGAAGATCAGCTTAGTATACATTAAGTATGGATTTCAACAGTTTGCTCCCACACAGAAACATAAAGTGAAAAATAATAGATGATTTTTTTTAAATGATGATGAAATCAGATCAGACCTATTGTCATGTTTAATCCCAGTGAGAGTCAAGTTGGGAATTGATAATTTCTTTTTTTTTTTTTTTTTTTTTTTTTTTACAGAGGATCAGTTTAGTATGCATTAAGTAAGGATTTCAACAGTTTGCACCCCCATAGAAACACAAAGTGAAATATATTGTTTGAGTACTCGTTATAGCATTAAATCTCAATGTACAGCACATTAAGGATAGAGATCCTACATGAGGAGTAAGTGCACAGTGACTCCTGTTGTTGACTTTACCAATTGACACTCCTGTCTATGGCATCAGTAATCTCCCTATGCTCCAGTCATGAGTTTCCAAGGCTATGGAAGCCCTCTGAGTTCTCCGACTCTTATCTTGTTTAGACAAGGTCATAGTCAAAGTGGAGGTTCTCTCCTCCCTTCAGAGAAAGGTACCTCCTTCTTTGATGACCTGTTCTTTCCACTGGGATCTCACTCGCAGAGATCTTTTGCCAGAGTGTCTTGGCTTTCCATGCCTGAAATACTCTCATGGGCTTTTCAGCCAGATCCGAATGCCTTTAGGGCTACAAGTCTAGTACCTGCTAACGCTAACTGATGGAGTAAATAAAGGGGAGAGTGATCCAACATGGGAAGTGAGATACTCAGCAGACTCATAGAATGGCAGATGTCCTAAATAGCACTCTGGCCTCAGACTCCTGGTTTTGGCCTGGCCCAGCCTCAGGTCTGTGGGCATTTGAGAAGAGAACCAGTGGCTTGAAGACAATCTCTTTCTCACTCGCTCTCTCTCCTCTTGCTTTCAAATAAATAAATATTTTTAAGAGATATCATATATGTGGGTAAATATTACTTATATTTATAAAAGCATTCTTTTTTTTGCTATTTTTCCTTTTCTGATAAATACAATTTTCTTCCATTCTGCTATGTGTGCCCAGGTAATCCATGATGATGATGACGATGATGGTAATGTTGATTTTAGTGCTGAACATGACTATATTATAAAGAAATAAAATGTGTCTCTTTTATCCTTTTCCTGGAATAGCCAATTTTTACATTCTAGTGAACCATTTGATTCTTTGTCACTGAAAATGACGTACTTAATCTTTTGAGAAATCTTGGTATAATGCCACAAAAGCTTTTAAAATGACATTTTAGCGGAGAAAGATGTTCTGGGTATCAAGAACTACATTGATAAGTTATTACCCCAAGTGATCACTTTTTACATTCTTGTTCTTCAAAAAAAAAAAAAAAAAGCCTGATTCATTTACAAACAAATTTAACAAACCTGTAAGCCCTATGAAGGATTACATTGTCAACAATACGGTCCTCTTTTATTTTACTTTCTTGGAAAAAAATAAGCATAAGCAACAGGCATCCGTTCTTGTGATTAGTTCAGATACATGGTGATTATCTAGCTTATATTTAGATTTTTTAAGAATTTATTTATTTGACAGATAGAGCTAGACAGTCAGGGAGAGAGAGTCAGAGAGAAAGGTCTTCCTTCCGTTGGTTCACTCCCCAAATGGCTGCTACGGCCGGAGCTACGCCGATCCAAAGCCAGGAGCCAGGTGCTTCCTCCTGGTCTCCCATGAGGGTGCAGGGGCCCAAGCACTTGGGCCATCCTCCACTGCCCTCCTGGGCCACAGCAGAGAACTGGACTGGAAGAGGAGCAACCAGGACTAGAACCCGGTGCCCATATGGGATGTTGATGCCACAGGCGGAGGATTAACCAAGTGAGCCATGGCGCCAGCTTCTATATTTAGATTTTGAAACCAGTCATTATTATACATTTTTTTCCAGTCTCTAGATGAAAGAATAACAAACTCACATTTCTTCTTGAATCAGCACCATACATAACTGCCCCTTCTCTCCTGCCTGCCTCTAGCCATCCTACTCTAATGCATCCCTCCACTTATTTGCACTTTTCTAGGCTTAAAAGACTTCTGCTATTGAGGTGACGTCAGTAGGGAATAGCACTGCTGGGCCTTTATGTGGCGATGGTGAGGAGAAGCAGGTCTAGGCCCAGGTTTTCAGTCATAATCTTGCCTTCTCATCAGCATGCGAACATTTACCTACTACATCTCTTGTGTATACCCTGATTGAAGAAAATACAATTTGGGTTTCTGGAGAAAATCTACAAATGGGGATGTGGTAGGGTCACACTGAAAGCTACTGAAAGCTGGGAATGCTGGAGGTGATGTAATAAGACTGCTTGGTGGTCATCAGGTGTGGGGTTGAGTCAGCTCCAAAAGTTGCTAGCTGAGTGAGTTCAAAGAAGTCATCCTAACCTCTGACTGTCAGTTTCCTGAAATACATAATGAAAACAAAGGAGATTTCAAATAGTTCGTGGACAAATGAAATGAAAAGATAAAAGTATAATTTTCCATCAGATTAAAGACAGTTTGTAAGCAATGGTACCAGTTATTTAGTTAATCTCTAAAGAACTAAAGATCTTGAAAATTTAACTGTATTAATGAATTTTTTTACATTAGTAATTGGAAAAAACTTGGTGCTCTTTAAAGATATTTAACATTGAGAAACAAAAAGAAGTCAGAAGGAACCAAATCATGACTCTAAGGTGGATGTCCAACAACTTCCCATAGAAACTCTCAGGAAATCGCCTTTGTTTAGTTAGAGGAACAGGGGTATAGTCACGGTGGAGAAGAACTCTCCAGTGAAATTTTGTTGGGTGTTTTTCTGCTAAAACTTTGACAAACATTCTCAAAACACTCTCCTAATAAGCAGAAGACAACAAGAAAAATGCCTTCATTCTCCGAAGTTATCTTTACTCTTTTTTTTTAAAAAAATTATTTCAGAATAGTTTTAAATTAAGAAAACAAAAATTGTGAAGTAATATTATAAGTTATCACATGATCTTTGCCATTGACCAGTCTGCATTTGCTTTGACTGATGCACTTATACTTCTTGGTAACCACTGCTTTGATTGTATATTATTTTCAGGGTCATACTAGCAAAGCTGCCACAACTCTAAGAAATATTTCAGGATCTTGATCTCACTTATCTAAAATTTCCATTAAAGATCCCTCTTTTCTGCACCTGATCTGGCCACAACAGTTTGAGTACCTGTGAGGAGAAAGTTTACTCCACTTTAATTTCTCAGGCAGATATTTAATCTGAACCAGTTCAGATATTTATGATGTTGGCTATCAATTCTGATGCTTACCGTCAGCACCCTTCAATTAGGGCATGAATAAAATAAATTTTTCCTTGGAAAGTGGGACAGGGACCCCTAGTGGAGTTTAGGTCTCTCCTGAGAGTGTTTGCACAGACTGACCACAGAGGACCACACTCTGACCTCCCCTTCTTTGCAGGCGTTGCACAACCTCCTGGCTGCTCCACCCCACTTCCTGCCCACTGTCATTTGCCAGACTGCAGACTATGCTGCTGAGTCTAGTTTACCAGGCTAGGTTTTCTGTTTTTTAATCTCAGGGATTCTTCTTTTAGGGACCCCACTGGGTGCTCTCTCTAATCTATCATCTCGTACCCCCTGATACAAGCTAGATTTAAGTTTTCTTCTCTGAGCCATAAAGACTGTGTGCAACTCAGAGAATATGCCTATTTATGGACAAGAAAACTGCTTATAGAAAAGTACCAGGGGCTGGTGCTGTGGCTCAATGGATTAAAGCCCTGGCCTGCAGCGCCAGCATCCCATATAGACACTGGTTTGAGTTCTGGCTATTCCACTTCTGATCCAGTTCCCTGATAATGCACCTGGGAAAGCAGTAGAAGATGGCCCAAGACCTTGGGCCCCTGCACTCACATGGGAGACCCAGAAGAAGCTCTTGGCTCTTGGCTTTGGATCACTGGCCATTGTGGCTATTTGGGGAGTGAACCAGCAGATGGAAGACCTCTGTCTTTCTCTCTCTACCTCTCTCTGTAACTCTTGTCTTTCAAATAAATAGCATAATTTTTAATAAAAGTACCAGAATGTCACCAATGTCTCTCATTTACTATAAATAATTGGAATGAAAATAATTGTATTGCTTGGAAAATAAATACTATAACAAGATAAGTTGTAAAAAATATGTAACTTCAGGCCGGCGCCACGGCTCACTAGGCTAATCCTCTGCCTTGTGGCGCCGGCACACCGGGTTCTAGTCCCGGTCGGGGTGCCGGATTCTGTCCCGGTTGCCCTTCTTCCAGGCCAGCTCTCTGCTATGGCCAGGGAGTGCAGTGGAGGATGGCCCAAGTGCTTGGGCCCTGTACCCCTTGGGAGACCAGGATAAGCACCTGGCTGCTGCCTTCGGATCAGCGCTGTGTGCCGGCCACAGCGCGCCAGTTGTGGCAGCCATTGGAGGGTGATCCAACGGCAAAGGAAGACCTTTCTCTCTGTCTCTCTCTCTCTGTCCACTCTGCCTGTCAAAAAAAATAAAAAAAAAATATGTAACTTCAGAAAACCAAAAACCTCCTTTGGTATGAATGCTGATCCTGTTAGTTTGGCCTTCTTATCATACAATGTCTTGCTTTTTCTCCAGTAGCCATTTTTATCTTAAAACCTATTATTTTCTGATATTGGGATAATTATTCTTGCTCTCTTTTAGTTACTGCTAGCATATACACCTTTTTCTGATTTTATTTTCTAGTTCTTCATGTTTTTGAATCTGAGGTATATCTGTTAGACCTAGTTATTTTTAAAAATCTGCTGCTTTGGGGCTAGGGTATTTAATGTTTTTAATTAATATAATTACTGATAAGGTAAAATAGTGAGATCTAGGCATTCAATAGCTATTTTCATTTAATAAGCAGCTCCAGTCAATGACAATATAAACATTTCAAGTTCCTAAATAGTATAACCTTGGCAATTTTTATCTTTAAATGCTTATCATTGTTAAGCGGTCAGTCCATCCAGTTGAAGTTTGACTCTCATACCTCCTCCCATATTAGTTTTTCTTACTAATTTCATCTGAATATTTGCTTGGTAGTTTCTTTTTTACTTAAAATTGCTTTGAAGGGAAGCTTTATGTCTCTGTTTAAATAAAAATCCATTAAATATATATATATATATAGTACATAAAATATTTTAGAGTGAAAATAAAATTATGTTAACTAATATTTGCTAAATACTGTTGCTGCTGGAGCCTTTGAACCAGAAATTTAGTCTCTTAAAATATGTTGGCAACTATTAGCAATATAATAAATATATCCCACTACTAAACTGAAATTTTACTCTAGACTAACCAAAGAAATAAAGCAAAGTTAAAAAGGAGATAGCTTTTATGAATGCGATTCAATGTTATTTAATGCAACACTTGAAAAATCTTCTGCATAGTCCATATTTTGAAAACATGTCCTCCATTTGGACTACAATAGCAAAATATCTACCACCGAGTAATTTATAGGTCACAGACATTTATTTCTTACAATTCAGGGGCTAAAATCAAGTCTCCAGCACTAGGGGTCTGGTGAGGGCCTAGTTGTGGTGTCTTCACATGGTGGAAGAGCGGAAGAGATTGAACCCACTCTCACAAGCCCTTGATAAGAGCCTAATCTCACCCATGATTTATTCACTACCTAAATACCCTGCTACTTAATGTTACTACATTGATGATAAGTTTCAACATGAATTTTGAGAGACATTCAGGCTATTGCTTTACTAATGAGAGCTGCCCAATTTTCCTACTCTTTCTACAGACACACACTTTCTTTTTCTTCCTGTTTGTTTTTAAAAGATTTATTTAAGAGGTAGAGCTACAGAGAGAGAGAGGGAGAGACAGAGAGAAAGGTCTTCCATCTGCTGATTCACTCCCCAAATAGTTGCAATGGCTGGAGCTGAGCAGATCTAAAGCCAAGAACCAGAAGCTTCTTCTAGGTCTCCCACTCAGGTGCAGTGGCCCAAGCACTTGGGCCATCTTCTACTGCTTTCCCAGGCCATGGCAGAGAGCTGGATTATAAGAGAAGCAACCAGAACTTGAACCAGCATCCATATTAGATGCCGGCACTGTAGGCAGAGGCTTAACCCTTTACACCATAGCGCTGGTCCCTACACACTGACTTTCAACACTGAAAATAATTGGGGCTTGTCTCTGAGCTTGGCTGAGAAACCAAGAGTGTAGAACTGCATATGATCAAGCTTCTAAGTGGATGTTGGTCCACAAAAAAATCCAGCCATCTACAATAGGGAAAGATTGTCACACTGAAAGGACCCCTGGGTCCTTTTAGTTACCACATGCTACTTTAAAGCAGAGTAGAAACCTTATTTGTATAACTATAGATTCCTGGCTTTAGATACTATAGTCAGTCACTGAACATGGCACCCTGTTAGTGCTCAAAATGATTGAATTTCAGAATGCTGGTGTTGGAAACTTATTGAAGACCTTGAAACTCATCTTCGCATTTTCTGTATGAGTGAACTGAGTCCAGACAAGTGAATTGCATTTCCCTGGGCCTCACTGCTGCAGTAGAGTCCAGCCCAAGAGTCCTTTTCATCTACACAACTGGTTCTCACTCCTGGTTGCACATTAGAATCATCTGAGAAGCTTAGCAAAAACAACAACAACAACAACAACAACAAACACCTGTGCTTCATCATGGATCAATTAAATCAGAATGGGGCTAGGCCATTGATAGCTTTAAGATTCCCAGGTAGGGCTGGCACTGTGGTGCAGCTGGTTAAGCCAACACCTGCAGTGCCAGCATCCCATACAGGCACCAGTTCATATCTTAGCTGCTGCACTTCCAATCCAGCTCCCTGCTTATGGACCTGGGAAAGTAGTGGAAGATGTCCCAAGTCCTTGGGCTCCTGCACCTGTGTGGGAGACCATGCTGAAGCTCCTGGCCCAGCCCTGGCTGTTGTGGCCATTTGGGGAGTGAACCAGTGGATGGAAGATCTCTCTGTGTCTCCCTCTATCTGTAATTCTTTCAAAATGAAAACAAAAAAAGATTCCCAGGTGACTCCAATGTGAACTCAGGCCTGAGAATCAAATTTTATACCACTGTCCTGCCGAGCTAAAATATTTACAAGTATTAGCTGATGAATTTAAGGTTCTTTTTGTCATTTCTCTCTATTCATAAATGATGCTAACGTGTATATTGCTTTAGGGTAGGGAAGATAAAATCCAATGATGGAACAACTTACTATTTTATTCCTTTTAGTATTTTTTTTGTTCTACTTAATACCATTGGTTGAACTTTTTAATTAACACACAGTTATAGGCCAATGCCGCAGCTCACTAGGCTAATCCTCCGCCTTGTGGCACCGGCACCCCGGGTTCTAGTCCCAGTTGGGGCGCCGGATTCTGTCCCGGTTGCCCCTCTTCCAGACCAGCTCTCTGCTGTGGCCCGGGAAGGCAGTGGAGGATGGCCCAAGTGCTTGGGCCCTGCACCCCATGGGAGACCAGGAGAAGTACCTGGCTCCTGCCATCAGATCAGCACGGTGCGCCGGCCGCAGTACGCTGGCGGTGGCGGCCATTGGAGGGTGAACCAACGGCAAAGGAAGACCTTTCTCTCTGTCTCTCTCTCTCACTGTCCACTCTGCCTGTCAAAAATAAATAAATAAATAAATAAATAAAAACACACAGTTATTCTTAGGAGTTTAAATTTAACTGAAAAGTGATCCCTGTTAAATATAAGAGTGGGAATAAGAGAGGGAAGAGATGTACAGTTCGGCACATGCTCACTCGGACTTACTCCTAATGGTAGAGTTAGAAACGTGCCAGGGGATTCCAATTCAATCCCATCAAGGTGACATGTACCAATGCCATCTCACTAGTCAAAGTGATCAGTTTCAGTTCATAATCCATCATAGTGATAGGATTAAGTGTCAAAGGGATCATGTAAACAAGACTAGTGTCTGCTAATTCTAACTGATAGAATCAAAAAGGGAGAGAACGATCCATCATGGGAAGCAGGATACACAGCAGACTCATAGAATGGCAGATGTCCTAAACAGCACGCTGGCCTCAGAATCATCCCTTAAGGCATTCGGATCTGGCTAAAAAGGCCACGAGAGTTTCTCAGGCATGGAAAGCCAAGACTCTGTGGCAAAAAAAAAAAAAAAAAAAAAACAAAAAAACCTAAATGAAGGATCTCTGTGAGTGAGATCCCAGCGGAAAGAACAGGCCATCAAAGAAGGAGATACCTTTCTCTGAAGGGAGGAGAAAACTTCCACTTTGATTGTGACCTTGTCTAAATATGGTCTGAGTTTGTGAACTCAAAGAGGCTTCCATAGCCTTGGCAGCTCATGACAAGAGCCTGAGGTGATTACAGACAGCATAAATAAGAGTGTCAATTGTTAAATCAACAATGGAGTCATTGTGCACTTACTCCCCATGTAGGACCTCTGTCCTTAATGTGTTATACTATGGGAATTAACAGTAAAACTAGTATTCATACAGTACTTTATACTTTGTGTTTGTGCCTGAGTGCAAACTGTTGAAATCTTTACTTAGTAAATACTAAGTAGATCTTCTGTATATAAAGATAATTGAAAATGAATCTTGATGAAGAATGGGATGGGAGAGGGGGTGGGAGATGGGATGGTTGCGGGTGGGAGGGAGGTAATGGGGGAAAAAAGCTGCTATAATCCAGAAGTTGTACTTTGGAAATTTATATTTATTAAATAAAAGTTTAAAAAAAGATACCAACCAAAAAAAGAAAAATAATAATAAAATGTCTTTGAGACATTGCAGTTGGAAATAAAGATGATCAGAAAGGAAAAAAAAAGGAAAGCCATTCAGTTTTGATTTTCAAAATGGACATTTTCAAGTGTATATCAAAAAAAGAAAAGCTTAAAAGCTAAACTCCAGTAGCAAGGACTAGGCACTAAGCACAATGTCTTGAACACTGCAGCTGTTAAATGAATGTTACCCTAGAAATATCATAAATAATCTGATCCATACCAGCTAATACAACCCTTACACCAGAGCTAGGCTACCTGGTTTCTTTTGTTTTGATGGAAAATCTGAAGAGAGTTTAGTATGGGGAGAGCAGGGACAGAGATGTGTACATATCTTCCCCAGAAGTTTAGAGTATTCAAACAATAATTCATGATATAATTAACTTTCTCTTTAGGAATTTTTTGCTCTCACCAGTGGGCTATTTTCTATGTTTATGCATGGTAATTTACTGAGAGAAAAAGACACGCAGCTTTTAAAAAATGTGTTTGGGACAGATAATGGTTTTTAAAGCAGGGAAAATATATCTAGTCACTGAACAGGTGTGCAGTTGCAAAGGGAGAAGTAAATGAACATTTTAAAGCAATTTTTCATCAAAATGAGTTTGCTTCTTAAAAAACGATGGGCAATATACCCTGTGGATTCTTTTTTTTTTTTTTTTTTTTTTTTTTTTTTTTGGAATTAAAATATCTTTATTTTCCAAAATCTATACATATCTTTTTTTTTTTTTAACTTTTATTTAATGAATATACATTTCCAAAGTACGAATAATGGATTACTATGGCTTCCCCCCCATACCGTCCCTCCCACCCACAACCCTCCCCTTTCCCACTCCCTCTCCCCTTCCATTCACATCAAGATTCATTTTCGATTATCTTAATATACAGAAGATCAGCTTAGTATACATTAAGTAAGGCTTTCAACAGTTTGCTCCCACACAGAAACATAAAGTGAAAAATAATAGATGATTTTTTTTAATGATGATGAAATCAGATCAGACCTATTGTCATGTTTAATCCCAGTGAGAGTCAAGTTGGGAGTTGATAGTTTCTTTTCTTTTCTTTTTTTTTTTTTTTTTTTTTTTTTTTTTTTTTTTTTACAGAGGATCAGTTTAGTATGCATTAAGTAAAGATTTCAACAGTTTGCACCCCCATAAGAATTAAGGATTCTTAATATGAATTCATTTGAAAGGCATCTTAGATCTTTTTTTACCCAGTGGTCAGTTCCTTTGTCTTTATTTTTATTTTAGAAAGCCAAGAGTAGGGGAAGGGCAGAGAGGGAGAGGGAGACAGATAAAGAGAGAGAGAGAGAAAGAGACACAGAGAGAGAAATCAAATTCCCCCAAATAAAACAGAGTAATATTTAGCTGTTTGCTTGAATTTCATAGCATGGTGTGAAAATAAATCTACGCTCACATTAGTTCCTTATTTTAATCCTTCATTTGGACACACAGGGTTTGCTGTATTATCAGTTTTTGTGCTATATAATATTCCTAGGAATTATATCTTACCTATGACCATATAGGCAATAGACAGAATCTGTATGATTGAGGTTTGTGAGACTTAAGCAAGATATTTTTCTAGTTGTTTGTAGCAGATTTTAATTTAAGTCGAATTCTATGTAATGTTCAATGTGGAAGTAACAGCATGTTTGTATTTTGTATGCAAGAGCAGGCTATGATGTAATATCGAGAGCAGAGTGAAATGAGCTTGCTGTTAGAATGATGTTTTGACCACGGGACTCAGGAATAGCAGAATCTTTCTCCAGAAAAATATCTCCCACCATATTCTGGAAAAGGATACGTGAATATGACAATGACTAAATAAATAAAATAACATTTTAATATAAATTTGGTCTCTGTCTCAGAAGTCATTGACAAAGCCTAGTAGATTTTGTTGAAATTTAATAGGACTCACACCCAAGCTAGATACATGATGATCTACCATCTTACTGAACCAAGACCTGAGATTTAGAAATGACCACACCTGTAAAACAAAAAGGTACACCTGACAGCTCAGGCAACCAATCAGAAAAGAGATTTGGCTTCATTTGCCTGGGCCTGAGTCAGCCTAGACAATGGGCTGCAAGATCAGGGCAGTCCTCTTCTGTGTAAGAGTATGTGAAATACAAGTGTGTGTGTGTGTGTGTGTGTGTGTGTGTAAGAGAGAGAGACACACACACACACACAGAGACACAGACACAGACACAGACACACACACACAGAGATGATATCATTACCACCTTCCAAGTGTGGAAGAAGAGATAAATTAAGATAAGGAAAATCACAGCCACCTGAAAGCTCTACTCATGGAAAATCCCCCTGTGCCGGTATTCAGTGTCTGAGTAGTTCAGTCTGTCTCTTTGGAGCAGGGTGAGAAGAAGTCTGGAACAGCCCCCAGGTTACCATCTGTCCCACAGACAAGTTCATGACTCAGTGAGATTTTTGGTTTTTACAAGACATTTTTTCCACCCTATAACTTTTATTTCTTTAAACTCATGAAATATAATTTAATTTTTGTTCAGCACAAGAAATCTAATCTCAAAGAGGAAGCACTCACATTTTACTTGATACTCATTGAGGAGAACATTTAGTTTTTGAGAGGCATAAAGGGGAATTAAAATGAATCTGCCCTTGAAGAACTCACATTTTAGTAGACAATTGTCAAAAATAACTAGTATATAAATCAGTGAATGAAAATTGCCATAAAATATGGGCAGTTCAAGGACACTGAACATTATTGAAAATTTTTTTAGCAACAGATTTCACTATGATTTTTATGAAGAAATATAATAAGTTTTGGAGTAATCTGTTAGGAATTCCAAACAGAACTCAAAGAAATACATCTTTTGGAGAGGAAATAAAAGAGCATGAGCAAATGTACACCTGCACAATTCAAATATTGATGCATCTGCTCTAAAGCACTAAAACTAATTAGTCATTTCATTTCATGACTGCAATTAGCCTCTAAAAAGACGGATACCCATTAACACAGTTTGGTGGTATAATGGCAAGCAATTAGTTATAATTGTTCTATTCTGAAAAGAGATAATAATTGAAGCTGGATGACTTCTGAAAGAATCTAAAAAATAAATTTGCTAACTTAATTTTTAAAATTTGGTGCAGGGAATTCTTTTTAGATCTATTTATTTAGTTAGTTTTTACAATTTATTTATTTATTTGAAAGGCAGAGTTACAGAGAGGCATAGGCAGAGGCAGAGAGAGAGAGAGAGAGATGTCTTAGGTCTTTCATCTGCTGGTTCATTCCCCAGATGGCTGAAATGGCAAGAGCTGCACCAATCCGAAGCCAGGAGCCAAGAGCTTTTTCCGGGTGCAGGAGCCTAAGGACTTGGGCCATCTCCCACTGCTTTCCTAGGCCATAGCAGAGAGCTGGATTGGAACTGGAGCAGCCAGGACATGAACCGATGGCAATACTGGATGCCGGCACCGCAGGAGGTGGCTTTACCTGCTATGCCACAGTGCCAGCCCTTTTAGATGTATTTAAGGAAATAATATTCCCCTGGAAGTTGCAAAGGCAGATATCAGATATTCTTAGAGAAAATAAAGTGCCATTGGAAATTGCAAAAGGTAGATATCAAAGTCATGTAAAAAAGAATTTCCCAAAGATTAGAATGGTTCAAAAATAATTCTCATTGATATTTATAATACATCGATTTGTTCAAATATGAACTGGAAAATCCTTTATTGGATGTTGTCAAGTGATACAAGCATTCATTGGGACTTATGAGAAGCTGGGTTAGTTAATATGTATGTTTTTGTCGTGCACTGAATCAGTTTCTGTCAGCAAATTTATTTTCTAACAAAGGAGTCATTTGTATTATACTCTTCTCAGAAAAGTGCAGCACCTACACAGTTTAATTCCTGAAACTTCCTTGAACTGAGCCATCCAGTTAATCATAAACTGGCATTCATATGCCATTCAGAGGAAGAATGGATTTAGAAGGCAAAATTGGATACCAGCTGCTGAGTGGACTAAGGACATTCCTTGTATGCTTATTAGCTCCAAATATTTCAGAAGGATAGATGTAAATAAAATATTTTAGGGCAGGAGCTTGGGATAGTTCTGCTGAATTAAATAGAAGGTGGCTGGAAGTCATTTTTGGTACCCACACACAAAGTTTCCACAAATACAACTTTATTACTGATAAAAAGATATCTGCATATTGCCCAACATGATGTGTTTTCTGTCTGCTAAGGCCATAAGGGAGTGTAGCTCAGATCTCTGGGCAATAGAGAAGAGAAGAAACATTGCAAAGGTCAAGAGAGAAGATATACTTGATGTTATAGCAATGCTGTTGGTGGACTAACACCACTCATAACTATCACGCCAGAGCTGCCATTACTCCAGATAGTGATGTTATTCAGTTCATAGGCCTTCCTCCAATCAGTTCTGCTCTGGCACACGCAGGCATCACTAACATAAGTCAACCCCCTTGGCCACACTGCCCAGAGAACCTGTACCTCTTAAAACAGGAATATCAGATTGCAATCTCAATACAAGGTGGTTTCTCAGGAGTAACGTGATATGCAACTTATGTGTGAGCATAGTCATTATCCTCACAGCTAAGTACAGAAACTCAGCGCCCCTTACCTTCTGTGTGTGAAACCCTTGTCAGTTAGAATGCTTTTGTCTACAAGCAACAGAAAATAAACCAGCTTGAACAATAAAGCAATTTGTTGGCTGTCAAATGCCTCAGTTCCTCACATCCTCATAACTTCCTTGTGTTTCCAGTACTATTGTAATTTTTTTTGCATTTCCAGTACTATTTTAATACATTTCATCTGAACTCTTGCTATTGCACCCTACTGCTAATTCTACCACCAATTACGTATTTCCTACAATAGCTACTTATCCTTTCAGCCAATATTTTTAAGGTCTATCATGCTACTTTTAAAAAATATTTATTTATTGATTTATTTATTTATTTATTTTTGACAGGCAGAGTGGACAGTGAGAGAGAGAGAGACAGAAAAAGGTCTTCCTTTGCCGTTGGTTCACCCTCCAATGGCCGCCATGGCTGGCGCGCTGCGGCCAGCGCACCGCGCTGATCTGATGGCAGGAGCCAGGTACTTCTCCTGGTCTCCCATGGGGTGCAGGGCCCAAGCACTTGGGCCATCCTCCACTGCACTCCCGGGCCACAGCAGAGAGCTGGTCTGGAAGAGGGGCAACCGGGACAGAATCTGGCACCCCGACCGGGACTAGAACCCGGTGTGCCGGCGCCGCAAGGCGGAGGATTAGCCTAGTGAACCGCGGCGCCGGCCTATTTATTTATTTGTAAGGCAGAGTTACAGAGATGGAGAGAAAGAGAGAGAGAGAGAGAGGTCTTCCATCCACTGGTTCACTCCCCAATTGGCCGCAACAGCTGGAGTTGCACGGATCCAAAGCCAGGATCCAGGAGCTTCCTCCAGGTCTTCCCATGTGGGTGTAGGGGCCCAAGGACTTGGACCATCTTCTACTGCTTTCCCAGGCCATAGCAGAGAGCTGGATCAGAAGTGGAGCAGCCGGGTCTCCAACTGGCGCCTGCCAGTGCTTCATCCCAGGGCGTTACCCACTGTGCCACAGTGCCGGCCCCCTTCATGCTACTTTTTAGCAAAAACACATTGAATGAGTTATTTTGTAGTCCCTAAATTTGAGGAGCTATGTCAGTTGTGTGAGGTGAAGCTATGGTGCAACAGCAAATGCAACTCAGAGGCTGATAACATGGATCTACTTCCCCATGCTACGTCTTCTATAGGATGATTGTGAGTCTGCTACATATCATATTTACCTCCAGCCCAAAGAAGACAGAGTGGCCTCTATTTGGAAATTTGCCTGCTGGTGTGGCACAAGGAAAGAAAGTGTGCCAAAGCATAAACTTGTTCTCAAAATTTTTGCCTGTAAGTGCCCTGGATCATACTCACTTATTTGACTCACATCAAAGCAAGTTGCTCGAAACTCTAACTTCAAGGAGTGGGGAAGTACACACCTCTACCAGGCAGTGCCAGTAGATAATGGTGAAGACTAATGAAATCAATCACGTGATCTTACAGTTTAGAGTGATGGTCATCAAACTACACTATGCCACAAATTTTTGCAAATAAAGTTGTATTGGGACACAACCACACCCATGGATTCACATATTCACATATTTTCTGTGGCTGTTTTGTGGACTTAAATAGTTGAGACAGAAACACTGTGGTCAACAAAATCTAGAATATCTCCTATGCGGTCCTCTACAGAAAATATTTTCCTGTCTTCATTTAGGGAAACATAAAGATTTTAAAATATATTTATATGATAAATATAATATTAAATCATATACATTTTATTAGTTTTTTTTTTTTTTAAGCAGCAATAGTGATTGCTTTCTTTCTATACGGATCACATTAGGATACAATACACATTTTTGAAAAAATACTGGTTTCTGGTGGAGAGTAATCTTCTGGTAGCTTCAGGATCCCATCCAGTATTTTTAAGTTTGGCAAACAGGAGAACACACTAAAACAAAAAGTTAAAGAAAAAGTAACTACATAGAACAAAAGCATTTTATTTCACTTACCGTCTCCATAAATGGATGAAACTTGCCTATTGGAACAGACAGATGAGTCACTATCTCTTCAGTGTGTTTTCTTCATCTTTGCAGCGGGATTAAATAAAATATTATATGTGCTCACTGCCTGAGGAACCTGTGTAATTTGCCCTCTAGGGGAATCTGATAGATCTTTCAGTAGACACTAAGTGTTGATCACAGGAGTGGGACTACACACAATCAGTTTTTATAAGAGAATTTCACTCCAGTTTTTATAAAGTCCTATAAGGAAAAAAAATCAATGAGCGATTTAGCCAACTAACTATGAGAAGAAAAATGAGATCATGATATATGTACCCATTACAAAGTGAAAACTTGAAAGAGAGAGCAAAGCAAGCCCATTGTGTAGTGATGGCTAAGGAGGAATTCTGCCTGAGAGACATAAAAGACAGGTGGGAAATAATACTGTGCTGAGTTATCTTGTCTTGACCAAGAGTACTTTTGAAGTTCATAATTCATATTTAGAGAGTCTCTTCCAGTTTCAGGCAGAGATCCTTCAGGTCAGTCTTGTTAAACAGTGGGCATATAAACAGCTGTTAGAAAGCAGAATTTTCTTTCAAGCTAATAGCTTTTTTAGATCTAAGGATTCTCAGGGCTAAAGCAGTAGGAAATTGTGACATTCAGATGTGCTGGATGACAGATCTGAAATCTTTCAAAGGATGTCCTATGTCAGCTAATCATGATGCCAAACCCATCAAAAGCTCCCATTGACTACATGATTTTCTTCGAGCTCAATGCTTTCTGCACAATATCTCATTTAATCCTCCCAACAACTCTGTTGAGTTGATTTTTAGCCTCCATTTTGAGTAATTTACCGAAGATCATATAGCCTGCAGGTGACAGGACAGATTAAAATCTAAGCCTTTTGTTTCCATTGTTCAGACTTAGCTGACAAGAACTCCTAGCTACTGCTTATTCATGAAAAGCCAAATGATGGAGAGCTAACATCATGCTGACTTCTGGATATTGGTGTAGCAGTCTGCCTGTGATGGTCCAGGTGATAGGGCTACCCATGACCTGCTGGGTCTTAGACTATCAGCTCTATCTTTAAGCCCTTTCTCTTTTGAACGGTGCTGTCTTCTTAATGGAGGATCTAAAACAAAGGAAGGGGAAGACAGTCACAATTCTAGGTAACAATGATCAAGGGAAGCTTCTATTTAACATAATTCTGAGCATGATGTAAAGGGTCAGTGTAAGTCTTGCCCAAGTCCTCAACACAAATATCCAGCGACAAAATACAAACTTTAAGTCTTCGAAGTAGGGATCTTGTGCTGGGTAACTGAAACCTAATGTGGGTGAACTTCAGACTTCAGCTTATTTGCTCAGCATGATTCGAAGTTTAAATGACCACATCTTTCTGTTGAAAGCAACCGTGCTCTACCTAAGTCAACATAGCCTGGCTTTTTATAACTTGAAAGTCATTATTTTCCCCTTGGATCCAATCCAATTTGGAGTTACTACTGGAAAAATAGAAGAACCTCATTATATCCCTCATTCCCACACAACTCTATACCACATCATAAATTTTGAAGACGGAGTTATAGTGAGACCTCAGGGCATATCAGATTCCAGACAATTAATCTTAATACAATTGTTGTAAGACATTCTTGAAGGGAGGCAAGTGACAGAATTGGGACCGAAACGTCTTACAAAATCCCACATATAAATTAACACAACCAAAATTTAGTACTATTAAATTATCCTTATGACTAGGAATGTGCTTTCTTTTGAATGATGTTGAAATGTCCAGCTGAACCTCCTCTGACTACAGGAAATGTAATTTGAAACTTCAAAACATTATTAAGGTTCAATATTAGTTCAATATTAAACCAACTCTGCTGCTAGTATTCACTGTTATGTAAAAACAATTTGAGAATTTATTATCACAAAGTTTTGCTTCCAAACTATAGTCATTGGGGAGACAACTGCAGTAATGAGATTTATGTAATAACAATAGAGATTAGAATTTTTATTTTGACAATTTTTCATTGTACATCAGGAGTCAGAGTATCTAACATTATATTAAACCTCTGGAATATAGTTGCTGTCATGGGAAATGGTTGTGTGAGAATGGAAGACATTTAGAAATATGCCTTTTATTGAAATTGGATGTAGATGAAGGATTATAATAACAGAGTAGGAATAGACTCTGGAAATGATCTAACCCTTTGTATAGTGGACTTGAGAGTGAGATGATTCACAGTTACATGGGGGCAAATACAGGTGCTAGAATTCTGTTTTTAATCCTTTTAGTTTCCCTGAGTATACTAATAGAGGTGCTGGACATAGCTTCAGATAAATGGATGAGCATATTGCTTGGTACACACGCCAAGGCTCTGTAGAGTCTATTACAACCATTAGGAATGCCCCCTATAGGGATAAAGTAATACAAATGGTGTCTTCTTGGCAGGTTTTTGAACTCTTTCAACCACTGGAGTAGACAGAATCAATTACTTCTTTGTATTCACTTAATGATGCTCCTGTGGCTCAAAGGAGTGAAAATAAAACCAGAGAACAAACTATTTATAATATTGTCTCACAGAAGTTGGTAGGAATCTATTATTTAAAAAATTATGAGACATAATATCTATTAAGCCTATGAGATAAAATGTACAAAATTTGAAAGTCTTAAAATGAAATCAGTTTGTATACATAAAGTCACATTACAGGAAGAGCCTAACATCTTTTCAGTGATTATAAATTTACCAAAAGAAGAATATGCTAACAAGGAAAAAAAGACAAGGCCTGTTAAAAGTTCTGTAGTTAAGTTTGAAAGTAGGAAGTGTCCACATAGCAGAAATAATAAATATTTACTGAATGAATTAAAGCAAGAGGGTAGCTGCATTGCAAAATATACTTAAAACACAATATTCAGTGATGTGCAAAAGATGACTTGAGGCATTTGGGGCTTACCGTTTCCTGTAATTTTGGTGAAACTCACAAGGGTTCCTCTTGAGAGTAAGGGATTCTAATGGAGTGCACTGTAAACTCGAGAGTCCAGTCAGGGTCTCAATGTGGTTTTCAGCCAAGGATAAATGTTGTATCTGAGGTATCTTTGGCAATTGTTTGAAAGATGTGAGATGGTTTTTGTTCATATTTAAAATTCTGCAGCTGGACACAGAATATAAACATCATGGTGCTTAACTCCTAAGAAGATGCTCAACAAGCAGACTTCACAGAGGGCTAGTTTGTCTCCTCTAGACCACAAACCTTCAAGAGAATGACAGTGGCATCTTCCACAAGCATGAAGTGTGTGTGTGTGTGTGTGAGAGAGAGAGTTTTGTATTAAACATTAAGAGAAAATAAGCAAGAGACATGAGACCAAAACCTCAATGAGCACAGAAATTTGTTTTCTAAGATATATACTCAGGACCTAGCACAATATTTGGCCTGTGGTAGATTTTCCACATGTCCTGAATGAAAAGTGAGTAGTTGAGACATCCCAACAATTAGATGTTTATGTGTGGTTGTGTAGGTTTCCTTTTGTGAATGGGGAGAGGGAAGGGCAACCCTAAGCAAGGCTTCCTGTCTGGGCCTTTCACCTGGCTCAGCCTCTCTTCCCTGCACCACCTTTTCCCGTTTAGACTAATTTTCAGTCTTCAAGCAGGAAGAGATCAAGTCATGGGGACTTGAAACACGTTCAAGGTGAAGGGAATTTCAAAAGGATACTATGGCAAAAACCCCAGCTCTTCTTGGCAAAATGAGGTAGTTCAATAGGCTATGCACGCCAAATAGTTGCTCCCCAGTGTAATAAAAACAACAAAATGCTTAATTCTTGGGGAGTCTCCACAAATCTAAGGGATTCATGTGAAAACCCTAAAGAAAATAGGAAACCTGCATCCCTTGTTCCCAATCTTCTGGGATCAAGGCCATTTCTTGGTATGATTCATGCCAAAAACAAGACACTGATGTATTTTGAGGGCTAAAACCTACTCCACTTGTCTTCTAAAGAAGAGAAGCTACTGCGGACCTTCTGTGTAGAAAGTGGGGTTTGAAGACCAAGAAAGGGACTATGGATGTACATCCAAGTCACTCAGTAACTTTTATGCAGGCACGAGGAACTTACGTCAAAGTGGCCACAAGATTGTTTGATAGGACCAGATGAATGTAACTCCATGTTTACTGCTAGCAACCAAAACTGCGTGGGAAATCTTGAATTTATGGGGACGGAGGAAGGGCAAGAAAGCTTGCGTCTGCTCTTTCACCGCCCCCTTCCCTTCAGTCCTGACTGCAGGAGACTAAGTCCCCTTGGGCTTTGGTGACCCTGTCACTGGGGTGTGTTTCTTTGAAGGTTGGTTTTTGCTGTACTGGGTACTTCCTTTCTCATTTTCTAATTGCTTTGTAACAACTATGCTGACTCTCCCCATCCTTTCTCCTTTCCCTGAGAAAATGCAATGAATAGATCAAGACTTACTGGTCCTGAAAAAAAAAAGTGAATAATTATACCTAATCTCAGCAACATAAGAGTACACACTCAAACACAGTAACTTTAAAAAATATTGCTGGTAAGTAGTGAGATTATAGTTATTTTTCTTTATACTTTTCTGTACTCAAAATATTTCATATTGAGGAAACAGCTTTTCAATCACAAAGTGCCTTTTTATCTAAAAGAAAACCAAAATGAACCCCTAGGAGAAGGACAGTGTGTTAGGCATTTGAGTTGAATACACTTTTCTGTTACGTAATGATCCCCAGTATTTTTGCCTAAAAACTATAATTCTACAAGACTGTGAGGATAGAGAAAATAATTCAAAATCTATCACTGACAACTTGCCTTAAGGAAAAATTCCTCTGTGTATAGTCTGGAATTCAGTACAGCATGAGAAACAGAGGGTACTTATTCATGGGCCTTGGGTCCACACAGAAACGTGGAAATAACAATTGCTAAGGGTAAAGATGGTGCTGGCCAGAGACAACTACAACATTAGAACAATGAATTCACCTGGATTTCATTGTAATTTTGCCATGTCTTTTATTTTCATTTTCCTTGCTTCCTTTTGGTCCCTCTCCCACTGGTATTG
This sequence comes from Oryctolagus cuniculus, assembly GCF_964237555.1. Lineage (NCBI taxonomy): Eukaryota > Metazoa > Chordata > Mammalia > Lagomorpha > Leporidae > Oryctolagus > Oryctolagus cuniculus. Next base: position 112,576,378 of record NC_091435.1, read on the forward strand.
TCTGTGATCATTATCACATCTTCAACAGCTTTTGACCTGTGCCCTGTTCCAGATTACATGTCATTGCTAGAAACACTTTAGGTCTATGCCAATTTCTAATTGAAACCCCTCCCTCCAAGCCATCCCTGCCCCTCTGCCTTGCTCTCTAGTCTCCTCTGAAATCCTATCTTGTTTACAGTCATACTGTCACTTCTCAGTGTGCACCCTGCCATCCTCTCAGTCTCTCCGATTCAGCCCAACACAAATTTCCCACTCAGTAGGATACGTGAGGGGGAAGAAGTGGAAGATCCAGTACACAGTGACATGACTTTCTTTATCTTTTAAAATGTGTTTATTTATTTGAGAGGGAGAATCAAGGGAGAGAAAGAGAGAGAGAGAGAGAAAGAGAGAGAGGCAGGGGTATGTTCTATCTGCTGATTAATTTCCCAAATGATTGTAATGGCCAAGGCTGGGCCAGGCTGGAGCCAGGGGTTCATGAACTCCATCTGGGTCTCCCATGTGGTCGGCAGGGACCCAACTACTTGGACCATACTTTGCTACTTCCCAGGCACATTAATAGGGGGCTGGATTGTCCTGGCACTCTGATGTGGGATGAGTGTCACAAGCGGTGCCACAATGCTGAACCCAGTGACATGACTTTCTTTGCAAGAGCGAGAGAAAAGATATAAATGTACTGGCACCAATTTTTCTACGCACTGTTTTGGCAGCTGTAAAAATTCAAATTCTGGCCAGCGCTACGCCTCACTAGGCTAATCCTCCACCTGTGGCGCCGGTACTCCAGGTTCTAGTCCCGGTTGGGGTGCCGGATTCTGTCCCGGTTGCTCCTCTTCCAGTCTAGCTCTCTGCTGTGGCCCGAGAGTGCAGTGGAGGATGGCCCAAGTGCTTGGGCCCTGCACCCGCATGGGAGACCAGGAGGAGGCACCTGGCTCCTGGCTTCAGATCTGCGCAGCACCGTCTGTAGTGGCCATTTGGGGGGGTGAACCAATGGAAGGAAGACCTTTCTCTGTCTCTCTCTCTTACTGTCTAACTCTGCCTGTCAAAAAAAAAAAAATTGAATTTCAATTGTGTACTTTTATATGTTCTATTTCTAAGGGAAACAATAGCCAAGAGAATGTCTCTAGAGAACACTGAAACTGTGTCAAGTCTTTTAATTATTGGATTGTTTCCTCTTCTTTTTTTCTCCTCCTTCTTCTTCCTCTCCTCCTTCTCTTCCTTTTTCTCTTCTCATTTTGCACAAAAATAGTAAAGATTTGAAAAGCTTATTGATTTGGATCAAGTTCAGATAACCCAAGAAGATGATCTTCTACTTGAATGCTTTTAAAATATGCTGTGGACCTATGTTACAATTAAAATATTTTTGTTTTATATTGCATTCAATATGTATTACAAGAACACAACTAATATGTCCCCATTTTCCCCCAGTAGCTAAAATACAGTGCTCTTCACTAAAAAGTTATTGAGAAATCAATATGAAGTGATATCAGTTTTAAAACAAAGTTTCTTTTGAAAGCTTTTATTTAGGTATTTTTAAATTAGCTACTTAGGGGCTAGCACTGTGGCATAGCGGGTAAAGCCACTGCCTGCTATGCTGGCATACCATATGGGCGCTGGTTCAAGACCAGGCTGCTCCACTTCCGATCCAGCTCTCTGCTGTGGCCTGAGAAAGCAGTGGAGGATGACCCATGTCCTTGGGTCCCTGCACCCACGTGGGGGACCTGGAGGGGACTTCAGATAGGTGTAGCTCAGGCCACTGAGGCCAACTGGGGAGTGAACCAACAGATGGAAGACTTCTCTCTCTCTGTCTCTCTCTCTCTCTCACCTCTCCTCTCTCTGTGTAATTCTGACTTTCAAATAAATAAATAAATCTTTAAAAAATTAGCTACTTAGCCGGCACCGCGGTTCACTAGGCTAATCCTCTGCCTGCAGCGCCGGCACACCGGGTTCTAGTCCCAGTTGGGGTGCCGGATTCTGTCCTGGTTGCCCCTCTTCCAGGCCAGCTCTCTGCTGTGGCCCGAGAGTGCAGCGGAGGATGGCCCAGGTCCTTGGGCCCTGCACCCCATGGGAGACCAGGAAAAGCACCTGGCTCCTGGCTTCGGATCATCGAGGTGTGCCAGCTGCAGTGTGCTGGCCGTAGCGGCCACTTGGGGGGTGAACCAACGGAAAAAGGAAGACCTTTCTCTCTGTCTCTCTCTCTCTCTCACTGTCTAACTCTGCCTGTCAAAAATAAATAAATTTAAAAAAATTAGCTACCTAAAAAGAGAAGAATTAAATTGAAACGCTAAGTTAGTGTATGTTAAGTTACCAAGGGGCTTTGAAAAGGACTGAAGGTGTGGATGCCAGTGCATTGCCCATCCTGGAACTGCTGTGCCCACCCCCTCCTCCCCTCTAGCCTGCAGCCACAATGCTCTCCTCTGCAACCTCGTCTCAGCCTGGGCTCAGAGATGGATCTTCACCTTCATTTTTTGGATGCTCAGTTTTCTTCATCTTCTAATTCATTCTTGGAAAACCACTGTCTGACCCTGTCATTGATCACCCCATCTATCCGTTCTGCTGGTGAAGCAGATAGTGTCTTTCTGTATATAGATTCTCAGGCAATCCTGAGCAAATGGGCGGAAAAGCTTCAATGCTAGAGCTGGGGATCCTTGGGAGACTAAGGGATCCACAATACTTTCAAACATCTTTAGTTTGTTTTTGCCACTAATCTGATCACTAACTTCCACTCCCAAGTTAGAATGTAACCCTGAAGCCGAGTCTTGTCTACAATCTTGTCAAATCTTTTCTGTAGGTGTTTCATCAATAGGACTAAAAATTGCTACTTTACAACTATTATAAATAGGGGATTGTATTTTCTGGTTTATAACACAAATAAAATGGCAAACTTTGCTGTTGATATATTTCCATGATTATAAATTATTTTCCTAAGAATCGGTAATATTTGCTAATTACCTTATTTGATTGGTTTATGCTATATGCATGTGTGGAAATACTGCTGGATACTCCATAAAATGTGTAAGTATAAAATGTAAATAGAATTTTAAAAATAAAATAAATTTTAAAAATAAAATTTGTAGTAAAAATAATTTGGAAAATAATTTTTCTCACTAAAATATAGTGTTTTGACATATAACTTTCTTTTTGCCTTATCATATGTGCTTTAGCACAAAGTACCACATTAAAGACTTGACCTCCAAAAGGGAGGCACGATATGTATAAACAATGGTCACAAATTTCTAAATGGCAAAGGATTTAACTGTAACATAGTAAGTAGATATGCTAGGGATCAGGTACCTTGGCAATCGTATGGCACTTAAATCCACCAGTGAATTATCCACTAACCACAGGGTTTCAACTCTAATAAGTCTTCTAAGAATCCTGTTAAAATTTTCAACTTGGTAAGCATCCCCCAAATCCTGAAATGAAATGTTCAAGTTCTAAAGGAAAAACAAATAAGAGGGGGAAAAAATGTAAGTTCTTAGTCAACTTTTGAAAGCAGTTACTAATTGAGAATTGCTGTATGCATCATTTCAACTAGAGTCTTCATGCCTTATTATTCATGCAAACGTAATTTTAATGCAAATACATGCAAACATGACCATTACATTGCAGCAAGTGGAAAAACTTCTGTTTCAGAATTACTCATTTAAATGATGAGTTATCATTAACCTCACTTGAGAAAATCACATTTATAAAAAATGTGATTTTTATAGTCAGAAATCACATTTATAAAGAAAAGAATTTCAGAGTATAATAACATTATTCAAGAAATGAAAACTATGATTTTATTTTAAGTAAAATAGGGATACATGCCAAAAAATGACCTGGAATGTTTCAAAGATAGTGGATTTTTAATTTTTACTGTTAACATCAGTGCACGTGGATATAATGGAAATTAAAACTACTCTGAATAGAAGCATTGCTCTTGTAATCTCTAAGGGGAGGCTTCAAAAAATTCATGGAAAACAGAATTAAAAGATGAAATTGTGCAACATTTTGAAAATATACATAGTAAGAATTTTCCATGAACTTTAAAAATATTTATTTATTTATTTGAAAGAATCACAAAGAGAGAGGCAGACACACACACACACACACACACAGAGATAAAGAGAAAAAGAGAGAGAGAGAGAGAGGAAGGGAGAGAAAGAGACAGAGGTCCTTTATCCGCTTGTTCACTCCCTAAATGGCCTCAAAGGCTAGAGCTGAGCCTATTTGAAGCCAAGAACCAGGGGCTTCTTCTGGGTCTCTCACGTGGGTGCAGGGGCTCAAGCACTTGGCCCATCTTCCACTGCTTTCCCAGGTGCATTAGCAGGGAGCAGAATCAGAAATGGCATACCTGGGACTTGAACTGGTGCCCGTATGGGATGCTTTCATTGCAGGCAGCGGCTATGCCACAACGCCAGCCCCTTTGAACTTTTTAAAATCTCTCTCTGCATAAATTTCAAAAAATTTTTCCATTAAAATAAACTTACCCTTTTTTAAAAAAGATTTTATTTATTTTATTTGAGAGTTAGTTACAGACAATGAAAGGGAGAGACAGAGAGAAGGTCTTCCTTCCATTGGTTCACTCCCCAAATGGCCGCAATGGCCGGAACTGCACTGATCTGAAGCCAGGAGCCAGGAGCTTCTTCCAAGTCTCCCATGCAGGTGCAGGGAACGAAGGACTTGGGCCATCTTCGTACTGCTTTCCCAGCAGAGAGCTGAATTGGAAGTGGAACAGCCGGGACTAGAACTGGTGCCCATATGGGATGTTGGCGCCGCAGATGGAGGATTAACCTACTGCGCCATGGTCCCGGCCCCAAACTGACCCTTTAAATTTGCTTTCCATGAACTTTTTGAGGTACTCTAGTGTACATAAATTATATGTGAGTTTGTTTTGTTATTTCTGGTTTGAATGTATTTGTACTTCAAGAAATACATGCATATTCCTAAACATCAACATGGCTTCTTCACTTTCACATTTTACCATTAATTTGTGTCAAGAAAAATTAGTGAATTGAATAACAATTCCCTTTTAAAAACTTTCAAGTAAAGTAATTTGTCATTCTTAAAACATCTCTATCTTTAGAAAAATTGTTAGGATCTTGACATTTTTAGATATTATATATTATAATACTTGGTGCAAAGAGTTTCATTTTCCAAAAAAAAGGTGTTCATTTGAGGATTAAACTTAAGAAATGATAAAAGATTACATCCATTATCTATATATTAAATGTTACCTCAGAAAAGTTTATTTTTTACTTATCATTATTTTCCAATTAAGTTTTCTCTGCAGTATTCTTACAGTATAGATATTGAAAGGTTAATTAGGTTTTCTGTGATAGTTTATTTGCAAGGCTCCACTTGGCCTTATAGTATACTCATGGTTTAAATTGCAGGCATAAAGATTGAATGCATATACACACTAAAATGATTGCCTATAAAGAATATCCTGGGAATGGAGGTCAATGCCTTTGGTGCATTGATTTAATTTTTAAAATAGATATATTACTTAAATTTTGAAAATAAATAAGTAGGTATAATGTATACTTTTTAAGAGTGAAATTATTAATTCATTATGTATGAATAAATTAAAGTGAATTTTAAAAGGAAAGAGAACACCATACTAGAACTCTCTTCTATGTTCATATCTTCTACTAAGAAGCTGTGTAACCTTGGGCAAATTATACCTCTTTCTTAACTTCCTGCTCTTTGGAAAGGAAGGAATTTTGACCACATTCTCTCTGAAGTGCCTTCCCTTCCCTAATTTTATGAATCTATGACCTACAAGATCATCGTGTGAAGCAAGGGAGGCATCAGGAAATGCTAACAAAGAGCTTTTAGACTCAATTTCATTTCTTGAAGACTTCTTACAATTTTCCAGTACAGTTTGATCACTTTGAAAAACAAAAACATTGGCGTACCACTCGGCTGCAAAGTTGATTTACTATTTGACTGCTACCAGCATTCCTCTTCAGTTAAATCCCCAGTCCTCTGCCTCAGCACAGCTTGGTCCAACTGGAGTTAGAAGCCTGAGCCAGGGCGGCCCTGTGCCTCTGAAGCGGTCAGCATGATTGACTGCAGGGCTGTTTCAAGTCTTGTGGTTTTGGCAGGGATACGCTTTTCAGCACTAAGACCACAGCTTGTATCATTCCGTGGTGAAAATTTTGATTTGTTCCAGGATACTTCCAGTCAGACCTGGCTGGTTGCCGTTGCTGTAGAGAACTTTTGCCCTGAGCTCCAGACTGCATCAGAAACTCATTGATATAGACTGTTGTCCAAATCTTGACATTTGAAACTATCAAAATGGGGCTGGTGCTGTGGCATAATAGGCTAAGTATCCTGTACCCCGGCTGTTCCTCTTCTGCATCAGCTCTCTGCTATGACCGGGGAAAGCAGTGGAAGATGGCTTGAGTGCCTGGGCCTCTGCACCCACATGGGAGACCCAGAAGAAGCTCCTGGCTTCAGATCGGCCCACTCCGGCCATTGCAGTCATCTTGGGGAGTGATCCAGTGGGTGGAAGACCTCTCTCTGTCTCCCTCTCTCTGTAACTCTGCCTCTCAAATAAGTAAATGAATCTTAAAAAAAAAAACTATCAAAATGAGTAATTTCATTCTGAAATATTTAAAGTTTTTGCGAAGTTCAGCAATTTCAAGACAAAAGAGAGTCAGAAAATATAGGGGCTGGCATTGCGGTGCTGAGGGGTAAGCCACCACTTGAGACTCCTGCATCCCATATAGAAGTTCTGGTTGAAGTCCCAGCTGCTCCATTTCCAATCCAGCTTCCTGCTAATGTGCCTGGGAAGGTAGCAGAGGATGTCCAAGTACTTGCACCCCTGCTACCCATGTGGGAGTCCAGGACAGAGTTCCTGTCTCCTGGCTTCAGCCTAGACCAGCCCTGACTGTTGTGGCTGTTTAGGGAATAAACCAGCAGATGGAAGATTTTCTCTCCCCACATCCTTTCTCTCTATATCACTTTGACATTCAAATTAATAAGTGAATAAGTTGAAGAAAAAGAAAACATAAGTAGTACATCCTGATGAAGGGGGGTGGAGGATGGAGCAGCCCAAACCCCACAGGTTTTAGGGAAAGCTCTGAGAGACGCTGAACATGTCGGCATTCACGCTGAGGACTGCCTGGTATAAAAAGATGCTGTAAGTTAACCAGTGGAGAATGTAGGCTTCTTGTTTTTAAGCTCTCACCGTGCAGTCCTCCCAGTTTTCTTGGAGCCACTTCTCCCATTTGTTTTTTCCAAGGACTCTTTTTACTGGTGTCAAGGCACAGCCCATCTGTGTGAAGGAGACGTCGTCTTCAGCAGGTCCTAGGCCAGAAGCACAGGTGAGACCTTGGAAGCAGGTTTGGGGGACAGGAGGACAGGATCACATCTTCCCTTGCAATTAGATCGGTTCAAAGCTTTCACACGGTATCAGGATTAAGGAAAACATGATTTGACCCCTTTTATACCATAGAGTGGGAGCAATAGCAAAATGAGATTTCATCTACCCCTCTCTGCCCAACCTGACTAGGGAGGGGGAGGGGGAGAGGGAGGGACAGAGAAGCTCTGAGACTTCAGCACATTCTAATTGTGAGAATGACTTTTCTTGAAACTTGCCAAAGGTCAACCTTCCTCTTATACCTTCTAAATGGAATACAGCTGCCACACACCCATACCTGCATCTGTGACTTCTGTACTCACTGTTGGTTGAACCCATAGATATGAAAGCCATGGATACGAAGGGGAAACTGCACCTTTGATTTGAAAACCCTGGGTCAGACCCACAGGTGTGTTGATGATAAATTAAACAGGAGAGGTCTATTAAGTATTTAAACCCCTCTTTTCCTGTCTCACCCTTTGCTGCTGGAGCCTGTGCTGTGTCTCTTGAACTTAGTGGTGAGCTTTCTCATTATGAGTTACATGAGAGAAAATAGCCAACAACTTAGCAACTTCATTTTTTTTCCTTTATTATTTTTTTAATTAACAAGAAAACAAATATAATTATCAGGGAAAAAATTAAGGTTGCAGACTAACTGGATTTAAATCATTCATAGTTATGCTATGCATTTATCTAAGTTTCTACGATTGAGAAGGACTTCAACTTAAATTTCCACTTGTATGGGGGTACTTCAAACATCTGTGAAAAAATGGGATTAAAAGATAATTTTGTTACAAAACATTTTTGAAATCTGTGCATAATTTTTTCATAATGCACACTTTCCATAAAATTTTTGAAGGTTCCTTATATGCACAGCTTTCAAATATTTTTGCATCAAAACAAACTTGTTTTTGAAAAGGGTTTATTTCTTTGAAGGGTTATAGAGAGAGCTGGAGAACCAGAGAGATCTTTCATCCTCTGGTTCACTCCCCAAGTGGCCTCAATGGCTCGGGCTGGCCCAGGAGCCTAGAGCTGCCTCTCAATCTCTTATGTGAGTGCAGGGTCTCAAGCACTTAGGCCATATCCTTTGCTTTCCCAGGCACATTAGTAGAGAGCTGGATTGGAAGTGGAGCAGCCAGGACTTGAACTGGTGCCTGTATGGGGTGCTGGCATTGTATTCGGTGGCTTAACCCACCATGCCACATTACCGCCCCAAAATAAACATCTTTTAATTCAATTTTTCATGAATTTTTTGAAGTCCTCTAGATTTCTTTCTAAGTCCTTTAAGACCACTAATAGGAAAAATGTGATAGTTAAAATATATGGTTTTAATTAAGCCAACTTCAATTCTATGCATACTCTGAGATTCAGAGATAATTTGGTGATGTTTCTAGAACTATTAAAAGAAAAGTGGAGTTACTTCTGTTAACAGAAGGAAAAAAGCTAACAAATAGAGTTGACTTTTAATTATATGGGGAATTATTTCTAGCTCAAATAAGAAAAATAACAACAGGGGCAGGTATCTCGGCACAGCGGGTTAAGCCACCACTTGAGACATCTGCATCCTGTATTGGAATGCTTGTTCCAGTCTCAGCTATTGCACTTCCCATTCAACTTCCCACTAATGCATCCCAGGAGACAGCAGAGGATGGCCCAAGTGTCTGGGCCATTGCCACCACGTGGGAGGCCCTGGTGGAGTTCCAGGCTCTGGTTGCAGCCTGGCCCAAACCTGGCTGCTGTGGTCACTTGGGGGAGTGAACCAGAGGATGGAAGATCTCTTTCTCCTTCCCTCCCTCCCCTTTACTCTGTATTTCAAATAAATAAATAGAAAATAAAATTGTGAATATGGTAGTGACTCGAATCTTCACAGAATTTCCTTTCAGGGGTTTCTGAAGTCGCTCGTGGGCTTCTCTCTCTTTTGTGTCTCAGTTGCATCAGCCCCTCATCCTTGAGATTTTCACTTAGGGAACCTCTCCCTTCCTGTTCAGCATCAAAATCCTCATGTCTGCCTGCCAAGTTGTGACTGCTTTCTCTGGGATCTTCTTGCTTGCTTCTCTCCTCCAATGTAAATGACACAAGTTACCATTAATCCTTCCCAAACACAGCTCCTACCACAGCACTCACATGCTCAAAGCATTTGGGAGAGTTCTTATTGCCTACAAATCCTAGCTTGTTAAGAAAGGTTGTCCGCAGTGTTATCCAAATTTCCATTTCCAAATTCATTTCCCACTATCTTCCAACCTCATCATTCTCTAAATATGGTATAACACTTCCAGAGTTAGGGAAAAGATGTTCTGTTTCCAGTCTGAGTTGTAGAGAGGGAATTTTGTGACTCTCAATAACTAATTTTAATTTTCTGAGCATCAGTGTTCCATGTCTGCAAAAATACGGGGAAGACTTGAAGCAAAGGCTCACCATGAGCTGAATTTTGTGAGAAAACATGTTTGGTTGGCCCCAGTGCTTCATAAAAATACTAATTTCTAATACTTCTAGACCAATATATGCTTCCTTATTGCCACAGGCCCTTATTCTCTATTGTGCTTCCTCAAGCAAACTTTATTGTCCTGTGACATCAGCCAGGCCCCTGAAGGCAATTCTGCATTAAATTATTTCAATGCCCCCACCTCTCACATACTGTATTTCTGTGACATGCCTTGTGACACTGTACACGCTTCCCCAATTTTGTGTTTCTACAATGCTTGATTCCTCTCATTTCAAAGGTTAAAGAACAGAGAAACAGGACAATGAATGTATCAAAAACAAACTTTGTTTTTCTGGCATGTTTGTCAGGACTGTGCTGGGAAACAGTGAGTCCAGTGATGAAAGACTGATGGAAGACAATAAGAAAAAGAGTACAAAATTTCCTTATTTTGACATAAACATCAACTCTTATACCCAGTGCAAGTAGAGGTCAAGCTACCATCTGTTTTTTCAAGCATTTTCCTCGTGATGAACTATTCTATTGCTGTCCAAGAAACCTTTGCCCTTGAACGTCAAAAGAAAAAAATATCCTCCGGTCAGGAAATGTTCTCATTCATTGATGAGGCTGATTGGAGGTAAAATCACAGAAGTGGAAAACTGGAACAATCACTTAATTGACAGGGAGAATTTCAGATCGCATTGTCTTTAACACTGTCCCCTCCTCCATCACCCTACCAAATCTGGTATCGTCCTCTGTGCACTAGATTCCCCAGAGTTATTAAACTCTGCCCTTTATTGTTTATTTGAGTGCTATTGATCCTCTACTCTTTTAATTATTTCTTTTTACCACAGCTTTCATAGATTTCTTTGAAGTTGGAGGCCAAAGGTCATTTCCACTGTGAGGAGTAGTATTAAATTGGATTCCTTTTTTACTGTGACCTGGTTGGTAATTGAGGATATATCTTAGCAGCTGAGAACCACAGTCTGGACTATCTGACAGCCCAGGGACGTTAACTTTCACCTGCTACCTCTGAGCTAGTTCTTTGTCCTCTCACTGGATTTGTAACTCTAACAGCAGTCCCTGAATTAACTTGCTGGGGGATTTGAAACCCGAAAGAATCTGTTCTTTAAAAGGATTCTGCCAACAATGTGCTCTTTTGCTTCCTTTAATTGGGCAAAGTTGAGTCAATCTTGATCTGGCAATCAAAGCCTTGGGAAACTGCTGTTTATCACACACCAGATAGCCTTTCTTTTCTAACAAACTCTTCATGGATGCACAAGGGGCCAATTGAGATCAACCGAAGCAGTTGTGGTGGGTGTTTTCAGGCTCTAATCTAGAAAGAGGGTAATTCGGAGCAGAATGCTTTTGAAAAGCACTTGTTCTCCATCTCACAAAACAAGCTTAAACAAAATTAAGAGCAATGAAGAAGGGACATCAAGTTTTCTCTATGGCTTGCAGTGATGGGATTTTTCCAATGGTTTCCATGCCCTGGATCGTGCTCTGTTCTTTTTATGACGAGTCACTTACGAGAGATTGGGTGTTGTTAATGATCTATGGAAGGAAAATGTGCCTTTATCTCTGCAGAGCAATGAGGTCTTTTGCATGAGTGGCCGCTATGCTCGTTATGTGGGATTGGTTTTGCTGAGTGAAGACCTCAGCACATGGCCTCACGGAGGGAGGGAGACCTCTGGGCCCTTTTCGCATGTGCTCACTTTTGTTTTACTCTCACATTTTATTCTGTGGTCATCCCCTCAAATTTCTGCAGTTCTTTCTAAACCTCAACCCTTCACTTGGGGTGAAGGCAAAAAATTTCTTTTTGCCTCATGATGGCTGCCACAGTCATCATCTTCAGCCTCCCTGCTGCCCCATGCCAGTATCCTTATTTAATCAATATTTTCACTTTCTAATTAAATATTTTCCTCCCCTTCCTCTCCTCATGCCTAGTAAAACCATATTTCTTATAGTATGGACTTGAGATAATTTTCAACAGAATTTCTTGCAATAACTTTTTTTTTTTTTTGACAGGCAGAGTGGACAGTGAGAGACAGAGACAGAGAGAAAGGTCTTCCTTTGCCACTGGTTCACCCTCCAATGGCCGCCGCGGCTGGCACGCTTCGGCCAGAGCACCACGCTGATCTGATGGCAGGAGCCAGGTGCTTCTCCTGGTCTCCCATGGGGTGCAGGGCCCAAGCACTTGGGCCATCCTCCACTGCACTCCCTGGCCACAGCAGAGAGCTGGCCTGGAAGAAGGGCAACCGGGACAGAATCCAGCGCCCTGACCGGGACTAGAACCCGGTGTGCTGGCGCCGCAAGGCGGAGGATTAGCCTATTGAGCCACAGCGCCGGCTGCAATAACTTTTATGAATGCAGATTTTGGGGCCCCATCTCACACTGACTACATCAGCTCATTTGGCAACAGGGCCAGTGAATCTGCATTTTTCGCATGCCTGACAGTGATTTGCTCACACACTAACGGTTAAGAACCTGTCCACATTAGCTCATGATGGAGCCCCCTCCTCCTTTTGCTGTAGAGCTCCTTACACATGTGACGCCCTTGGCCTTTGCTTCCTCTAGTCTCCTTTCCCCCGCTAACTCCACACTACTTCTTGCTTTTGGACAAAAGATTCTGAGATCCCAAAAGGACAATTCTAGTTTCTTCCTGGTAAAACTGTCTACTCACATTTTGAAAATAGGAATCGATGCTTAGCTGCAGATCGTATTGACAGAGTTAAAGCATAAGAAGAAAGTTCAGTCAAAGTTAAAGAAAATGACGCTATTTCTGTCTCCCTTTGTCAACTGAATTTAAATGAAAAGTGATAGATATTATGTGGGTAAAGTAATGCCATTGAGAGGGTCATATCGGCAGATGAATATATCTAAAGTCACTTTTTAAAAATCCATAACACAATAGTACAATATACGGTATTACTGTAAGGTAGTAAATACAGATAGGAGAGTAACAAAAAAATATGAGATGTTTTATTCACACCAAACATTCACTAAAGCAGGAACATACCTAATATTACTTAACTGATTTAGGGGATACAAAGACATGAGAAATGCACAGTCCTTGTCCTCAAATAATTTATATAACATATTGTAAATCACTTATTGAATTCAAGCATCATGTGTATCACTGACTGCAGACAGCAATGCTTTGTTTCCCTATTCGTACACTTGTGAAATCTGGTGAGACGTAAAGGAATAATGAAACATAGCTAGTACACCAAATGCAAAATGCCGTGTGAAAACACAAAATGATACAATCCAGTTTAATTTTATGTATCCAGTTTAATTTTACATATCAACTTGACCGATTAAAGGTATTATCAGATAGTAAGTCAAACATTATTCCTGGGCAAGCTGTGTATTAGATTTCTCCACAGAAATAGAATACAAGAGATAGATGTATATGTTAGATAGGTGATAGAAAGGTAGATGATAGGTAGATAGATTGATATAGATATAGACTGATATAGATAGACGGATAGACAGATATTAAAGGAGATTTATTACAGGAATTAGATCATACAGTTATGGAGGCTGAGAATCCCACAGTATGCTATCTGCGAGCTGGAGAACCAGGAAAGCCAGTGGTATAATTCATTCCAAGTCTGAGGGCCTGACAATGAAGGGAGTTGACAGTGTAAGGCCTGGAGCTTAAAACTGGAGAACCCGGATTTATGATGTCCAAGGGTGGGAGAAGATGGATGTTCCAGCTCTAAAAGAGAGAGTAAATTCCCTTTGTTCTTTGCTTTTTTTGTTCTACTTTTGTCCTCAGTCAATTGATGGTGAATGGCACACACCTATATTGAGGGAAGGCAGATCTTCCTTACTTGTTTCACTTCTTCCAATGCCAACCCTTTCCAGAAACACACTCACAGATGTACCCAGAAATAGTGCTTTACCAGCAATCTAGGTACCCCTTAGTCCAGTCAAGTTGACACCTCACATTAGCCATCGCAATTGTAAGGGTGCTTCTAGGAGAGGTTAGAATTTGAATCAGCAGGCTGTTTAAATATTGCCCTGACCAGTGTCAGTGGGTGCCATCCAATCCATAAGGGCCCAGATAGGACAAAAATGTGGAGGGACGGTGAATTCATTCTCTTAGAACTGGGACGTCAGTCTTCTCCTTCCCCCAGACATCAGAACTCCAGGATCACAGTTCTTCAGCCTCAGACTATCACCCCCCCCCCCCCCCCCGCTCTTCAGACCTTTACACTGAGGCTCAGTGACACCCTGGTTTCCCTTCCCTGTTTCTCCAGATTGCAGTCGGCTTGCCACAGGACCTCATGGTCTCCATAGTCAAGGGAGTCAATTCTCATAATAAAATCTTATATTTGTGTTTTATCTTATTGGTCCCTCTCTAGAGAACCCTGAATAATACATTTAGAAAGTCTTCTGATGCTTTAAAAAAAACAAATATAAGATTAAATCAACTTAAAATCATCGGGTATAGTGATAGTGTTACTTGCATCTGTGAAAGATCATAAATAAACTAAACTTCCAATAAGGATCATTGTTTAAATACATTTAATAATATCCATATGATGGAAAACTATGCAACTTTTAAATTCATGTTTTGGGTAACACTTAATGCAGTGAAAGAAATATTCATAATGTGTTAAGTGAAAAAATTCAAGAAATAAAATTATATATTAAAGTGCATATATGTGTATGTACATGCATATAAATGTATTATTGCTTTATAACTAAGACTAAATGGGGGTGGGGCAGCACTGTGGTAGAGTGGGCTAGGCTTCCTCCTGTGCTCCGGCATCCCATATGGGGACCGATTTGTATCCTGGCTGCTCCTCCTCTGATCCAGCTCTCTGTTATGGCCTGAGACAGGAGTAGAAGGTGGCCCAAGTGTGTGGGCCCCTGAACCCATGTGGGAGACCTGGAAGAAGCTCCTGGCTCTGGATTCGCCCAGTTCTGAATATTGTGGCCATTTGAGGAGTGAACCAACCAAGGACTTGGGCCATCTTCTACTGCTTTCTCAGGCCATAGCAGAGAGCTGGATTGGAAGAGGAGCAGCTGGGACTAGAACTGGTGTCCATATGGGATGCTAGCACTGCAAGCCAGGGTTTTAACCTGCTGTGCCACAGCGCCAACCTCCAAAGCATTGTATTTTACTCCAGAGAGGTACACAAAGAATATACACATTTGCTCTCTTACCTTCTCGTACTCTTGGGCAACGCAGTTGACTTCCTTGAATGTCATGTTGTTTGATTTTGTGCCAAGTGAGATACTTACAAGAATCTGATGGGAGCTTTAAAATAATAAGAGAAATATCATCTGGCAACATGTAATTTATTTATTTCTGTGAAAATTAATAAAAATCCTTCCCAAATATTTGGTTAAGTTAAACTCCAAATATCTAGTAGTATGCTCCTGAAAGCCATGTTTGTTTCAATCTAAATAATGTATTCTTAGTCACCTTAGCGTCCCTCAGCACTTGAAACTGGTTTATGTTGGATGGTAAATGGCAGCATAAATAAATATATGGACGCATTCATGAATCTACTTTACATCAGCTCTGAGAAGTCATCCTTTTTCATTTATTGGATAGCTCATGAGGAATCTCATTCCATTTCAGAACAATGCTAACTGTAAGATCCTCATTATATGGACCCTTTTCACTATTCAATTCCTCTAACTTTAATGCACAAGTTATGCCTCTTTGAGTCCCTGCAAAAGTATCCCTCCACAAGTATTTGATAACAGCTATTTTCTTCTTCCCAAGTCATTCAAATTTTACTTCCAAAGCATGGTTTGTAGACCATTGAACATCCTGCCTGTTCTTCTTGGGAAGGGTTCTAATTTGTTGAGATTTCTCTTAAAGTATATAGCCAGCATTAAATAAAATGCTTCAGATCTGATTATCTTTCTTGTTTCAGATAGCATATTACTGACCAAAATATGGGCCTATTTGTGGCGCTTTTATATTATTTACTAATTACTATACTAATTATTAATAATGAGGTTGTGATCGATAAAAATTCCAGTATTTTTTATTTATTTTTTATTTAGTAAATATGAATTTTCAAAGTACAGTTAATGGATTACAATGGCTTCCCCCCCCATAATTTCCCTCCCACTCACACCCCTCCCATCTCCCTCTCCCTCTCCCATTCCATTCACATCAAGATTCATTTTCAATTATCTTTATATACAGAAGATCAATTCAGTATATATTAAGTAAAAATTCCAGTATTTTATAAAGCTTATGATAGTTTCAACGTTTAACACAAATAAACAAACAGAAGTCATGATACTAAAGAGAATATCATGTTAGATACACACATTACACCATAGATTTATTCTTCTGTTAACCAACACATACATACAGACACTCTCTAAAAAATGAACTCAAAATATTTAAAAATATTTAAAGAAATGCAATTGGTGTATATGGAACACTTGTGTTTATCTCACTGGGAAGTGTCTTGTATGCTTTAATGTTTGCTTGAACTGTAAATTTGGAACTAACCAAACAGGTTTTTTTCTGCCTTTAACCAAGTTAGACCCAGGATTAAACCAAGTTAAACATTTCTCTTTACTACAGGATTTTTCAGAAACTTTAATAAGCTAATAACACCAGTGAGTCTATACCATAAAGTGTTCCCTTGAACTTTTAAACCATGAAAACTTTTATTCTTGGAGCAACACCTAAGACTAGTGCCTTCTGGAGTGAAGAACTTGGAAAAGGCTGCTTCCAAGTAAATTGGGAATAAGTGAGTTTCAAATAATATTTTGAGAATAATTCAATAAAATTTGACCTTTTAGTTTCATTACTTACTCATTCAGTGATCTTGTTTGAGTTAATATTCCAATATCAATAATTTAAAAAATAGAACTGGTAACAAGATTTCTCTATCTTATTAACAGTAACACTAAATTTTAATTAAGTCTTGAGCAATTCTTTAAGCCATTCTGAAGATTGCTAATGTGATTTCAAGGGATTGACTCATCCTTTCAAACTAATCTTTAAAAAACCCATAAACACACATAAATTTTAGATCATTAAGGAAGACAGCCCCGGACCTCTTTTTGGTTTGTTCAGCTCTCATGTTTATGGAAGATTTTCTTTTTAAGATGTTATGTGCTTTAGGAAGTTTTATTTTCTTGCTTCTCTCATCAAATAAAAATTTCTTAAGAGTTAAAATTTCCTGGGGCTGCCACAACCCATTGTATTTTATGAAGCTTGTGCTGGTAAAAGAGAAAAAATATATAAGGTAAAATTGTATTTAGGAAGAGAGCTTTCATTTTTTCATCTGACATCTAAATTTGTACAAAAGTATAACCTGTTTGTTTCTAAAAGAAGTTATTGATTCTGGAATTCCTTAAATTATAGGAAAATGAGCCATTTCATGTCTTCATTTCTATGTAAGGTTATAAATATGGTACAGCATAGTGTTTTCTTCCTGAGGAATTCATGAATTTTGGTATCTACCTCTGTTTGTTACCCCCTTTAATTCTAATGGACCAATTGATTAATCTGTTGGTTCAACAGATATTTTTTAAGCTAGTGTGCTTAATTTAATTTTACTCATATATTCAAAAATACAGTAGTGAGAAGCTGAACTCACGAGGAGCAGCCGAGAATCAAACCTAGGTACGCTGATGTAGGACACAAGCATTTTAACCAGTTTCTTAATGCTAGGCCAAAGATATACCCTGGTCATTCATTATCTTTTCTCTTTTTTCTCCTCTGTGATCTTCCTTCCTCTACCTCCATTTCTTTCTTTTTCTTCTTTGGACTGTGCTATCAAACTTTCATTTGCCATAGACAAGCAGAAGGGTAGGTTTAGGAAGCTAATACATTTATATTAAATAGTTAAATATAAGATGCATCCTTTTTATGAACATATCATATTTAAAGAGCTTTTTAAAAACATTTACCAAGGATGATACTCCAGAGTCTGAACGTGGATGGAATATTCTGCTTGACAGAGCCGACCACTGATGAGCTTCACTGGGAGTAGAGTCGCACGATGAAGCAGATGGGCAAATCTCCAGACTACTCTCATTCCAACCTGAGGATCTGAGTAGAAGAAAATTCTTGAAGGGATTACACACCTCATTTAAAGGCTTGAAATGTAAATACCCTTGTGTGAAACAACCACAAGATAAAGCACAGACTTTTCCATTTGTGGGAGAGGTAAATTATACTCTGGGATTTTAACTAGATTTGGAAAGAACTTTGCCATCTTGCCATAGTTCCAACATCTCTTTTTTTATTTTGGTGTGTATGTGTGTGTTGGCTAGTAGTCATTTAAGACACATTTTCCTCAAAGGTAAGGGTGTCTGTGTAGACAGAGTCTTAGAAAAAGAGAAACTGAATAGTACACACACATCTACGCATGCATATTTGTTTCTAAGATATTAAGGGGTTCAGCTCTTGTGTTGGAAGTTCATTCCTAAAGAGTCACAATAGCAAAGAGAGGGAGAGAGATTTCACTCCCAAATGCTCATAAAAGCCAGGGCTGGGCCAAGTTAAAGGCTCCTGGATGTGGATGACCGGGACCCAACCACGTGCACCACCACCTGCTGCCTTCCAGGGTGCACATTAGCAGGAAGCTGAAATTGCAAGTGAAGCTAAGATTCAAACCCAGGGACTCCAAGACCGATGGTCAGCATCCCGAGTGTCACCTTAACCTTTGCACCAAACACCCACCCCTGTATTCCCATTTTTATACTGTTGAGATACAGCATTTTTTTCTGCTCTACTGTGTGAATCTTGATCATTGTTCATTATTTTCCTATACTTTTCCCTTTCCTCTCAACAATAGTTTTTAAGGTTTTCTTTCTGTAGTTAGTGTTGTACATTACTTTAGCCAATGATTTGAAATAATATCTAAAGATGCTTTTTGTGTAAGTAAAACTAAAATCATGCCACTCTATATTTCTGGCCTCCTGCTTTTCTTGATAGATTATTTTCCAGGCTCAAAGAATCTTAAGATAAATTATTCCATACTTTACAGCACAATTATTATGTCTCTATAGCAATTTTGTTTATAATAAACTACTATATCTTATATATTGATGCTGCCTTCATGAAGATTCAGTTTTCACTTACTAACTCTTCTACTACATTCAGAGAGCATAGCCATTATATTGTAAAACAGCACTCTATACTAAAATTAGCATCATATTCTAAAAATAACAGCACCATGCCATTAAAAGTAGCAATAACAATAATATCCTATTTTCAGGGAGAAAATTTATTTCTCCATCTACCACTAAAATCAAGTATTTGGTCTTAATTATGTGAAAAAAAATCAGGGCAGGAATTATATTCCTCTCATATCTTTCCCACTTGAGTAATTGTTTCACATTTTGGATATTATTTCTTGAAAATGCCAAAAAGTATCTTATCATAAAAACAAATTAACAAACATTGGAAGAGTGGTATTAAATTTTCTTTTTATTGTTCCCCAAACAGGTGTATCCTACTATCTGTTTGGGTCAACAAACGCAAGAAAAAATTCAAGGGGAAGTAAAATACCAAGGAAGAACAGGGGACAAATGCTTAACTGACTTTTTTAGTTCATTGTCTTTGTTGAAATATACCACCATTTTCTTCCAAAATGAAACCAGGAAAATAAAGATCCCAAGCATGGCCTAATCTTTCTTCAGTAACTGGTATCTTGTAGTTGCAAACTCCAGTGATGGTTACATCCAGTGCTGGGTTGTCTGAATAGAATGATCTAGAAGCCTTCCTTTGACTTGTTTTTTAACCTAAAGAATGAGAAAAGGCCTTGTTTTGCTTATACAATCTCTCTAAAGTAGAACATAGAAAAGTATTCCCATAATTAAAAAATCTGGGGCCGGCACTGTGGTGCAGTGGGTTAACGCCCTGGCCTGAAGTGCAGGCATCCCATATGGGCGCCTGTTTGAGACCCAGATGCTCCACTTCCTGTCCAGCTCTCTGCTATGGCCCGGGAAAGCAGTGGAGGATGGCCCAAGTCCTTGGGCCCCTGCACCCATGTGGGAGATCGGGAAGAAGCTCCTGGCTCCAGGCTTCGGATTGGCACAGCTCTGGCCGTTGCGGCCATCTGAGGAGTGAGCCATCGGATGGAAGACCTCTCTCTCTCTGTCTCTCCTCTCTCTGTGTAATTCTGACTTTCAAATAAAAAGAATCTGATAAGAAAGGGTCCAATTGACTGAATTTGGCTATACCTTTTAGCATAGTGCTACAGCAGCTGCAAGGTGAAATTAAATTTGAGTAAATGAACCACTATAATCCAAAAGTCGTACTTTCGGAATTTATATTTATTAAATAAAGGTTTTCTATAAAAAAAAAGAGTAAATGAAAATCATCTCATCATCTTAGAATACATCAGCTTTATTTCTGGTTTCAACTAGACAGCTCTTTGTGACATTGTCCTGATAATGACTACACATTTATTAATAAAAGAAGGCAATTGAAACTTCGGTAAAACACTTAAGTAGATAGCTGACATCCTCTCTGTCATGTTTTTCCTAACATGTTGAAGAATGAATTCAAGAACGATTATGAGTATCAGCTAAAAGACTCTAATCAGTAGATAACTAGTCTGATTGTTTCTGGATGTAAAAATCTCTTTGTGGGCCCTAATATCTAGTTCCTTCCTTTGCATTCTTATTTTACAGCTGGGTTCTACTGCAGGTTGTAGTGATAAGGACCACGTGCTGGGAGGATCTGTAAAAACCTCTGGAGCATTCTCAAAATCCTTTTTACTCCATGACTTCTTTTATAAATTCCATATGGGACTTTTCTACTCTCTGCTCTGTAGATGAACTCAGCCAAACAAGATTATTTCTATTCCTTTAGTTTAAAAAAGAAAAGAAAAAACAGCACATCTTTCAGATTATATCGCTAACCCAAACCTCTGATCCATGCGCAGTCTTAACATGCACATCACTAAAGTCAACACTGCAAGAACTGGAGCTCCAGGCCTGGATCAGGCACTTGTACTCCTGATTATTCAAGAGAATAAAACGTCTTATAAAAGATGATAAGAAAGATTTTCCTCACCTTTAACATTCACTCGGACGTTGACATGGACTCCGACTTAGTGACAGGGTTTTGTTGTGTTTTGTTTTGTAACGTTCTTGCTCCAATGATAACTACTACTCTTATTAACATATTAATTTTATAGTTTATGTTTATTGACTATTTACCATGTGCTGGGCAGTGTACTATGAGCTTCATGTGAACTAATTCATTTAATCATTCCAATCAACTCAGGAAGTTATTAGTATTATTTTGATTTTATAAATGAGACAGAGAGAGGTGAGGTAACTTGCCGAAGCCACATCTACATGGTACCAAGTGCTCCTAATCACTAGGATTCAAGTAAGAATTGAATAAGCTCTGTGCTCCTTTAAGTGATTATAGAGCTCTATCATAATTATGGTGCAGTTTTTATTAAGAAAAATCATTAACATTGATTTTGCCCTATTCTGATTGTTCTGCTTAACCACATAAAAATAATTGCACAGGTTAATAGAACCTTTAAATTTGAGCAGTTATTTACTGAAAGCCAAAATTCAGCCTTCAGCAGCAGAACCTGTGAGAACACCATAGCAGATAACATCAAGCTGTTTTTATAACCCACTCCTAACTCCCCTTCCCCCTCCCATAAAAACCGACATATGCAGTTTAGTTAGTATATTGGTTTACTCATTTTTAATCTTTCTGCCTGTGGTGAACAAACAGTTATCATAAATTACAAATCTAAACTCTTATGAAAGCGGAGTTTATTTTATTAATGTTCTAATATAAAGCTGCCATGGAGAGGATGTCATGGCTAAAACTGTACGGCATTCGCCAGCCATGATTTATAGAGTCTTTAAAATAGGTGGCGTTATCGGAATTGGCCATCTATTCTTGGTTTTGAAAAGTGTAGACCAGCTAACAAGACGGAATCAGGAGCACTGAGACTGCCTGATGGAAAACAACAGTAAGAGGACATCGGTTCATGAGCACCTTCCATCAGAAGATTGCAACGTCCTTTACAATCACAACTCCATAAGCTTCATAAATCGTCTGCTGCAACGGGTGCTGTTTAATTAAAATGTCAAATCGGTGATTATGTAACTGTGTAAGTCTAGTGAAGGAGGAAGTGGCAGGTGGCCTGGTTCTTGAGGGGAAGCTGAGCACTGGATTTGAATGAAGTGGGATTGGATTCACATCATACAGACCGGAAGGCTCCTTTAAGACATAAAAGGTTGTCAAAATAGTATTAAATACAACTTAATTTCTAAATGTTCCATTTATATACTCATTGCTTTATCATGACAGCTTTATCGCAGATAGGAATGAAGGAAGCTCAGACTTATTTTTCACTTTGCAAAAAACCCTCTCTTCTATCAAATCTCATCTCCCCTCCCAAAAATATTGAGAAAAGTTCTCAAATCCAGTGAGATCTTGAGAAAACCAAGCATTTCTCTTTTAACTTTTATTTAATAAATATAAATTTCCAAAGTACAGCTTATGGATTACAATGGCTTCCCCCCCCACCTATAACTTCCCTCCCATCTCCCTCTCCCTCTCCCATTCCATTTACATCAAGATTCATTTTCAATTCTCTTTATATACAGAAGATCAATTTAGTATATATTAAGTAAAGATTTCAACAGTTTGCACTGAGACTTGGTCTAGAAGGAAATTACTCTGAACTCCAGTGCATTAAATTTTGATGAAAGGAGATATAAGTTCAGTCTTTGCTTTCTTAAACCATTCTTTTATCTTTCAGTTTTTTTAAAGAGAGATTTGTGTATGTATTTGAAAGAGTTACAGAGAGAAGGAGCGAGAGAGAGAGAAAGAGAGAGAGATCAATCTTTTATCCGATGGTTCACTACCCAAGTGGCCACAAAGGCCAGGGCAGAGCCAAGCTGAAGCCAGGAGCTTCATCTGGTCTCTCAGTGGGTGGCAGGGGTCCAAGCACTTGAACCATCCTCTGCTGCTTCTTCCAGACTACCAGCAGGGAACTGGATTGGAAGTGGAGTGGCCAGGACTTGAATTGGTACCCATTTCAGATGTCTGCATATCAAGTGGTTGCTTTATCCACTATGCTACAGTGCTGACCCCTATTTTTTAACACCCCTAATGCTCCCCCCATGCATAGATTGTATTCTTTTGTAAAGCAGGTATCTACATGTTAAGCATTTTAATGAGATAATACAGAGTGCTCTCAATCAAGTTCTTATAGAATCAGGAAAAAATTTTATATTATAAGTTGCTGGTTGGCAAGTTAGGTATATGAGGCTTTTAAATTTGAACATCATTACTACTTGCTGATACGATAGCTCTAAGTTCCTAGAACTAAATTCACACATTGAATACATAAGAATATCAATAAACTATTCTGAAAAACTGATTTATAGATATTCCAAAAATATTTCTGTTATCACAAAGCCTAGAATTTCAACAGAAACATCTTAAACTAAGTTTTTTATTCCAAAACCACACAGTAAATCTTAATTTAAAAAAATTTGCTATAAGAGTGGGAAAAAGAGAGACGTACAGTTTAGTACATGCTCACTTGGACTTACCCTTAATGGTAGAGCTAGAAATGTGCCAGAGGATTCCAATTCAATCCCATTAAGGTGGCATGTATCAATGCCATCTTACTAGTCAAAGTGATCAGTTTAAGTTCATAATTGCTCATAATGACAGGATTAAGTGTCAAAGGGATCACATAAACAAGACTAGTGTCTGCTAATACTAACTGACAGAATTAAAAAAGAGAGAACAATCCAACATGGGAAGCAAGATACACAGCAGACTCATAGAATAGCAGATGTCCTAAACAGCACTCTGGCCTCAGAATCAGCCCTTAAGGCATTCGAATCTGGCTAAAAAGTCCTTGAGATTACTTCAGACATCAAAAGCCAAGACACTGTGGCAAGAAAAATGACCTAAATTAAAGATCTCTGTGAGAGAGATCCTAGTGGAAAGAACAGGCCATCAAAGGAGGTACCTTTCTCTGAAGGGAAGAGAGAACTTCCGCTATGACTATGGCCTTGTCAAAATAAGATTGGAGTTTGTGAACTCAAGAGGCTTCCATAGCCTTGGCAGCTCATGACAAGAGCTTCAGGTGATTACTGATATCATACATAAGAGTGTTAATTGTTAAATCAACAATGGGAGTCACTGTGCACTTGCTCCCCATGTAGGATCTCTGTCCTTAATGTGTTGAATTATGGGAATTAACGGTAAAACTACTACTAAAACAGTACTCTATACTTTGTGTGTCTGTATGGGTGCAGTCTGTTGAAATCTTTACTTGGTATATACTAAGCTGATCTTCTGTATATAAAAATAATTGAAAATGAATCGTGATGAGGAATGGGGTGGGAGAGGGAGTGGGAGATGGGATTGTTGTGGGTGAGAGGGAGGTTATGGGGGGAAAAAGCCATTATAATCCAAAAGTTGTACTTTGGAAATTTATATTTATTAAATAAAAGTTGAAAAATTTTGCAACTATAATTTTATTCTCCTTCAACCTTGATGAATCAAATTGTAACTGTATATGATCCAATATTTATTCTTCTAAGTTTAACATCTCCTTGTTATTTCAGCCCCATGCACATTCTTATGAAGTTCAATAGGTTCCTGAATCAAGGTTACAACAAAGTTAAAAGAACAAAACCATCTATAAAATTTCTCTAGAAGGAAAACTTCAATAGTTGCTAATGGCTTTGCTGACATTTATAGAACCAAGAGAGATATTGCCATCCCAGAAGCAGTGAAGATAGAGGGACTAAAATATCTTTATCTCTACAAAATTATATTTACTAGTTTTTAGAACTTGAAGGTAACAACATATATAGCTGATGCTTTGAAAATTTTCTTTTTTTTTTTTTTTGGACAGGCAGATTTAGACAGTGAGAGAGAGAGAGAGAGAGGTCTTCCTTTCCATTGGTTCACTCCCCAAATGGCCGCTACGGGATATCTACTGCTCTGTATCTGTTAGACCTTTGAAAATTTAAGAACATACAATTCCATAAGAAAGAAGATCATAGAAACTAAAAGATAATTTGTGATTGAAGTAATTCTTGGGAGCAGAAATAAAACTATGAAACTCCAAATGAGAGTGATTCTCTTTTGGCAAAATGGTATGAATAAGGTTTTTCTTTCGTGATGTTTAATAATGAGATTGAAAAAATACCATGACTAAGAAACATTTTTTCTTTCCTCCCCCTCTTTCCTTTTTTCCCTTCCTTTCTTCCTTTTTTTCCCATATTTTCTTTCTTCCCTCCCTTTAAAACTTTGAAGGTAGAAATTTAAATTACACCTTGAATGTAACTTTTTATGCTGTCTCTAAAATCATTTTCTAAAGGCTTACTAATTGAAAAATAACAATTCTTATAATAAAAAACCTTTTATACAGTGCTCACAAATAAAGATCAGTTTGGTACAGAGTATTACAAGTTTTACCAAGTGGGAAAAAAGTGAGGCTTACAATTCTACAAAGAACTTCTACCCATTTAAAATCTATTGTTTTATGCACCAGTTTCTCCAAATTATGACACTGAGTTTTCACATTAAAATCAACACAATAACTTCACACTTGAGATGTGCATCATGGGCTAACAAAAGAGAATTTCTCTTCCTCCTTCAGCCTCTGATCCCCTACCTAAGCATCTTCCAATGCTTCACCATTGGCAGTAGAAGGAAGCTGTTAATAAGTTCCATACACTTAATGAAACCACAGTGTGAAAATCCTGAGAACTGAAGTTACAAATCTCATGTTTTTAAAGGTGAGAGCCAGGTTATACACAAAGGCAATATAAGGAAAAAATTTTGAGGAACCCGTAAACCCCTTAATTTTGTATTGTTTAATTATCATCGTATTTTGAGAAAGGAAACTGCTAAGTTTTGAAGGAAGGAAACAGGGTTTTGGCCTCTTACTTAATTTGATTTGTGGCTTAAAAATTTTTCTTTTGGATTTGTGGCTTTAATGAGCTAGTTCAAGTCTTGCTTTTGTGATAGTAATTTCATTTAAAGTTAACTGGTTAATACTAATAGCTATTTCCTGTTAGCTGTCTTATCTGTTGCCCCCATGAAGCCTACACACGCTTTCATAAAGAGCTCTGTGTATTTATAGACTTACCATTATTAAAAGAATAAGTCTACCTCTCTCTCTCTTACAACAGTGATCACAGAAATTGCATTGCATTTGTAACCAGTTGCATGGACTCAAGAGAAAGAGTGGTGGTTGGATATGCTTCTCTCTCAAAGCAACTGCCATCAGTAGTGCATACTGCATGACTTAACATCTTTAAATGAAATATAGTCTGGTAACACTTTCTAGGCTTCCTGTTTTTCTGTTTTCTCTCTAGTAATGACAAAGGTCACATTTAATTTCATTTTCCTACCTTTCCGACATGTCTTGCAGGTGCAAAAATATCCTCTTGCCTTCATAAAGCTATTTTTCTGAAGACATTTTTCATCATGTTCCCAGGAGGGGATATGAAGAGCTGTCCTCCAAGAATCTGCAGCCTCTTTTGGGGGTCTTCCATGGATTCATTGTGACCAAGGAAACAAGCTGTTGCCTAGCAACATGGCCCTTTAGGAGGTATGGTTACCAATCATTCAGAGTTCAGCAAAGGTATTCCTGTGCTTCTGAAGCAGCATGCACACTGGACATTGTTTCCATGGAGTTGTCTCAATTGTGGTACAACTGAAATCTTGACTACAAAAGTATAAATGACAGCAGAAGGAATACACATCCTTTGCTTCCCTGGTATGTTTGCTGTTTCCAGTTCCATTATTTCTTGAGCTGTTTGCATCTGGCATCGGTTTTGTTGAAGTGGTACCCATGCAATATGTCCCTCAGTGTTTGATTTCTTGCTTCCCTTCTCTGATTTCAGAACTAGCAAAGGAAACAAAAGGGAAGATATCTAATTCCTGCTTGAACTTTGTTCAAATAAAAAGCCTTTGAACTGAAGGCAGGGAATTCTACCTAGTTCATAACAAGAAAAAAAATAGATTTTTTTCTAAAGTAAGTTTTTATGCCTTTTCACATAAAATGGAAAGAATATCACATTATACTGTGCACTCATTTACTGGTCCAACAGTTCTGCTCAGAATGTTTCCTATGCATACAGAGCACTGTGAGTTGCTAACTTCATGAGCTGATAAAATGAAACCTGTCTAAGCCTATGACATGCGTATCTTCTTTCCCCAAAATAGAAAAGTGTTATCTGTGCTTTTAAGGACTGAGATACTGCTGTTTACCAAAAGTACAGCAAACTGTTTTATAATTTTTATTGCTTCGGAGAATATGATATATAGGAAATCACTGCACTCAAAATTTAATTTCAAAACAAAATATCTGGCATATCTTGGAAAAAAAGCATCAAGTTTTCCTTTGCATTCTTTTTGATTTGCACAGTAATAGACCAGCTATCAACTAAAAAGTTTTCAGCAGTCTTCTAAATGTGTTTCATTTGAAAACATACTCTCTTCCACACTGTCTCTCTCAGAACTTCCACCGTACACCCAAAATGCTTCAGGCTAAAATTTAGCATAAAATATCCTTGCCAAAAATATAATTTATCATATTTTGCTAAAAACTCACAAATTGATTTGTTTCTATACTGGTTAGTTTAAAAATTTTTTTTTTATTTGAAAGACAGAGCTGGAGAGAGCATGCACAAGTTGAGAGAGATTTCCATCTGAAGGTTCACACCCTGAATGCCTTCAAAATCCAAGGCTGGGCCATGCTGAAGCCAGGAGCCTGAAACTCCATCCAGGTCTCTGACTTGGGTGGCAGGGCCCCAACACTTAGGCTGTGATCTTCTGTCCCCCAGGATCCATGAACAGGAAGCTGGACTCATATGGGATGTGGGCATCACAGCAGCACTTTAACATGCTGTGCCACAACACCCACACCAAGTTCGTATAATTTTTGAAAACTATCAAACCCATAAAATATTACATTTTAATTTTCTGGACATTTTATTTGTGATTAGGCAAGAGATGAGAAACATACAACATTTCCTTTAATCTTTACTAAGCATCATAGGAATTTTCACAACTCTAAAAATTCTAGACTAAGATTATCTAAAAATGAACTAGATAAAATAAACAAATCATACCTCTTCTTAACATATATTTTTATGTTAACTTACCTTTTTATCTGATTAACCCACAAGCTTTTCTCCATGTCCCACCTACTTCAAGTGAAAGATGTATATTACCTAAGTGGCTTGACTCTTAGTTTAGAATCATCTTGAGTGCTTTTAAAAAATCCAATGGCTAGACTCTTCTCCAACCAAATAAGTGAGATTATGTGACCGTGAATGGGGCCTAGTCTTCATAATGTTTTAAAAGGTTTCTGTCATACACTACCAGTTCCTCACTTACCTGCACTTACATCTGCTCAGCAGAATGTTGTTCAAGAAAAACACACCATTGTGTTGAGTGATTTCACTATGAAACGTATAACCATTCACTGTGGGGTGTTGTCTTGCAACCACGCTGGATTCTTCGCTCCATCCTCTATTGGACTCCAAATTCCCTAGGTGACTTTCAGATCTCCTTTTCCTTCTGACTTCCTTGTTCTCTGCCTCCATCCCAACTCTCATCTCAAGAGTCAGAAAAGAATTTCCACAGAGTACCATCTTGCATTTACCCACCTACTCTGCTCTCCTCTCTCTGACAAATATGCCGTATCAGAGTTTCCATCTTCCTGGGTGAACTAGAACCTACCCCCTTTAGCTTTGCTCAATGCCATCATTGCAGAAATTCTCTGCCTCCAGTGTCATCCCTTTTTCCTCTCTAGTAGGTCATTCCCACAGCGATATAAACATGCTGTACTATCCTCCCAATCAAAACAAACAACAAGTAAATTCACTCTTTGGCTTGCTTCTCCTTTCAGTTTCCACTCCAACAGATTGCCTTACATGTATGATAGCACGTGGGGAATGTGTTGTCCACACCTGCCACCCCTAATTCTCTTCCCAATGCCTCCTGAACTCACTCGAATGTTTCACCCCAGTACTCCACTGCAACTACATTTCGTTAAGTCACTAATGGCATACAGGTTACTAAACTCAATGGTCATTTCCTTAATTTGAAACACTGAGTTACTTCCTTTTCTTAAACACTCTTCATTTGGCTTCTAGAACTCTACACTCCACAGATTTTCTCTTTACTTCATGATCTCTTTTGCTGTTCCCCACACATCCCCTCCCCCCACCTATGTCTTAACACCCATGTGCCCTGAGCTCAGTCCTTGGGCTTCTTTCTCTTTTAAGTCACTTAAATATCGATCTGATTGAGTTTCATGGCTCTAAAACCATCTATATGCTAATGACTCCAAAATTTATACCTCTTACCTGGACTTCTCTTCCTTGAATCTCAGACTGATATATTCACCAGCCTGCTTGAAATTCTTCTTGAATGGCTTATACGTGTCTCAGTCTTAATATTGTAGAAGTAATCTTCTAAAATTCCTGCCCAAATCATCTGCTCTCATATCCTCCCATCTTTCAAGCCCCAAATCGTGAATTATCCTCAGCCACTCTCTCAAATACCATATCCAATTCCTCATGAATTCCTAAAAGCTCTACCTTCAAAATATATTAAGAATTTGACCACCTTTAAATGTATATTAATACAGTCTCTATGATAATACTATGGAGGGTCCTCAAAATTTTTAAAAATAGAAAACTGTATGATCCAGCAAACCACTACAGCTTATATTTCTGAAGAAAGTGAAATCAGTATATCAAAGATATGCTTCATTTTCGTGTTTATTGCAGCAGTGTTCATGATAGCCAGGCTATCTAATTAATCAAAGTAACCATCGATAGGCATGAAATAAGAAAATGTGATATATGTACACAACAGAATAATCTTCAGCCATAAAAAGCACAAAATCTTATTTTGTGGCAACATGAATATACCTGGAGATCATAAGGTTAAGTGAAATAATCCAGAAAGACAAATGCTGCCTGATTTCACTCAGATGTGGACTCTAACAAAGCTGAGCCCATAGGAGAGCAGAATAGTGGTAGCCAAGGACCCAGAAGAGTGGGGGAAGGAGCCTGGGAGAGATTGCTTACTGGGTACAAAGTCACAGCCAAATTTGTAGACCAATGGAACAGAATAGGAACTCTAGAAATCAATCCATGCATCTACAACCAACTAATCTTTGACAAATGAGTTGAACTCAATCCCTGGAGAAAGGAAAATCTCTTCAACAAATTGTACTGGGAAAATTGGATCTCCACATGGAGAAGTATGAAACAAGACACCTGTCTTACACCTTATAAAAAAATCAACTCTAAATTGATCAAAGACCTTAATCGATGACCTGATACCATCAGATTTTTAGAGGAGAACATTGGGGAGACTCTGCAAGACATTGGCATAGGCAAAGACTTCTTGGAAAAGACCTTAGAAATAGACAAAGCCAAAATAGACAAATGAGATTACATCAAGCTGAGAACTTTTTGCACTACAAAAAAAAAAAAAAAACACTCAATAAAGTGAAGAGGTAACTGACAAAATGGGAGCAACTATTTGCAAATTATGCAGCTGATAAAGGATTAATATCTTAGATTCTATAAAGAGCTCAAGAAACTCAACAACAAAAGAAACAATCCAGTTAAGAAATGGGCAAAGGGCTTGAACAGACATTTTTCAAAAGAGGAAATTCAAATGGCCAACAGACAAATGAAAAAATGCTCAGGATCACTAGCCATCAGGGAAATGCAAGCCTGTTAGAATGGCTCTCATACAGAAATAAACAGACCATCAATACTGGCAGTGATGTGGGGGAAAAGGTACCCTAATCCATGGGTGGTGGGAAAGAAAACTTGTGCAGCCACTGTGGAAGACAGCATGGAAATACCTCAGAAAACTGAAAATAGGCTCTATCATATGAACCAGCAATCAAACTTCTGGGAATTTACCGAAGGGAAATTGAATCAACATATGAAAAAGTGATCTGTACTCCCATGTTCATTACAGCACAATAGCTAAGATATGGAATCAACCCAGATGTCCATCAACTGTTGACTGGATAAAGAAATTATGGAATAAGTCAGCGGGAGGAGGCAAGATGGCGGAATAGGAAGGGAGCACACTGATAGTCCGGGGAGAGACAGTTTAATAAAAGTGGAGATACTGCAGATTCAAGGAAGAGTAGGGGAGGAAACAGCAGAAGAAACTCTTCCGGAACGCGTGATTCACAGTGGACCTGCGTGGAGAGCGTGGGAGCCCACAGTTTGGGACACCAGCGGCAGACTCAACACACCAGCGCTGGAATGCAAGGTGAGCCGAACCTCAATAGCCCGAGACACCGGCAGGCAAGCAGAGAGAGGAGACTAGAGGGAACGAACCCCGGGGGGGGGGGGGGAGTTCACCAGGCTAACTGGAAGAGAGAGAGAGAGAAAAAAAAAGGTGACCGGTACGGACATGGGTTTCTCTCTCTCCGCTCACCTCTCAAGGGCGAGCAAGACAAAGAGCAGGCGCCATCTTGGACATACATCATAAGCAGAGTGACCTCAGGTCTGCACCGGCCCTGAGCCTAGCAGAAAAACCTGACTCTGGGAGGGGCGAATTAACAGATTAGGACCTAGTAAATTTGTGGTGCTACTGAACTGAGACTGTGAAAAAAGAGACGGTGGGGGAGAGAACTCACGGAATTCACGTGAGTACTCTCCAGAGACGCTACAATTCCGTAACTTTGGCGACCCAGTGGGAGACTGAAGGAGAATCTGAGCCCACTCTGAGGGCAGAACAGATTCCCTGTGTGGTCCTTGGGAAAGAGCTTCCGATCTCTGGCTCCTGTGGGTATATCATTTGCCTGCTAACTACCTCCAACTTCGTTCAGCTGTGCGGAATTACTTCCCTTTTGAATCAAAAAAAGAGAGAGAGAGAGAGAGAGAGAGATTTACCACGCCTAACCTGGGAGTGTCACCTTTGGCACACCAAACAGAGCTCTCAGGCCACACCCATCTCAAGCCACTAAGGCTCCATCAAAAACAGACAGTCCACTTAATCTAGAGTCATAGTATAACAAGAAAAAGCACCACAATGAAGAAGCCAAATATCTCCAATATGCCAAATAACAAACGCAAAAACCGAGATAATAAAAACAAGGAAGTCACCAAATGAAAAAGACACCCCAAATGAAAAAGACACCCCAATTCAAGATTATGAAGATGATGAGTTAGAAGAAATGCAAGAAGCAGATCTCAAAAAATTGATAAGAACATTAAGAAGTTCTCAAAAACAAATTCTTGAACTACAGAAATCCTTAATGGACAAGACAGAAAATCTCTCTCGTGAAAATGAAATATTAAGGAGGAATCAAAATGAAACAAAACAACTAGTACAACAGGAAACTGTGATAGTGACGAGAAATCATAATGAAGTGAAGAATTCAATAGATCAAATGAAAAACACAATAGAGAGCCTTACAAACAGAATGGGTGAAGCAGAAGAGAGAATATCGGACTTAGAAGACAGAGAACAAGAAAGGATACAGTCAGACCAAAGAAAAGAAGAGGAAATTAGAAATCTAAAACATATTGTCAGGAATCTGCAGGATACTATTAAAAAACCCAACATTCGGGTTCTAGGAGTTCCTGAAGGCATGGAGAGGGAGAAAGGATTAGAAGGCCTTTTTAGTGAGATATTAGCAGAAAATTTCCCAGGTTTGGAGAAGGACAGAGACATCCTAGTACAGGAAGCTCACAGAACCCCTAATAAACACGACCAAAAGAGATCCTCACCACGACACGTTGTAATTAAACTCTCCACAGTGAAACATAAAGAAAAGATCCTCAAATGTGCAAGAGAGAAACGTCAGATTACTCTCAGAGGATCTCCAATCAGACTCACAGCTGACTTCTCATCAGAAACCCTACAAGCTAGGAGGGAATGGCGAGATATAGCCCAGGTACTAAGAGAGAACAACTGCCAGCCCAGAATATTATATCCTGCAAAGCTATCATTTGTGAATGAAGGTGAAATAAAGACTTTTCATAGCAAACAGAAATTGAAAGAATTTGTCGCCACTCGTCCAGCCCTGCAACAGATGCTTAAAGATGTGTTACACACAGAAACACAGAAACATGGTCATCAGTATGAAAGAAGGTAAAGGAAGGAAACCTCACAGCAAAAGATCACAGGGAATTCAAAGCATATATTAGAACTTATCTTTGGCAAATGGCAGGGCAAAGTTACCACTTATCATTAGTCACATTGAACATTAATGGCCTGAACTGTCCAGTTAAAAGACACAGATTGGCTGATTGGGTTAAGGAACAAAGCCCATCTGTTTGCTGCTTACAAGAAACACATCTTTCCAACAAAGATCCATACAGACTGAAAGTGAAAGGCTGGAAAAAGATATACCATGCCAACAGAAATGAAAAAAGAGCGGGCATAGCCATCTTAATATCAGACAACATAAACTTTACCAAAAAAACTGTTAAGAGAGACAAAGAAGGACACTATATAATGATTAAGGGATCAATTCAACAGGAAGATATAACAATTATCAATGTATATGCACCTAACTACAGGGCACCGGTTTATCTAAAAGATTTGTCAACAGACTTAAAGGGAGACTTAGACCCCAATACAATAGTACTGGGTGACTTCAATACTCCACTCTCAGAAATAGACAGATCAACAGGACAGAAGATCAACAAGGAGACAGAAGATTTAAACGACACTATAGCCCAAATGGATCTAACAGATATATACAGAACTTTCAATCCTACAGCTAAAGATTTTACATTCTTCTCAGCAGTACATGGAACCTTCTCTAGGATTGACCTCATACTAGGCCATAAAGCAAGTCTCAGCAAATTCAAAAGAATTAGAATCATACCATGCAGCTTCTCAGACCATAAAGGAATGAAGTTGGAAATTAGCAACTCAGGAATCCCTAGAGCATACGCAAACACATGGAGATTGAACAACATGTCCTGAATGAACAATGGGTCATAGAAGAAATCAAAAGAGAAATCAAAAATTTTCTGGAAGTAAACGAGGATAACAGCACAACATACCAAAACTTATGGGACGCAGCAAAAGCAGTGTTAAGAGGAAACTTTATATCAATAGGTGCCTACATCAAGAAATTGGAAAGGCACCAAATAGATGAGCTTTCAACGCATCTCAAGGATCTAGAAAAAACTGCAGCAAACCAGACCCAAATCTAGTAGGAGAAGAGAAATAATTAAAATCAGAGAAGAAATCAACAGGATTGAATCCAAAAAAAATTACAAAAAATCAGCCAAATGAGGAGCTGGTTTTTTGAAAAAATAAACAAAATTGACACCCCATTGGCCCAACTAACTAAAAAAAGAAGAGAAAAGACCCAAATCAATAAAATCAGAGATGAAAAAGGAAACGTAACAACAGACACCACAGAAATAAAAAGAATCATCAGAAATTACTACAAGGACTTGTATGCCAGCAAACAGGAAAACCTATCGCAAATGGATAGATTCCTGGACACATGCAACCTACCTAAATTGAACCAGGAAGACATCGAAAACCTAAAGAGACCCATAACTGAGACAGAAATTGAAACAGTAATAAAGGCCCTCCCAACAAAGAAAAGCCCAGGACCAGATGGATTCACTGCTGAATTCTACCAGACATTTAAAGAAGAACTAACTCCAATTCTTCTCAAACTATTCAGAACAATCGAAGAAGAGGGAATCCTCCCAAATTCTTTCTATGAAGCCAGCATCACCTTAATTCCTAAGCCGGAAAAAGATGCAGCATTGAAAGAGAATTACAGACCAATATCCCTGATGAACATAGATGCAAAAATCCTCAATAAAATTCTCGCCAATAGAATGCAACAACACATCAGAAAGATCATCCACCCAGACCAAGTGGGATTTATCCCTGGTATGCAGGGATGGTTTAATGTGCGCAAGACAATCAATGTGATACACCACATTAACAGACTGCAGAAGAAAAACCATATGATTATCTCAATAGACGCCAAGAAAGCATTTGATAAAATACAACACCCGTTCATGATGAAAACTCTAAGCAAACTGGGTTTGGAAGGAACATTCCTCAATACAATCAAAGCAATCTATGGAAAACCCACAGCAAACATCCTATTGAATGGGGAAAAGTTGGAAGCATTTCCACTGAGATCTGGTACCAGACAGGGATGCCCACTCTCACCACTGCTATTCACTATAGTTCTGGAGGTTCTAGCCAGAGCTATTAGGCAAGAAAAAGAAATTAAAGGGATACAAATTGGGAAGGAAGAACTCAAACTATCCCTCTTTGCAGATGATATGATTCTTTATTTAGGGGACCCAAAGAACTCTACTAAGAGACTATTGGAACTCATAGAAGAGTTTGGCAAAGTAGCAGGTTATAAAATCAATGCACAAAAATCAACAGCCTTTGTATACACAGACAACGCCATGGCTGAGGAAGAACTTCTAATATCAATCCCACTCACAATAGTTACAAAAACAATCAAATACCTTGGAATAAACTTAACCAAGGACGTTAAAGATCTCTATGATGAAAATTACAAAACCTTAAAGAAAGAAATAGAAGAGGATACCAAGAAATGGAAAAATCTTCCATGCTCATGGATTGGAAGAATCAATATCATCAAAATGTCCATTCTCCCAAAAGCAATTTATAGATTCAATGCAATACCAATCAAGATACTGAAGACCTTCTTCTCAGATCTAGAAAAAATGATGCTGAAATTTATATGGAGACACAGGAGACCTCGAATAGCTAAAGCAAACTTGTACAACAAAAGCGAAGCTGGAGGCATCACAATACCAGATTTCAGGACATACTACAGGCAGTTGTAATCAAAACAGCATGGTCCTGGTACAGAAACAGATGGATAGACCAATGGAACAGAATTGAAACACCAGAAATCAATCCAAACATCTACAGCCAACTCATATTTGATCAAGGGTCCAAAACTAATCCCTGGAGTAAGGACAGTCTATTCAATAAATGGTGCTGGGAAAATTGGATTTCCATGTGCAGAATCATGAAGCAAGACCCCTACCTTTCACCTTACACAAAAATCCACTCAACATGGATTAAAGACTTAAATCTATGACCTGACACCATCAAATTATTAGAGAGCATTGGAAAAACCTTGCAAGATATAGGTACCGGCAATTACTTCTTGGAAAACACCCCAGAAGCACAGGCAGTCAAAGCCAAAATTAACATTTCGGATTGCATCAAATTGAGAAGTTTCTGTACTGCAAAAGAAACAGTCAGGAAAGTGAAGAGACAACCGACAGAATGGGAAAATATATTTGCAAACTATGCAACTGATAAAGGGTTGATAACCAGAATCTACAAAGAAATCAAGAAACTCCACAAGATCAAAACAAACAACCCACTTAAGAGATGGGCCAAGGACCTCAATAGACATTTTTCAAAAGAGGAAATCCAAATGGCCAACAGACACATGAAAAAATGTTCAAGATCACTAGCAATCAGGGAAATGCAAATCAAAACCACAATGAGGTTCCACCTCACCCCGGTTAGAATGGCTCACATTCAGAAATCTACCAACAATAGATGCTGGAGAGGATGTGGGGAAAAAGGGACACTAACCCACTGTTGGTGGGAATGCAAACTGGTTAAGCCACTATGGAAGTCAGTCTGGAGATTCCTCAGAAACCTGAAGATAACCCTACCGTTCGACCCAGCCATCCCACTCCTTGGAATTTACCCAAAGGAATTTAAATTGGCAAACAAAAAAGCAGTCTGCACATTAATGTTTATTGCAGCTCAATTCACAATAGCTAAGACCTGGAACCAACCCAAATGCCCATCAACAGTAGACTGGATAAAGAAATTATGGGACATGTACGCTATAGAATACTATACAGCAGTCAAAAACAATGAAACCCAGTCATTTGCAACAAGATGGAGGAATTTGGAAAACATCCTGCTGAGTGAATTAAGCCAGTCCCAAAGGGACAAATATCATATGTTCTCCCTGATTGGCGACAACTAATTGAGCACCAAAGGGGAAACTTGTTGAAGTGAAATGGACACTATGAGAAACAGTGACTTGATCAGCTCTTGTCCTGACGGTTGATGTACAATGTAATACTTTATCCATTTTAGTATTTTTTTTGTTCTAGTACCATTGATTGGACTCTGTAATTAACACACAATTATTCTTAGGTGTTTAAATTTTAACTGAAAAGTGATCCCTGTTAGGAATTTGGAAAACATTATTTTGAGTGAAATAAGCCAATCCCAAAGGGACAAATACCACTTGTTCTCCTTGATAGGTGACAACTAACTGAGCACCAAAAAGGAAACCTGTTAAAGTGAAATGAACACTATGAGAAATGGTGACTTGATCAGCCCTCACCCTGACTGTTGATGAGCAGCTTAATATGTTATCCCTCTTAGTATTTTTTTGTTTGTTCTACTTAATACTTTTGGTTGAATACTGTAATCAATACACAATTCTTCTTAAGTGCTGAAACTTAACTCAAAAGTGTTTGCTGTTAAATATGAGTGGGAATAAGAGAGGGAAGAGATGTGCAATTCGGGACATGCTCAAGCTGACTTACCTCAAACAGTAGAGTTAGAAACATACCAGGGGATTCGAATTCAATCCCATCGAGGTGGCATGTACCAATGCCATCTCACTAGTCCCAGTGATCAATTTCTGTTCACAATTGATCGTAATGATAGGACTAAGAACCAAAGGGATCACATAAACAAGACTAGTGTCTGCAAATACTAGCAGATAGAATAAAAAAGGGAGAGAATGATCCAACATGGGAAGTGAGATACACAGCAGACCCATAGAATGGCAAATGTCCTAACAGCACTCTGGCCTCATAATCAGCCCTTAAGGCATGCGGATCCGGCTGAAATGCCCATGAGAGTATTTCAGGCATGGAAAGCCAAGACACTCTGGGGGAAAAAAAAAACCTAAATGAAAGATCTCCACGAGTGAGATCCCAGTGGAAAGAATGGGTCATCAAAGAAAGAGGTACCTTTCTCTGAAAGGAGGAGAGAACTTCCACTTTGACCATGGCCTTGTCTAAGTATGATCAGAGTCGGTGAACCCAGGGGGCTTCCATAGACTTGGCAGCTCATGACGAGAGCCTAGGGTGATTACTGATGCCATAAACAAGAGTGTCAATTTGTTTAGTCAACAACAGGAGTCACTGTGCACTTACTCCTCATGTAGGATCTTTGTCCTTAGTGTGCTGTACATTGAGATTTAATGCTATAACTAGTACTCAAACAGTATTTTTCACTTTATGTTTCTGTGTGGGAGCAAACTGTTGAAATCTTTACTTAATGTATGCTAAACTGATCTTCTGTATATAAAGAGAATCGAAAATGAATCTTGATGTGAATGGAAGGGGAGAGGGAGTGGATAAGGGGAGGGTTGCGGGTTGGAGGGACGTTATGGGAGGGAAGCCATTGTAGTCAATATTCTGTACTTTGGAAATTTATATTCATTAAATAAAAGTTTAAAAAAAAGAAATATGTCAGCATAGCTTTTTTTAAAAATATTGATAACTAAGAAAAATAAATTACAAGTTTAAAAATTTCTGAGACTCAGCAAAAAAAAAAAAAAAGAAATTATGGTATATATACACTATGGAGTACTACTCCTCTGGGGAAAAAAAGAGGAAAAAAAGAAGAAATCCTGTCTGTTGCAACAAATGGATGCAACTGGAAACCATTATGCTTAGTGAAATAAGCCAGTCCCAAAAAGACAAATGCCATATGTTTTCCCTAATCTGTAGTAACTAACAGAGTATCAAAAATGTAATATAAAGGAGTGAAATTCACATTTTGAGATTCGATGATTGTTTACAACCCTTGTCTCTACTGTTGAGGATCTTTTTTCTTCTTACTGTTTGTTGAACACTTTACTTAGTGTAAGAGTAAAAATATGAGTATAAAGTAAACTGAGGGGCTCGCACTGTGGTGTAGCAGGTAAGGCTGCCGCCTGCAGTGCTGGCATTCCATATGGGCGCTGGTTCATGTTCTGGCTGCTCCATTTCTGATCCAGCTCTCTGCTATGGCCTGGGAAAGCAGTAGAAGATGGCCCAAATCCTTGGGCCCCTGCACCCACATGGGAGACCCAGAAGAATCTCCTGGCTCCTGACTTCAAATCAGTGCAGCTCTGCCATTGCGGCCAACTGGGGAATGAACCAGTGGATGAAAGACCTCTTTCTGCCTCTCCTTCTCTCTGTGTAACTATGACTTTCAAATAAATAAAGAAATATTTTAATAAAGTACACTGAAATTAGATCATTGTAAAAATTAAGATAGAGAATAAGATAGGAAGGATCAGAGTGTGGACAGGAGGCATGGTGGGGTCAAAAGTATCACCATGTTCCCAAATCTGCATATATGAAATACCTGAAATTTATGTACTTTAAATTTTAAAAAAGGTATTAGATATGGTAAAAATAAACTTTGGTGTTTTATTGCAGGGAAATTGTATTTTTATATAGCAACATTGTATATGTATTACTATATATGATTGAAATGTATGTACAAATATATTGTATATATAGTTATATATATAAAACTCATATATATACATATATATCATATATAGTTATATACATATAACTCAAAATAGAAAAGAGAATTATTTCTTATAAAAAATAAATGTTTGAGATGAAAGACAGCTTAAGTTTTGAGTTGATCAATAAATGTACTGAAATCTCATATTGGACACCATGAAGATGTATAGATAATATCTAACAATTAAAAGAAAAAAGAATGGTCTGCCCTTTTACCTTTCATGGCCACTAGCCTGCTGTGAGACTCCTCATGGATTAGTAATTTCATTACATTGATTGCCTTCTTTATATGAAGGTAATTGAAAATGAAACTCGATGAAGGGTGGGATGGGAGAGGGAGTGGGAGAGGGGAGGGCCGTGGGAGGGAGGGAGGTTGGGGGGGAAGAGCCACAACAATACAAAAGTTGCACTTTGTAAATTCACATTTATTAAATTAAAAAAAAAAAAAAAAAACAATGATTGCCTCTGTCTTCTGCTTCATGCCATACTGCCCTGCAGTGTCCTCAAACCCAACACCCGGAGTGATTCTATTAAAATACAAGTCATTCTTCTGATCAAAACACTTTCATCTCATGAAGATAGAACAGCATGTTTGCAATCACTAACAAGGCTGATTTAAAAAAAACTATCATCTCAAAATTATAAGCTACTTTAAGAGATTTTTGTTCTCTCTCTTTTTTAAAGTTTATTTTATTGAAAGTTAGAGTAACAGACAGGCAGAGGCAGAGGCAGAGAAAAAGAAAGAGAGAAAGAGAAAGAGAGAAGTCTTCCATCCACCAATTCACTCCCTAAATGGGCACAATGACTAGAGCTGAGCCAATCCAAAGCCAGGAGCCTGGAGTTTCTTCCAGGTCTCCCACATGGGTGCAGGGGCCCAAGGACTTGAGCCATCTTCTACTGTTTTTCCAGGCCATAGCGGAGAGATGGATTGGAAGTGGAGCATCCGGGACCCGGACCTGTGTCCATATGGGATGTTGGCACTGCAAGCTGCTATTTTACTTGCTACGCCACAGCACCAGCTCCTATAAGTTACTTTTGATATGACCACAAAGCAATTAAGGTTTAAACTAACAGAAGTTTTTGACAACTTCCATATTGAACAATATCGGTTAAGAAAAGCTGAGCAAACATGCTGTTAGATAATTAACTTTGAACAAACACTTCTGCTTTGTTTTTCTAAACTTTTACTGTCAGATCTTTACAATAAGGAGTGCCAGTAACTTGGAATATGAAGGTTTTTTTTTAATACTACCATCCAAAATACTTTTCAGTGCAATTGAGTATTTTGTCAATATTGTGAAACCAAGAAAATATAGAACTTGTGGGTAACTTTAGGCAGTGATAGTGGCCTACTACCAGCCTCCTAATACTTCCTCCAAAAATGATTTAAGACAAAACAGAAGGGAAATGTATGTCTACTGAAAACCCTTATTGTCAGTTGACCTTGAAAACAGAGACTAGAGAAACTTCAAAATAACTGTGAATGAAAATGTTTGGGGTGTCTCTTTTGTGCCAACCTCAGCCTTAACCCACTGCAAGACTCTAGGGCAAACCAAGGAAAATTCTGGGGAGTACAGGAAAAGAAAAGGGGCTAAAGTTGACCTCATCCATCACCAGAAAGAATAAGTCCATTCAAAATCAGAAACATATAAAAGTATTCAATCAAATCAAAGCAAGGTCTACAGGGAAGAGACTTCAAAGTATGGAAGATATAAAAGCACAGGCATGATGTAAAGGGACCATCACTGAAAGACTTAACTTCTGGGAAAATAAAGAAAGAGAAAGGAAGCCAAAAGTGCTCTTTGGCAACTGGAATGTGAAGAGGGAAAGATAAGAAAGGGAAGTGTTAAGATCTGGCAAGGGAAGTACAATCAACTAAATGCAAGGACCCACAAACCCTCCTGTGTTGAGACAAACAGTTGTTCTCCAAAGATAACCACTCTTAATACCCAGACATATGTGACTATTATCACCTTATTACATTGCAAAGGAGAAGTAAGGTAACAGCTAGAAATAGGGTCGCTAACCATCTTATTAGATTAGGAAGGGTTTCTAGGATTGGCCAAGGTGTAATTCCAAGAGTCAGTGTCAGAGTGATACAATAGGAGAGACTCAACTAGTCACTGCTGGCTTTGAAGATGGAAGCCACCAGCCAAGGATGGCAGAAAACTTCTAGAAACCAGAAAAGACAAGAAAATAGATTCGCCCCTAGAGGTTCGAGAACAGAGCTCTGCCAACACCTTGATTTTAGTGAGATGCATTCTGGATTTTACTACGTCAACAGAAGAAGACCTCATCAAACTAAGACTCTTAATCATAACTCAATTCCACAAGAATGAGCAAGAGTAAGGTTACAAGTACATTAAGAACTATTATAAGACATTAGAAAATGAGGAGCTGGCACTGTGGTGGACTAGGTAAAACCTCCACCAGCAATGCCCACAGCCCATATGGTCACCAATTCATATGCCAGCTGTTCCACTTCCAATCCAGCTCCCTGCTAATGGCCTGGGAAAAGCCCAGTGGAATATGGCCCAAGTGTTTAAGCCCTTGCCTCCCATGTGGGAGACCTAGATGAAGCTCCTGGCTTAGTCCCAGCTATTGCAGTCATCTGGGGAGTGAACAAGTGTGTGTGTGTGTGTGTGTGTGTGTGTGTGTAACTCTGACTTTAGATAACTAAATCTTTAAAACAAAGATATTAAGAAATGAAATACCACAGATGACCACTAAGAAAAATTAATGTTCCAAGGACACAACCGTGGAAGAAAAGAAAACTGCATTTCAACCCTGCCCTTGTACACTTAATTAGAGTGAATCACATCATATTAAGATGTGGAGAAACTGGAACTCCTGTATATCTCAGCTGGGAATGTAAAATGTTCTAATCAGTTTACTAACAAGCTAAACATTCATCTAACATATGCCCCCTTCATTCTCCTCGTGGTATTTACCCAGGAGAAATGAAAGCACATAACCATACAATTTCAGATTTATGTGCATATCAGCTTTATTGGTGATAATCCAAAAGTGGAAATAAACTGAATGTTTATCAAGAAGTAAATGGGGGTGGATATTTAGACTAGTGATTAAGATGCCAGTTAAGATGCCTTCATCCCATATGGGAGTACCTGGCTTCAGCATCCAGATCTGGCTCCTGATTCCAGATTCCTGCCAGTACACAACCCGGGAGGGAGCAGGAAGGCTCAATTATTGGATTCTTACTATCAACGTGGAGGATCTGGATTGTGTTCCCCACTCCAGGCATTTAAGGAGTGATTGGGAGCTCTTCCTCCCTCATTCTTTTTCTCTCTTTCTCTGTCCCACTGTATCTCAAATGAATAAACATATTTTAAAAGAAGTAAGTGGGTTAAAATTGTGATATATCCATAAAGTAAATATATCATACCATAGAGTTGCGTATCACACAGTTACTCAATAACAACAAGTCTATTGATGAAAATGAAATCTAACCTATAATGAGAGAAAGCAGTTTGGTGTTTCTTGGGGATGGGGGAATGTAGGGATAGACAGAACAGTAGAATTGTAAGGTTCACAAAAGAAATTTTGTAGCTGGTGGATATGCACTTGTATATTATTGATTGAAATGTTCAGTTCTATGTTTTCTCTCAACTCCAGGTCTTGATCTGTTTGGAGACATTTACAGAAGTAAAACCATTCTTATCCTGACTTATGGTTGTGAAGATGCTATGGAAGAAATGGAATATTCTTGCTCCTGGAACTCATATTCTAACATTTTAGTTGAGTATGTATTTATTGAGCAACTCTGATGTATCAGGCATTGCGCTGGGTTCCGAGAAGACTGGAGACTCTACAGAAGCACACGCTATTCTCATGGAGCTAGAGATCAGATGTGAAATGATAACTCACATCAAATTCACAATAAGTCAGTTACAGTTATAGTGTATATTATGATATATGTATATTGGGTGCTGACTTAACAGCTTACTGCTGAGACAGGCGTTGTGGCATAGAGGGTAAGCTGCCAATTAGGATGCTTGTATCCTGGATCAGAGTGCCTGGTTTGAGTTGCAGATACTCCACTTCCAACCAGCTTCCTGCTAATGCATATCCTAGGAGGCTTAAGTGCTTGGGTCCCTAACACCCACATGGAGACCAGGATGCAGGTCAAGGTTCCTGGTTGCTGGCCCAGCCCCAACTGTTGCTGGCATTTAGAGAGTGAACCAGCAAATGGAAGATATTCTCTCCCTCACCCCACCCTCTACTTTTGAAATAAATATAAATAAATAAATATAAACTTAGAAATTAAATGGAAAACACATTATTTAAAAAAAAACATATTATTGCAGGGAAAGAGAACTAATCTAATCCAGAAGTTCAAGAAGCAACTTCTCCAAACAAGTGACTAGCTAACTTGACTCACAACCACAGTAGATTTACTGTTTATTTGCCCCTTGATATCTGTCACATCAGACAGTGATTGCCATGTCATAAACATGGAATAAAATACTGGTTAAGAAGGAGGCGGGGGGAGAGAGAGAGAGATAGAGAGAAAATCTTACATCTGCTGGTTCACTCCCCAAATGGCCACAACAGCCGGAGCTGGGCCAATCCAAAGTCAGGAGCCTGGAGCTTCTTCTGGGTCTCCCATGCGGGTGCAGGGGTCAAGAACTTACTTGGGCCATCTTCTACTGCTTTCCCAGGCCATAGCAGAGAGCTGGATGGAAAGTGGAGCAGCTGATACTTGAACCAGTGCCCATATGGGATGCCAGCACTGCTGACATACAGTGGCTTTACCCCCTACACCACACTGCTGGCTCCTCATTTTGTTTCCTAAAAAAAAAAAAAAAAATCCTTGCTTTGTATGGAATCTTCTATCAAAGTTATATACAAGAAGTTTTCAAAAAGTTTATGGAAATTAATATGAAAAAATGGATATCAGCACTTTTGGCCAAAATAAACTTATCTTTTAATTCCATTTTCCCCTGAACTTTATGAAGTACCATTATCTGCATGCATATTCACAGGTGCATGTGTACGTGTATAAATATAGTCATGCAGCAGGTGTTTGTCATAGTGGTTAGGATGCCACTGGGGACACTCACTTCTCAAATCAGAGTGAATGGGTTTGGGTTCTGGCTCTACTCCCAAATCCATCTTCTTGCTGAAGCACATCCGCGGGGGCACATCCTAGGGGGCTCATGTGGTTGGATTCCTGACACCTGTGCGGGAGACACATCTGGATTTCCAGAATGCCCTCTTCAGCCTGGCCCAGCTCAGGGTGTTGCAGGAATTCAGGGAGTAAACCAAAGGACAGAAGATCTCTGTCTCTCAGCTCTCTCTGCCTTTCAAATAAATAAATAAATACAAATAAATAAGTAAAGTTTAAAGTTTTAGAAAATTATAACTTATTTGATTATTACAAACTCATAGTGTAGAATAGTCACAGTTTTCAATTTGGGTATTTATAGACATGAAAAATATTTAAAAAATAATTAATTGGCATCCAACTGAGACCTTGTTGAAGGTAACAAAAAGCAACAACAGAAATACTCTTATGTTTTCATCATCATTTCTAAAATAAAAAGATATATTAGGTCATCCAAAATAGGAAAGCACTAAATAAAACTCAGCTC
Organism: Oryctolagus cuniculus; assembly: GCF_964237555.1. Taxonomy (NCBI): domain Eukaryota; kingdom Metazoa; phylum Chordata; class Mammalia; order Lagomorpha; family Leporidae; genus Oryctolagus; species Oryctolagus cuniculus. The sequence continues at coordinate 112,621,331 of NC_091435.1, forward strand.
TGTTTTCATTATTTCCCTTGCTTGCCCTTGCCTTTGCTGACGCTAACTTGTGGACCTGCCTTTGGAACCTTGGGAGTCACTGCTTTGGAGTATATTTTAGAGAGGGAACAAGCTGCTGGAGTAAGGACATCCCAGTTAGTTCACCGATTTATCATCCCTGAAACCCACAGAGGGCTAAAGCATGTCATACCAATATAACTCACATGCTGTGGTATGATAACATCATGTGTGCACAAGGATTTATGTGACATATGAAGGAAGGTTTTCTTGCTTTCAAATAAATAAAAGGATGAGCTAGCTAGCAATAGTTCTACTTGGGAAACCTAAAATGTAGCAAAGAGTGGTTTTGAGAAAAGATGCAAGAGGAGAAAGTAAATGATTGTAAGGGTTGTCTCAAATCTGATGATATAATACTGCTGATTCTCAGAATGTTAAAATTATTTTCATACATATATACTGTTGTTTAGGATAACACAAGTTACCTGATAAGGCCTGAAGATTTTACTGTCTACAGTGGAAATGGTAACTAGCTAAATGGCAATGAATCTCACTTTTTTGAAAATTTCATTTGCAAAAAAATATAATGTAATATATGCTAAGGGTTGGGTTCCATTTTGATTTGTCAAAGTCTGTTAAAGTTACTGATGTTTCCTATGCATAATTAGTTGCTGCTTCAGGGTTAAGGAGATTAATAAATGCATAGTATGAAATGAATCCTCAGTATATTCTACCCTTCTTTGATTGCACCCTAGTTTTAGTCTCCAAATTTTGGTCTATATACTTATTTTTGCCTAAATCACACCAACTTTCAAAAAGAACTTATTGCTAGAAACTTGTAATGTTTTTTGTTACTTTCCTTTTTCAAGTCAATTAACCTGTCATTAACAATAAAATCAGTGTTATATGCTTATTGACAATCCCTAACAATGAGACCCAGTTTCTTTAGACTTTATTCTGCTTTATGTCTTAATATGAGCTATCTTGGCTGGTAGAAATAAATCTAAATGCGTCAAGTAATTTCAATGAAACTGAAATCATTTTAATTAACTGATGTTTCAGCCTACAGAGAACTGATTAAAAAGGATTATTATGATAAGTACTAAACAAAAATCTAAAATTATATTTTACATCATGTATTATTGTTTTCTTTAATGAATTACAGGGTTCACTGCTCATTCTGTTTTTCCAACAGCAAAATTTGACAGCATAAATATGGTGAATGATATTAAAATGCTGAATGATCATTGCTTATTAAATCATAGAGTAAGTCAATTTTTATAAAGAGTTTCCATCTAAACTTAAATAAAACTATGTTCAAATTGATTAAAAATTCTATCCCAGTTTATTAAAAAGCATTTTAATTTCTGCTGTGTGTGCCAGGCACTGTGATAGAAATACAGCAGTTAATAAGATTTCTGCAAGGAAGAAATTTACATTAAGGTGAGAGAAATAGTAGGAAATATCAATTAACATGAAAAGTGCTACAATAAAAGCAACTATAGGATAGCATGGAATGGCTTAGAAGGGACACTTAATCTACTGGGGTAATGGAGAGCTGGAGAAGTTGTCTAGAGGAACTGGCATCTGCACTGATGCCTGAGGTGAAGCAGGAGTCAGGGAGACAGAGTAAGGGAGAACGTTTTGGGGAAAGGATAGCCCAGGCAAAAGGCTGGAGGTGAAATGGGGCACTGTGGATTGGCGTGTCTGGTAGTTTAGGGTAGCCAAGGCTTGGGATGGAGAAGAGAACAGCAAGTGAGAGATGAGCCTAGAGCCACAAGCCAAAGCTGATGATGAAGAGTTTCATATGCAGGCTGACAACCTAAGTTATCATCGAAAGCAGGACCCTCTTGACAGTTAAAGGGACCACTAACAGATGGGACCCTTGAGCTGAAACCGTAAATCTGACTATCTCGGGCAAACAGGAATATGTGTCCTCCTTATTTTATAAGGCAGTTTAACTTTAACTTGCTATAAGTGGGACCCACTAAAAGGGTTTTTGAAAGATTTACTTATTTATTTGAAAGAGTAATAGAAAGTCTGTGAGGGGCGGGAGGGGTAATCTTCTATCTGCTGATTCACTTTCCAAACGGTTACAACTAGGGCTGGGCCAGGCTGAAGCCCCAAGCCAGAAACTCCCAAATGGGTGCCAGGGGCCTAAGTACTTGGGCCATCTTCTGTTGCCTTCCCAGGCGCATTAGCAGGAAGCTGGACTGGAAGTGGAGCAGCAGGAACTTGAACAGGCCTGGCAACAGGGGATGCCAGTGTGGCAAGTGGCAGCTTAACTTGCTGTGCCAATCAAAACACGCTCCTCTAAAAGTTTTTTTTTTTTTTTTTTTTGACAGGCAGAGTTAGACAGTGAGAGAGAGACAAAGATCTTCCTTTTCCATTGGTTCACCCCCCAAAATGGCCGCCATGGCTGCGCCAATCCAAAGCCAGGAGCCAGGTGCTTCCTCCTGGTCTCCCATGCAGGTGCAGGGCCCAAGCACTTGGGCCATCCTCCACTGCCTTCCCGGGCCACAGCAGAGAGCTGATGGGAAGAGGAGCAACCGGGACAGAACAGGTGCCCCAACCGGGACTAGAACCTGGGGTACCGGGGCCGCAGGCGGAGGATTAGCCAAGTGAGCTGTGGCGCTGGCCAACCTAAAAGGTTTTAATAAAAATAATTATATGATCATATTTGGACTATAACAAGGTCACCTGACTGCATTGTAGAAAATGTATGGAAGGGAGCAAAATTGGAGGCTGGGGCAACTTACGTGAGTTCTGCAAAAGTTCGAACAAAATATGGGGGAATTCCAGATACTCTTTAGAAGCCATCATTGACAGGACTGATTAGACATTGAGAATATGCAGAAGGAAAAATCAACGATGAAATCTAAAGTTTTTGATATTGACAGCTAGACAAATAATACTACTGTGGGGCTGGCATTGCGATGTAATGGGCAAAGCTACCACCTGTAATGCCAGCATCCCATATGGGCATCAGTTTGAGTCCTGACTGCTCCATTTCTGATCCAGCTTCCTGCTAATGCACCTAGGAAAGCAGTGGAAGATGGCCCAAGTGTTTGGGCCTTTCAACCCATGTAAAAGATCTGGAGGAATCTCCTGGCTTCCTGCTTTAGCCTGGGAGCAGCCATTTAGGGAGTGTACGAGCGAATAAAAGATTCTCTCCCTCGCTCTGTCTCTTCCTCTCTTTTTGTAGCTCTGCCCTTCAAATAAATAAAAAACAAAACAAAGTACAAAAAATAGTAATACAGTACGCTGAGGAGGTGGTAGGAAAACAAATTCATCTGTATAACACACTGGATTTGAGGACCCTCAAGGACATTCAAATGGAACTATCTGGTAAATGCATCATGATATGGATTTAGAACTTAGGAGAAAGAGACAAAAATTCAACTTACATGTTTGAGAGATTTCAACACATTTTTAATCATGGAATCCATGGGACTGGATCAAATTACTCAAAGAAAATGGGAGGAGTAAGAAGAGAGGTCAGGTGCCTGCACTGTGGTGCAGAGGGTTAAAGCCCTGGTCTGCAGTGCTGGCATCCTGTATGGGCACCAGTTCTAGTCCTGGTTGCTCCTCTTCTGATCCTGCTCTTTGCTATGACCTGGGAAAGCAGTAGAAGATGGCCCACCTCCTTGGCCCCTGTACCACGTGGGAGCCCCGGAAAAAGCTCCCAGCTTTGGATTGGCGCAGCTCCGGCTGTTGTGGCCATGTGGGAAGTGAACCAGCGGATGGAAGCCCTTTCTCTCTCTGTCTCTACCTCTCTCCATAGCTCTCTCTTTCAAATAAATAAAAATAAATCTTTAAAAAAATAGAAGAGAGGTCAGTTAGCTGGAGCAAAATTATACTTAGAAGAAATAAGTTCCAGTGCTTTTCTAGCATAAAAGGGTGACTATAATTAATAATTTATTGTAGATTTCAAAATAGTCAGAACAGAATACTTTGAATGTTCCCAGCACAAAGAACTGATAGAAGTTTGAGGTTATGGATGTGCTCATTATCCTGATTTGGTCATTTCACATTGCATGAGTGGATCAAAATGTCACACTGTATCTGATTAATGTAAACAACCATTATGTATGACTTAAAATTTTTTTATAAAGAAGAGAGAGCAGAATCACACCATTACAACACTAAGCTCCATGGATAAGGAAAGGAGAAACAGAACCACTGTACAAGACTTGGGATGACAGGAGAGATGGAAGTAACAGAAAGAGGGCCTGGGATCAAATCCGGGCTCCATTCCTAATCGCAGCTCCCTGCTAATACACACCCCAGGAGGCAGCAGGTGGTTGTTCAAGTAGTTGGGTCCCCGCCACTCACAGGAGACACTTTCACTGAGTTCCTGCTTCTGGCTTAGTTCTATTCCAGCTCTGGCTGTTGCAGGTATTAGCCAGTAGATAGATTTCTCTCTCTCTCTCTCTCTCTCACTCTCACTCTCACTCTCTCCCCCTCCCTTCCTCCCTCCGTCCCTCCCTCCCTCCCTTCCATTACAAAAATTCAATAGAGACATATGTGGCCTGCAAAGCCTAAAATCTGGCCCTTAGATTAAAGCTTGCTGACCCTATTTCTTCTCTCTGAAAATTTTGCTTGATTGACCCCATTTTTCCTTTCTATCAATCATGGTTCTTTTTCATATTTTCCCCTTCTTTAGTTCAATTTTTCTCAATTAAATTTCATAATGTGATACAATATGTTTAAACTAAAAACACTCAAAAATAATGTATTGAGTTAGTTTTTAGCTTGCTTCTTAAATTTGAAGTGCAAATGTACCTTCATTATTTTCACTACCACTGATTCTTTGAGTAAGAGACAAAGTTAGTCAGAAGCAACTTCCACTATGTTATAAACATTTGCCTGTGGATCTGTTCACCTGTGATAGGACTGGGGACTGGTTAGTCACCAAGCCCACTCAGGGTGGAACAAGGAACTTTGGTTTGCATTTCTGAAGAAAGAACTAAAAGAATGGCTGTGCATGACCTTCTTGTCTGAATTGCCCTTTACTCTCTAACGGTGCAAACCTGGGACTGACAATTGGTGGTGCAATTTATATTATTAAATAGAAATGTGTAAATATAATATGCAACATATATAATTGTATATTGTCACAAATATAAAGTGTAATTCAGCATGTTAAAACCACACTATTCCCAAGCAGTGAAGGTTTCTGTCACTCACCCTTCCTTAACTGATTTTCCTTTTCCTCCTTAATCCTTTGCAGTCACTCTCATTTATCTTTTTACCCTGAGGTGATGTTAAATGTCATTTTCCTCAGGATACTGTCCTTGATCCTTTTCTTTTTTCTTTCCATGCTCCGTGACTGAGCAGTCTCGTGTCATCCTGTAGTGTAAGTGACCAGCTGACAATTCCCAGTCTGTATTTCCGCCTAAGAGACCTGACTAGAGAAGTGGATGACACACATGCATATGCAAAGCTGCTATGTTGAATTGCTATCCTAATTCAGTGCTACTGGGTCAAACTCGATGCAGCCTCTCCCAGATCACCCTCTGAACATTTCTTTTTGCATTCTTCCTCATCAATCATAAACTTAATAAGTAATCCATTCTCACCTCTGTCTTCAATGACTCTTAATATTCTTTATTAAGAAGATGTGTGCTAGTGTCTGCAACTTAAAATGCATCCCCAAAGTAAAATGAATTGGTAGAGCAATGAGCAGATGGATAGATATGTGATAAAGCAAATAGAATAAAATGTTATTTGTAGAATCTAGGGGATGGTTATATGGGTATTCACTGTAAAAAGTCTTAAAGATTTTTTAAGATTATTTATTTTGAAAGTCAGAGTTATAGAAGGGGAGAGACAGAAAAGAGACATCTTGCATCCACTGGTTCACTTCCCAGCTGTCTGCAACAGCCAGTGCTAAGCCACAAGGATGGCAGGGACCCAAGCACCTGGACCATCCTGCACTGCTTCTTCCAGGCCATCATCAGGGAACTGGATTAGAAATGGAGTGGCCAGGACTTGAATTGGTACCTATATGGGATGTTTGCATCGCAAGCGGTGGCCCTATTCACTATGCCACAATGCTGGTGAACATAAACCTTTTTTCATTAAAATGTTGGGAGAAAATATTTGTAAAATTCTTTCAAACCCTCCCACCACCAATATTTTAAGTGATTATCACTGTGTTGACATTAAGCCCTCATTATTTCTCACCTAAACCACTGTGTCAGCCTCTTTTTTATCCCTGCCATCGTGTTTGTCCCTGTTGAACACCCCCAAAGAGAAGCTCCCTAAAGCATTGCTACACAAGTGTGTCTACCGACTGCCAGCAGCCAGCACATCACCTGAGAACTTGCTGGAAAGCAGGTCCCTCCATCCCCTGAGCCATACTAAGTCAAAATTCACAGCTAAGAAAGATCCTCAAGTGATTTGTATGAAACTTGAAGTTTGGGAAGCATGGTTGCCTAGGACATAACTAGCCTCTATCATTCTCTGACTTCAAATCTTCAGTGACAGCTCATTGGTAACATGGTGGTATCTAAGCACATTGCCCAAGTTTCTATAGGCTTGGCTAATGTCTACATCAAAAGACTCATCTCTTACCACTATACTCACCCACGGTAATATTTATGTATCATAGTTGCTTATTTCAAATATGTTAGTTATGTCTGAAACACATGTACCATGTATTAGTTTGTTTCCCCCTCCTGTAACCCTGTCCCCACACTTTAACCCTTACCAACTTATTCCTATTTGTCTTTCAAGAGAAATTGTCCCATCTTGCTCTCTAATTGTTTTGTGCATATTGATATTATATCCCTGTATTGTAATTGTCTTGCAATAATTATTTATTTATTAGTTTTCCCAGTAAACTCTGAGCCTCAGAAGGCAGGAAATATGTCTTGTTCAAGACTGTGTTTCCAAGTTTTAGCATAGTATTTGCCATAGATTTGAGATATTTGATAATGTTTACTGAATTTGACCCAAAACGAGGTAACCACTCCTAAAAGTGTATCATTCAAGGTGAAGTGCTAGTTCTGAAAAAGATTAAAATAGTATAAGCAAATAAATAAAAATACAATAGTATTAAGGCCATACCTTTTTAGCTAGATCTACCAACTTACCCATTGGTGTTGACTTCTTATATCTACTTTACAACACTCTGAATTTACTCCTAACAGACACAGCTATTTTATTAAACTAATGTATTCTGAATTACAACTGAAAGAGATTTGCAAATTAACTCATTATATATTACAGAGCAAGAATTGGGCTAGCCTTATTGAGATATAACAATTTTGTTACACTTAAGGAGATCTAAGTTCTCGTTTCCCCCAGTTATCATAATGAGAATTTATCAATTTTCATGCATGATGAACAAAAACACAGTGGCATATTTGTCAACAAAGGAATGAAGTGCAATTAAGATAGCCATAAAGTAATCAGTTGTCTGTCAATAAAACACAATTCAAATCTCATTTTTAATTTTACCTGTGAGATTATTGCAACTAAATAGAGAGCTAAGTATATTTTGTCTATGTATCTTTCTAGTAAGGTAAATCAGAGCGGAAAGTTCATAAGAAAATGTTATTGAACTTTAACTCTGAATCCTAATTGTCTTCCAATAAAAATAATTTTCAGCCATATTAGTAGAATAATAAGATATGTATATTTTTTTAAAAGTCACACGTTAATATATTAGCAGAATTCATCTCGTCTTAATACTTTAGATACCAATCACATAAAATAAAACAAACAACTTACTGACAAGTGGATATTCTTCCATCCAATCCCATCTTTTTTTCGTCCCATATTTCTTCCTTCCTTCCACAACATTTGCTGAAAAGTTACACAGTGAAAATCACTGTGTTATGAAAAATTCCAAGAATGTGAATATAAAGCTTATCTTTATTCCTCCTGTAAATATTTATTCAGAGCCTTCTATGATCCAGATGTTATTCTAGTTTGCAATTATAGCAGTTGCAGTTGTAGCAGTTAATGGACACAGACCTTGTATTCTCGGGAATTCATATTCTCTTGGGTTAGACAGGGGTGATAACAAATAAGTAAATGGGACAAGAGGGCAATTACAATATGTGCTCTGAAAAGCAGCAAGAAAAAACTAATAGAGCATGTGTTACAGTCTGAATATTTGTGTCTCCTCATAATGTATATGTTGAACTCTTGACCCTCAAAGTGATGGTGAGTCCTTTTGGGAGGTTATTAGATTACGAGGGCTGTATCTCATGGGATCATTGCTCTTACAAAATAGGTTCAAGAAAGCTCATTTACCCCTTCTACAACGTGTGCTTGCAGCAAGAAGGCATCACATTTGAGTAAAGAAATGAGCCCACTCTGGAGAGCAAATCTGGTGCCTTCCCTTAGATTTCCCAGCCTTTAGAACTGCGAGAAAAAAAATATGTTACAAGCTACTCAGTCTAAGGTGTGTCTACACAGACTAAGATATGAGGTAAGGTAGGAGTGCAGACCAAGGATGCTATTTTAGGTATAGTGGCCAGGAAAGACTTCTCTGATAAGGTGATATTTGAGTGGGGAATAGGATGACCTGAGAGTAAAGAGTCTGAAGATCTGGAGTGAAGAGATGTTATCTGGGCAGAGGGAAGGGCAAGTGTAAAGAATGGAAATGAGATGGAGCTTGGGATGATGTCAGTAGAAAAGAAGGCAAATGGATGGGAGCTTAGGAGATGAGGAAGCTGTGTTAAGGAAGCGCCTGGCTCCTGGCTTTGGATCGGCGCAGCCATGGTGGCCATTTCTGGAGTGTACTCAACATGCGCTGGGAAGCCAGTGGAGAGGTTCGAGCAGGGAAAGTTTGTGAAATGGTTCTTAGAATACTCACTCTGGCTGCTGTGTGAAGGCAACCATAAGGAGAGGGATGGAAGCTGGGAGGCCTTTGTAGAAGTCCAAGCCACAGTGGTAGTGTCTCCCATTTCTCCCCACACAGGTAGACAGAAGTACTAAGTACTGTTTTTTTTTTTTTTAATTAATTAATTTATTTTGACAGGCAGAGTTAGACAGTGAGAGAGAGAGGGACAGAAAGAAAGGTCTTTCTTCCATTGGTTCACCCCCCAAATGGCCACCATGGCTGCGCCGATCCAAAGCCAGGAGCCAGGTGCTTCCTCCTGGTCTCCCACACGGGTGCAGGGCCCAAGCACTTGGGCCATCCTCCACTGCCTTCCCGGGCCACAGCAGAGAGCTGGGCTGGAAGAGGAGCAACCAGGACAGAATTGGCACCCCAAATGGGACTAGAACCCAGGGTGCCAGGGCCACAGGCGGAGAATTAGCCTAGTGAGCCGCAGCGCCGGCCAAGAGAAGTAGTTGAATTAGAGGCACATTCTAAAAGTAAAGTTGAGAAGATTTGAGTTTGGATTAGATCTGGGAGGACTGAAGCATAGTCGAAGACTCATGTTTAGGTGATGAAGTGAATCATGAGTTGAGTTGGGTGAGGGAAGGCAGAAGTTTACAGCGGAGATTGGGAGTTAGAAAATGCCCCTTGTGATTCAAAGAAGAAAGGCTGGAACGGGATGGGACAGGAAGTAGGATGTGGGATGGTTTGGGGGTGGGAGGGTGGGTATGGGTGGAAGAACCACTATAATCCAAAAGTTGTACCTATGAAATTTATATTTATTAAATAAAAGCTTTCTATAAAAAAGTGGAAAGGCTGGACAGGCAGTGTGATATGTATGACTGGAGCTCAGAGAAGTCAGGGCTGGGAGTACAAATTCTGGAGTAATTTTTACATAGGTGGTATTTAAAGCCAGGACTCTGTGATATCATGTAAGAAAGGAGTAGATAAGAGAAGATGCCTGCAGGCAAACCATATAGAGTCAATAAGGGAGGCTGAGAAAATGCAGCCAGAGATACAGTAGGAAAATGAGGAAGCACCTCAGATTTCACGACCTTGTGACCTGTGCAGTTGCTCAATGCCTCAGACTCAGACAAGATGATTGCTCACTTGTCACCAACTTCTCATAAGTTTATCTTTTTTTTTTCTTGACAGGCAGAGTTAGATAGTGAGAGAGAAACAGAGAGAAAGGTCTTCCTTTTTCCATTGGTTCACCTCCCAAATGGCCACCATGGCTGGCGCGCTGTGCCGATCCAAAGCCAGGAGCCAGGTGCTTCTCCTGGTCTCCCACACGGGTGCAGGGCCCAAGCACTTGGGCCATCCTCCACTGCACTCCTGGGCCACAGCAGAGAGCTGGCCTGGAAGAGGGGCAACCGGGACAGAATCCAGAGCCCCAACTGGGACTAGAACCCAGTGTGCCGGCGCTGCAGGTGGAGGATTAGCCAAGTGAACCACGGTGCCAGCCTCTTAAGTTTATCTTTGAATCTGTGTTTTGTAAGGAAAGTGTATTGAGACAATGAGTAGGCAACTGAAGAGAGAAGATACACATAATTTGTGTATTCACCATTCCTTGATGTCCCATTCACATACAGTATTCCTGAAACCCTCTGAGAATGTCAGTGGACCCACAATGCATGGCTAAGAGCCAACACAGAGAAGCACACTACACCTACTGCAACATAAGTGGTGATGCTGATAGCACCATGAGGCCATGATTTCTATTCAAATCAGAATTGCTTTTTGAGCAGAAAGAAGCTAATGGCTTTCTCAGGGAGATGAACATCAAGGGACCTGATAATATCCTTTCTTACTTATGTTACTTCCCTGAATTAGCTAGCCATGTATATCGAAAACAATACTTTAGAAATGGGATAGAAAAAATCATCCACAGATCTTTTTCCTTACAGTTCTTCCTTATATTCACATAAACAGAAGGTGGCAGGTATTGTAAGAATGTGAGCATATCAAGAGTTGAAACAGCGGCCAGTACTGTGGCCTAGCCGGTAAAGTCCCTGCATCCAGCGCCGGTATCCCATATGGTGCCGGTGCAAGTCCTGGCTGCTACACTTTTGATCCAACTCTTTTCTATGGCCTGGGAAAGCCGTTGAAGATAGCACAAGTTTTTGGGCCCCTGCACCCACGTGAGAGACCCAGAAGAAGCTCCTGGCTCCTGGCTTTGGATCTGCACAGACCCAGCATTGCAGCCATCTGGGGAATGAACCAGCAGAATGAACCTCTCTCTCTCTCTCTGCCTCTGCCTGTAACTGCCTTTCAAATAAATTAATAAATCTTAAAAAAAAAAGAGTTGAAATAAAAATAGTTGAGTTAATTTTGTGCAGTGTCTCCACTGTTCTGGGAAGGATGAAATGCATACGCAAGTTCACACAGCAGACTCATAGGATAACAAATGCTTTAAATAGCACTCTGACCTCAGAATCAGCCCTTAATTCTGGTCTGGCTGGAAAGCCCACAAGAGCATTTAAGGCATGGAAAGCCAAGACACTAAGGCAAAAAAATGTCCTACATGAAGGACCTTGGTGGGAGAGACCCCAGTGGAAAGAAGTGGTCATCAAGAAGGAGGTATTTTTCTCTGAAGGCAGAAGAGAACTTCTACTTTGCTTATGGCCTTGTCTAAATACTGACAGAGTTTGTGGATTCAACAGGCATCTGTAGCTAGGCAGCTCATGTCAAGAGCCTTGGGTGGTCACCGATGTCATACATAAGAGTGTTAATTGTTAAATTAACAAGAGTCGCTGTGCATTAACTTCCCATGCAGGACTTCTGTCCTCAAAGAGTTGTATTATAAGTGCTTGAAAAAGATGTATCAATCTTGGTCTAAGTGCTTGTAAAAGATGTATCATTCTTGGATGCTTCTTTAAAGTTAACTAAGTTTCTAAAAAAAAAAAAAAAGCAGTGAAATTAACTTCAACATGCAATGACTTTGAACAGCACTTGTCTTGACTGTTGAGGAATAGGTTTTTGTTTGTTTTTTATTTTTGTTTTTTTTTTTTTTTCTGTGCAAATTGTTGAATTCTTTACTTAACATAGAGTTGGTCTTCTGTGTATAAAGTTAATAAAAATGGATCTTAGTAGAGAATGGGACTGGGAATGGGAGAGGGAAGAGGAAGAGGGAAGGGAGGGTGGGTATGGTGGGAAGAATCACTATATTACTAAATTTGTACTTAGGAAATGCATAAAGTCTATATTCCTTAAATAAAAGGTTTATTTGGGTGAAAAATAAAAAAAGAAATACATATGCAAGTATGAGCTATGAAATATGAATTGTGTAAATCACATGACTAAGGTGGCATTTTTTCTTGCTTTTTGAACAAGGGAGCACACATTTTCATCTTGCGCTGGGCCCCACAAATTATGTAGCTATCTCTGCAAGAACCATTTGCTGTCTTGAAAGCCAAGAAAAGTGCTTCCAGAAAGAAAGAGGCATCTATCAATTGTGTCAAATGCTGCTGAGCTTAAGTAAAATAAGGACTGAAAATTGACCATTACCTTTGGCATGGAGACTAAAGTTAATTCTGTCACTTTAGGTGGTGAAGTGCATGTACATGATAGTTTAGTAAAAATAAGAGAGTGTTTAAATATGATTTTTTTCTTGTGACATCTCAATTTACATGCATCAATTTTTATTTATTCTAATTTCATCTGAAGTATTAGTTCTAACACTTGCTCAATGACAAAATTGAATCACCCTAGAATTGAGATAATTTAAGAACTATAATCACACATTGTTTATATGGCAAATAAAAGATGCTTCTTTTTTTCTCTTCTTTTTCTTTTGTTTCTGTTTTATTTTTTCCCCTTTATTTTGAAGATGCTTACACAAAAGGCAGTGAAATATTCTTACATCAAATTTGGCACTAAAATGTTCTGTTATAGAAGAATCTACGCTTCTCCTATTTTTTTTGCAACATGAAGAAAAAGTAGGCGAGATACAATGACCAAAACTTTACATTTCTTCATGTTATTATTTACATAAAAATAAAATTGTCTAGTTCATCATTTAGTATCTTAAGTCAACCACTAGATGGCAGTTGTTACCATATTCAAAAAATCCTTTCTAAAAGGAAAGGGGTTGCAAGATCATTTAGAATTACAGGTTGCAGAAACCAAATTCTACCAGTTCATTCTCTCCATCATTCCTCCTCTGGAAGAATTTATTTTATGTGCCTGATTTCTACAACAGTTCTCCTTGCATGGAGATAGAAAGATTAAAAGTTTCCCCTACACTGGAGATGGATGATTCTGAAAGCAATTCTGGAATCTTATCAACTCCATAAAATATAAAGTAGAATCACAAAACTGGGCAACAAATTGCATTTAAATGACTGTGAAAATAAATGGCAATGCTGCATTGGAATATTTTCAACCAAAGCCAAGTGAGTAATGTCATTGATCTTGCATCTTATATCCTACAAGGAAGGAAATGTTATACAGCTCACAAAACAAAACTAATATAATTTACTGTGATGTTACACTAGTTATATTGCATTAAAAAACACTTTAAGATATTGTTTGCTCATTTGATCACTGTGTTGGTTATTTATTCCCTCTATGGCCGTTCAAATTGAAGCCTACATGAATTAGTACAATAATGTGATGACAGAGTGTTTAATATTATCCCACCCAATTATAAAAATTGAATTTCAGAAACTGCTGGAGATTGTAATTCTTAATTAACCAAATTCCTTTTCTGAAGTTGCATATATTGTTTATATGTTGACCAATGACTTGAAATATATTTAAGCAACAGAAGCTTATAAAATATGCACTTTTTAGTTTGTAAATTTCCTAAGTTATTGGTCTTACGACAAAGAGAATTCTTGCTTTAATTTTCTGATAATTTCATTTCCTTAAGATATTTGTGGATATCCTGCAATATATCATACCAGATAACTTTTTGGGAGATACAAAAAATAAAAATTAGAAAAAGAAGACCTGATTGACATGGAGAATTTTAGAACCTAAAATTAAAATTTCAGAGTCAGAAAATAAACCAAATTTCTTACCTGTGGGGAGCAACTCGGACTAGACTAAGTTACTGGAATTAAGACTTATTCTATGCATCTGCTTTCCCACAATATGGCGCTGAGAAGGGAAACAACTTCTACACAGCTGCCTCCAGTTCAACCAATAAACTGTAGGACCTGCTCCTGATTGGAGGAGAGCAGCGTACTCGGCGTGTGGGTAGCAGAGTTGGGATTGGTGGAAAAGGACTATAAAGGAGGAGAGAGACAACATGCACCAGGAACATCTAAGGGGAACATCTATCTGAAGGAACACCTGTGCAGCCCCCAAGAGAGCCGGCTGGCGGTGTGCCGCTCCCCTGCGGAAGTGGGGAAAGTGGCTAGGGGGAACCGCCCTTCCACGGAGGTGGAAGGGACAGTAGCCAACCCGGGAAGAACCAGCAGCAAACCCGGGGAGGGCTGAGCAGACAAAAGAACAGCGCAGGGTCCTGTGTCGTTCCTCCGCGAAGAGGGGGAGCGACACTTACGTAAAGTAGTTTACTCCTGAGACTCTTTGGTACCTGGGATCCCTAGTTTCATGACATATTCTATTTTTAGCTTTCGTTCCTTGTTATCGTGTGCCCCTTTCCAGTTTCTTCCCTGGGTTCCCCTTCTTCCTGCCTCTTAAATTCTTTTGTTTGCAGCTTTTTGTCCCCTTGCTACTTTTCACTATTCTTCCATACATTCTTGAAGGAAAAGTTAATTCATTCCCAATGTTTCAACTACAGTAAATACACCAGTTGCTCACTACACCCTAAGCATCTGAATGGTGTGAAAGTCATATTTAGGTACTGGCACTAGACTACCTGAGCTTGAATGTCAGTTCTACCCCCTAATTGTTAGGAGTTCTTGACAAATTATTCAACTTCATTGTCTTGGTTTTCTATCCTAATGTGAGAATGATAGTAGTCCTACTATCTGATTGTTATATTAGAATAAAGCAAATTTTGTAAAGCCTTTATCACATTATCTGGCAAAAAGTGAAAACCTAATAAAATAATCCATTTAGGGTTCTTAGGGAACGAAACAATACCTACTGAAGATCTCCACTCAGATGACTTATCAAGTCCTCAAGATGATATATCTAAATCTTACAAATCATTGTCTTCCTTGCCCATTCCCAGGTCATCTCTCTTTCTCAAGTTCCCTACCTAAGTTAGTAATACTCATTTATTCAGTTATCATTGTCATTATTCAGTTCTATGTGATAAATAGCACCTGGGTTTATTCCTTCCATTTAATTCCTATTTATTCAGTGCTTTAAATTTTTTTAAATTAATTGAGTCACAGAAAGGGGTGGGGGAAAGAGTGAGAGAGAGAGAGAGAGAGATGCTTTACTCCCCAAAAGACCACAATAGCTGGGGCTGGAATGGGCCAAAGCTGGGAGTAAGGAACTCAGCTCAGGTTTTCTACATGCATGGCTGGAGCCCGAGTACTTTCTTCATCAACAGTGCTTTCCAAGATCTGCTTTGGTAGGAAGCTAGAACCAAGAGCCAGAGTGAGGAATCAAACTCAGGTGCTTGAGTGTGGGATGTGAGCATCTTAACTGCTAAACGAAACACCCACTCCTTCATTCTGACTTTAATTAATTCATTGAGTGACTGTATCATCCCCTGTAGTGAGATCTGGGACAGGCAAGGAAGAAAACAAACAAGCCGTGCTTTCCTTGGACTTAAAGACTCCTGGGCCCTTAGGCTGACTACTGGGGAAGGCCAATATAAACACAGAAACCACATGAAACTCTCACCTTAGTTTGCTGCCTAAGCAATTTGTTACCTGGATTGTAAAAAACATTTTCCAATATATCCTCCTTCTACCACATTTGTCGAAATCTGTCAGAATTTTCTCTTTAAAACACAAATCTAAATCTTAAAATATTAGCCAAAATACTCCAATGGTATAGTTTTTTTTTTTTTTTTAAGATTTATTTATTTATTTGAGAGGCAGAGTTCCAGAGAGAGAGGAGAGACAGACAGAAAGGTCTTCCACTTGCAGCTTCACTCCCCAGATGCTGACAACCGCTGGAGCTGAGCTGATCTGAAGCCAGGAGCCAGGAGCTTCTTCCAGATCTCCCATGTGGGTGTAGGGGTCCAAGCAGTTGGGTCATCTTCCACTGCTTTCCCAGGCCATTAACAGGAAGCTGGATCGGGAGTGGAGCAGACAGGGTTCAAACTGGCACCCATTATCCTACTTTGCCACAGTGCCAGCTCCTCCAACGGTACTAGTAAATCTGTTATTATCTGTTAAATCAATGGACTAAGAAGAAAAATCATACCTATATTTTTCTCCATTAATATAGTAGACACCCTAGACAAAAAGCAGTACCCCTTCATATTAAAATACTCAGTAAACTTCTTTAGCATATTACAATATATTTATCTCATCCCCAAAGCTGGGGAAACTTTAGTGTTTAGTATTTAACATTGGAATGTTTTTCCTCTAAAGTCAGAGACAAAACAAAAGTGCTACTTTATTCATTGTGTTGAGAACTGTATTATACATACTAACTTTATTAGTCTGATAGGGCTACTATACAGATTACCTTAAACTAGGACATTAACACTATCAGATCAGGGCCCCACCATTATAACCTCATTAAATGTTAATTACTTCCTTTCTCCAAACAGAGCCACACTAGGGATTACAGCCTCAATATATGACTTTGGGAGGGTACAACTATTCAGTCCATAATACTAACCAGAGCAATTATTAGATACAAGAAAGCAATTACTGGCCTAAGGCTAGAAAAGAGATAAAGTAATATTTATTAATAGAAGATGTGATTATAGGGGCTGGCACTATGGTATAGTATGCTAAGCTTCTGCCTGTAGCACCAGCTTATCACATGGGCACCGGTTTGAGTCCCTGCTGCTCCTCTTGCAATCCAACTCTCTGCTATTGACTTGGAAAGCAGTAGAAGATGGCCCAAGTGCTTGAGTCCCTGCACCCTCATGGGAGACCTGGAAGAAGCTCCCTGCTCCTGGCTTTGGATGGCTCAGCTTCAGCCATTGCAACCATCTTGGGAATGAACCAGTGGATGGAAGACCTTTCTCTCTGTCTCTCCTTCTCTCTGTCTGTAACTCTCTCAAATAAATATGTGAAATCTTTTTTTAAAAAAAAGTGATTATACATCTGGAAAGGTCAAAAGTATCTATAGAAAAATACAATAAGCAAGAAGAAAATTCCATGAAGTAACAGGCTCTAAAATAAGAATATAAAAATCAATAGAATTTTTCTGTATGTAAATATTATATATAAACAAAAATATGACTATGTAACTGAAGAACAGATTTCATTTATTATAGAAAAATAAGGAAACCAGAAGAAAGTACTTTGACACAAGCATAAGAGGAAATGTACAATGCTTATTATGAGCAAAACTCAAGTTCTTCCAAAAGAACTAGACCCAAATCACCATGTGAGAAAGAGCAGTATCCCCATCTTCATTTATAAACTTAACTTGATTCTAACTCAACGCCTCTCAGCTTTTTTCGACAAATAAATTAGTTATAAAGTTTATTAGTAATTAAAACTAGCAAAAAATTTTTAGCTAACCTCTGAGAAAGAAAAGTAATACTGTAAACAAGGACTGGAAAGAAAAGTCATCTCAGATTTTTTTTAACTACTGGAAAGCCTCTACAATTCAGTTTGATATCAGCACATAAACAGGCAGACCAATTAATGGAAAGGGAACAAAATACAGAAATAGATGTAATTGCATATGGAAATTTGCTATGCAATGTAGGAGGTATCTCAAATCATTGGGAGAAGATGGACTTTTAAATAAGTGTTGTGATAACTGGCTAGCCATATGGAGAAAGATAAAATTGGATCCATTTCTTACACCATAAACCATGATAAATTCCCCAATGGATCAGATATTTAAATCAAGGATTGAAAAAAGAAACAAGCAGATATAGAAAAAGCACTTGTGAATTCCTCTGCAATCTCAGAACAGGAAAGCATTCTTCAATGTGACTCAAATCTAGAAGCAAGAAAAGACTGATATATATATATATATATTTTTTTTTTTGGACAGGAAGAGTGGACAGTGAGAGAGAGAGACAGAGAGAAAGGTCTTCCTTTGCCGTTGGTTCACCCTCCAATGGCCGCCGCAGCCGGCGCGCTGCGGCCAGCGCACCGCGCTGATCTGATGGCAGGAGCCAGGTGCTTCTCCTGGTCTCCCATGGGGTGCAGGGTCCAAGCACTTGGGCCATCCTCCACTGCACTCCCTGGCCACAGCAGAGAGCTGGCCTGGAGGAGGGGCAACCGGGACAGAATCTGGCACCCCAACCAGGACTAGAACCCGGTGTGCCAGCGCCGGAAGGCGGAGGATTAGCCTAGTGAGCCACGGCGCTGGCCAAGACTGATATATTTTAATATTCAATAGTTTAAATTTTTTCACAGTATATTTATATTGTGAAAAATAAAAGTAAAAAATATAAATGACAGACTGCAGACAACTATTTGCCAAGTAAATGCCAAAGATTGGGTGGGTATTTAGTGTAGCAGCTAAGGCAATGTTTGGGACACCTGCAGCCTGTACTGTATCAAAGTTCTTGTCATGGCTACACCAGTAATTATAGCTTCTGACTAACGTGTGGCCTGGGAGGCAGCAGATGAAGGTTCAAATAATTAGGTTCCTACTCTCCACATGTGAGATCTGAATTGAATTTCTGGCTCCCAGTCTTGTCCTGGCCCAATCCCAGCCTTTCAGGCTATTTACGAAGTGAACCAGCAAATGGCAGTGCTCTCTCGCTCTCTCTCTCTCGCTCTGTCTTCTCTCTCATTGGTGCTTTCTTACTCTCCCTTTCAAATATATTGTTAACTGTTATGGTTAGTGGTAAATTAAGTCTGTGATTTAGAGTAGATTAAAATTAGGCCTTTGCAGAAATTAATGAAAAAAAAAAGAGAAGAGATTGGAAGGAGGGGGGATTAGGAGAAGGTGAGTGGGAGGAAGGGAATTATGGTTATCTTCTTAGAACTGCACCTATGAAATACATGGAATCTGTTCTCTTTTATATTAATAAAGACTCATAAAAACCAACAAATATATATGTAAAACAAAGATATACTAATACATAATACAAAGATATATATAGTACATAAAGAGCTTCTGAAAATTGAAAAGAAAAAGGCCAAGTACTCTACAGTAAAATGTACTGATCTGCAGCAAATTCATAGAAAAATAAATGAAAATGGCTCTTTGCCATGTGAAAAGTTGCCCAATCTCACACATGGGGTGATGATTATTTACTCAGGGTTATGGATCTATAGGTGTTCATTACATCCATATATTCACAAATCAGATTATGTGATTCATCTGGCTTAGAGCTGCAAGTGGCTTCTCATAGCCTATAGGATAAAGTTCTAACTATTTAGCACAGCATTTCAGACTTTGTAAAATTGGGATTCTGCTTAATTGTTTTTCTTAATCTCCCACTATTACCCAACTCTACAACATTATACTGTGATCACATCAAATATTCTGTTACTCCACTAATTAAGTGGGTATTTTTTTCACACATTCATGCCCTTGCACTGTTATTTTCTCTCCACATAATGTCCTTTCCTCTCTTTTCTGCTTTGCAAAATCCTGTTATTCTTCAAGACTCAAATCCTTTGGAGCACTTTGCTTGCTATTTGTTCTCACAACACTTGCTAAAGACGTCAATTAAAGCACTTTCTGGAGTCATGGGCTTTTTTTAATATGTCTCCACCATGAAGATGAGATACATTCTTGCTCTAGTCTTTTTGGCATTTCCAGTACTTATCATAGTGCTTTGTCCCACAAAAGCACAGAATAAATTTGCTGAGTACTATAATTATTATGTACTTGCAAAATAGACTTCAGAATTTCCTTTATAAATCTTCTTTCAGGACAGATGACAAAGAGAATGGAAGCTGGAAAATAGATTCTCACAGATTGTGTTTACTTAACACTCTGAGTTTTGGCTATTAGTCAGGCTGTTGGTTAAATGACAATGATCCAATTTGAATCAGCTCTGCAAATGGGCATTTTTCTGCTAAAACCAAATCTTGGATTTGGCTTCACAGAGTGAATTTCTGTTTCTCTCTCTTTCTCTGTCTCTCTTTCTCTCTCTCTCTCTCTCTCTCACACACACACACACACACACAACCTCTGCCTATTTCTGATTGCTGCCTTCCTCCTCTTAAGCCTGGCATCTCCACATCTCCATGAAGTAACAGCTGGCAGGAGGTAGCTCTGCACTCATACTTGGTACAGCTATGTAACTAGCAAGGAGCAAAGCTATTTCCTGCCAGTTCTGCTTAAACATTTCCATGAAAGTACTCTGATTGGCCTGAGTCATACATCCTTTCCTGGCCTAGTTCCTGTGATGAAGAGCTGGGGAATGTAACTGGCCCCATTCTCACACAGGCCCATTCTGGGAGTGGGCTGCTTAGTGGGCAGCTCCCATCTAAACTGTATCTGAGAGCTGAGTGCTGTGGTACCGCAAGAGGACCAAGAACTTCTGGACATTTGGATGGCTAATTCTCCTCAGTGGATGCAAAGAAAGGAACATGACCTCATGTTGGGAGAAAGCTATGCCAGTTTTATGACCAAAACTTTCTTATTCCTGATATCATAAATATGATAAAAAGTCTATCAATCAAAATAGTCAACTGGTCAGAAATCTCATTTGAACGTTTTCACCTTTCTCTTCCTTTTTTGTTGATTCTTTACATGAGGATCTACCTAGAGTCGAGTTCCCTAATCTAGGTTTTCTCAGTTTGAGAAATTGTGGTGTCTACCATATGTATTCTCTTTATTCTTGCCTATGTCTATACCCTTCCTCCAGCCAAGTACAGTATTCGAAAAAAAAAAAAAAAGGAATGAAAAAAAAAAACTGAAGGGAAATGTTTCTCTTATCTGCAAATAAGTTGCTGCTGAAGGATATTTTAAGACTGGGGAGAAAATGGAGTTCAGTCTTAACTGAATGTTCTGACCACATTTGTGAAGTTGCTAGGCACTAAACCCAGAAAGTCGAGCTGGCTGGTGTATATGAGCCCGAGCCTGGGAATAGGGTGGCTGTAAGCAGGAAGAAAGACAGAGATGTTAGCAGCCTGTGCGGGGAGCCTCCATAAGCAGCTTTTTCTTGGCCCTCCCATATTTGCATATCCATTAGGTTTAAAGAATTGCCCTAGGAACCTTGTACAGACAGAGAAATTCCTCGTTAACCCTCCACCTGAATAGAAATATGTACAAGCACTGAGTAGGAGTTTTAAATAAACAACTGTTCTCAAGCCAATTAAATCTTTTAATGTAAAGATATGTTTCAGTTTGCTTATCTACACGGTTTGTTTTCCTTACAATGAAAATATATTCCAATAAAATACAATGAAATGGAAAGTTACTGTAAAATATAAAAGAATACACCTTATCTGGCATCACGTAAGTCCAAATTCCATTCTGTGAGTCATCAGCTATGTGCACTTAGGCAGTTAATTAATCTCTCTGCAGTTTCGTTTTCTCAGTGTGTGAAACGAAGCTAAGAATCCCATCTACCTAATAAAGTTGTGAGTATTAAATAAGATGGAACGCATCTGTGCCTGGAACATAGAAGATGCACAAAGTAGATTGCATTCATCCTTCTGGCTGCTAGTATCAGAGAAAGATCTCATTTGAAGACTAGACAGACCCAAAATTTAGGAACATGCAGTATGAGACCCAGCGAGTTATTTTCCAATATTTGCTCAATTACAATTTCCTTATACTCTTCCAACTTCGTACATAACCCTCTTGGAAGCACTCTTGGGTTCATTATTGTGATGTTTCTAGGGCATGGGTGCTGTTGCCTATTTTATTTCTAATATAGGATCAGGCTAAAACTTCAGTTCTGTTTCTAACTGGGGTCATGGAACGAAGTGACCCTTGCTATCATATGAATCCAACCTGGGGATTATTGTGGTCTGTGTGTTTCCCTGTGGGTGAATCTCAATGGGAGAGAAAAATGATGGCTTTTCTCTTTCTCTTTGTTGCTACAGCTTTATTTTTCAGTCAGGACACATTCAGGGTGGATGTGGTACATGGTGACAGCTGCTTGTTTGCACCTGCCCTGCTCTCCCTTCCCCAGTCCCCTCACCTCCTGCAACACTCACCTGACTCTGAATGAGCCTCTAGTGTTTCTTGCACACAACTGGGAAGTTAATTACCGTCTCTCCTTACACTAAGCTGTACCCCCAATTTTCTGACCCCCAAACTGGACTTTCTTTTGAGAAGATCCTCTTCTTTGCTTTTAGGTGACCAAAACCTGTTTAAACTAACAAAAGTCATCTTATTTGACCCACCTTAAAGATGCTCAGCCAGTTTAGGCAATCAAACTCTGTTAAATTAATCTTCCCCTGACTCAATATTTGAATAGCTTTACAGATGGAAGTTACATTCTTGTATATAGCAGTGCAACTAGAAAAAAAAAAAGCATAATTCTCACTAATCGAATTTGTGGTGAAAAAGAATTGATGGGCTCTCTAAATTTACCAGCTACAACTACTGGTACTTCCACTTATATACATTCAAGGAGCACTTACTATTTGCCAACTGGAACCCATGAATAATTTGTTTAATCCTCATAACAACACTGAGTAGTTATTATTTTATTTTTTACTTTGCTGATGAGGAAACCATGGTTTAGAGTAGTTAACTAATTGGATCAGGCCACCCAGCTGTTGAGTGATGACATCTGGGACATGTTGATTAAATTATCACACTTAGGTGCTATGATCTGTGCATATCAGACAGAAACACAACCATTAAATTAAATCTTCAATGGGTACTGAGCTCCCTTCACAAAAGCATGAATTTGGCTCTAAAACCTATTTGCATGAAAAGAACAGAGGCATCTATCAATGAGTTAGAAGTATGTTACTATTTCAGCATAATCTATGTTGCCTGAGGTTTCCTGTTTGTGAGTTGCTTAGCACTGTAACCCATTAGAACTGAAAAGGATTTTAGAATTCATCTACAAGTGCTCCTAAGCTGTTTAGTTCTTTGGAGTCTGTCCTGGAGGAAGGGAAGCGGGGTAGTTATCTAGCATACCTGGCTTGTCTGCTACATAATTATCATCTGAAATTGTGACTGTTCTTTAACTGAGCAGTAACTGGTAACTTGGTAAATTTAGTAAAGCATTCATCAAACTGATTGTCTGAATGTATATATTTTCAACTGGTTTCGGTGATCGTGTGGCTTTGGTTGTATACTTGACAAGGAAGGAAATTCGTCACTCTTTGTAACATTTATGTCTAGGATGTACAAACACCATGGATTTTTTTCAGATACTCTCACATTTCAATATTCTGTTCTGTTTTTTTTTTTTTTATTGTCAACTGAAGTGGTCCCTAAGTTCTAGCTTACAAAAACTAAATGACCTAATTAAGTCAGTAAACTCTACAATATGAACTATCTACAAAAGATGATGTAAGGGGGCCAGTGCTGTGGCAAAGTGGGTAAAGCCACTGCCTGCAGTGCCAGCATCCCATTTGGGTGCTGGTTCAAGTCCCTGCTGCTCTACTTCTGATTAAGCTCCCTGCTAATGCCCCTGGGAAGGCAACAGATGGCCCAAGTGCTTAGGCCCCTGCACCCACATGGCAGACCCAGAAGAAGCTCCTGGCTTCTGGCTTCAGATCAGCCCCAGCTCTGACCATTGTGGACATTTAGGGAGTGAACCAGTGAATGGAAAATACCTCTCTCTTCCACTCTCTCTCTGCCTCTCTGTAACTCTGCCTTTCAAATAAATAAATTTTTTTAAAGAAAATATGATGTAACACAAAAGACATGGAGTTGCAAACCTGGGGCCACCTGACTACATAAAAAATTATAATTACTAATGAGAATGCAGGAATGTCTAGCACATATGAGGTACAACTCTATGAATGGAGCACTTTCCAGTCATAAAGTTCTGTAAAACCACAATAATAGTAATAAAGCAAGTGTAATTGAGGTTACAAAGAAAACTGATGCGGTACAAGGTATATGATGAAGTTAATCATTGTATCCATTAGAGGCCATAACTTTGTCCATGGTCAGAAGAAATTTGAATTACATTTAAAATGATTTAGTTATACTTTAATGTATCATGCATGCATCCAAGCATAATTGTTTTCAGTTGTTTATACAACAAATATGTGCACACATGAATACCCACATAATGACTAAAGGTAGTAGTGGTTAGAATGTGAATGTTATGGAGGCCGGCACCGTAGGCTAAGCCTCCACCTGTAGTGCTGGCCTCTCATGTGGGCGCTGTTCATGACCTGCCTGATCCTTTCCTTTTCTGATCCAGCAACCAGTGGAAGATGGCCTAAGTCCTTGGGCCCCTGCACCTACGTGACAGACCCTGAAAAAGCCCGTAGCTCCTGGCTTCAGATAGGCCTGGCTCTGGCTGTTGTGACCATTTGGAGAGTGAACCAGCCTCTCTCTCTGCCTCTCCCTCTCACTGTCTGTAGCTCTGCCTCTCAAATAAATAAATAAAATATTTTTTAAAGGATGTGAATGTTATGGACTAATTTCCTGGGTTCAAATCTGTTGCAGTTCATTTCTCAACAATGTTGCAGTGGATTCGTGTCTGAGAGGAGGAGTGTGGTGGGGGCAAGAGGCGGGGAGTCATCACACAGACCCCGGGAGCTGGGTGAAAGCAGGCAAGCAGCCCACAGACTCGTTTATTTCAGTTAGTATAACAGCTTATATAGTCAAGACCAGCCAATCCGATCAAGGGGCGGTCTATGCCCCAACCAATCACAGCCTGTTGCCAGGCAGTTTCCAAAGCAATCCAATCACTGCCTGTTGCCAGTCAGGCTCTTGTTGCCAGGCAGTTTCTGAAACCATCCAATCACGGCCTGCCGTCAGTCAGGCTCTGTTGTCATGTAGCTTCCTCTGTTGTCATGTGGTTTCCGAAGCCATCCAATCACAGCCCGTTGCCAGGCAGTTTCTATTGTCAGCAGCCATCTTGATATGACCTTTTCACCTCATTCCACCACACAAATCCTGATTATACATTTATTACTCTATGAGCTTAGAAAAGTTACTTAGCTTCTTTTTCCCTCAACTTTCTTATCATAAAAAGGAGACAGTAACAGGTCCTAAATCAAAAAGTTGATTTGAAGGGCTGGCGCTGTGGCAGAGTAGGCTAAGCTTCCGCATGCGTCCCCGACATACCACATGGATGCTGGTTCGTGTTCTGGCTGCTCCACTTCCTATCCAGCTCTCTGCTGGTGTCCTGGGAAAGCAGTGGAGGATGGTGCAATTGCTTGGGCCCCTGCACCTGCATGGGAGACCTGGAAAAAGCTCCAGACTCCTGGTTTCGGATTGGCCTGGCTCCGGCCTTTGTGGCCATTAGGGGAGTGAACCAGCAGATGGAAGACCTTTCTCTCTGTCTCTCCCTCTCTTTGACTGTAACTCCACCTCTCAAATAAATAAATAAATAAAATCTTTCTTTAAAAAAAGTTGATTTGAGCATTAAAGACCTCAAAATAACATTTGAGCATCACTTGCTCTGTGATAGGCACTGTTCTGCATCCTGGGGTTATGGACGTTATATAGACAGACAAATTGACACATACTAGGCTGTAGCTGGATAGAAATAAGAAGGTCTGAGGTTCTGTTGCACAATATGAAGACCATGCATAACATTAATGTACTATATATGTCTCTGTTTTTAAAATCCTGGAAGATAGGATATAGGAGTTTTTACTATAAAGAAATATTAAAGACTTGAAAGAAGGAATATATTTATCCTGATTGGATATTAAAAAAACACATGTAATGAAACCTCACAAATATGCACAGCATTATATGCTTGTCGATTTTTTTAAATAAAAGGAGAAAAAAGACAAGTCCTCTGTCCTCATCCATAATTATGTTCTAGCACAGGAGAGGAACAAACAGTAAGCATACAGTATAAAGAAAAGAATCAGAGATTGTGATTAAGTGCCAAGAAGACAATTTTTGAGAATCACCAAACTCACCATAGAGCTTAAGAATGGTACTTTAAAAAAATACAATTCATACAAGTATGCATAAGGGCATAAGATTGACAGCTGGCTTTTGGTGCCTCCTCACAAAAGAACTAGCAAAGAGACTTTGCAAGATATGAGTGTATCCAAGGAATACCACTGGTCTCTGCTCCACACAGTCTGCCCTCCCCTTCTTTCTCGTGCTTCTCCAGTTCTGTTGCGCTGGCTCTCCTGTGGACATGCTCCAGGACAACCCTCCGAGGCTGTGACTTTCCTCTGCCCTTGTCCTTACTGTGAATTACCCCATATTTACCTGCTGAGAAGCCACCAGAGCGCTGCTCGGGAAGCTTTGCTTCGCTCTTCAGAGGTTCTGTAAAAATGCTTAGGGTTAAGAGCTTTACTAACAGGGAATGTCTTTTCTCTGGGTTCACTTGATGCTGCAACTGTCTCTGCATGCTCTCTCTGCGGGGAGTACCGTCTTCCTCGCACCCGCTTCCGCTGGGGGTTTTGCTCATTGTCTTCTCTAGCATCGTGATTGGTTATTTAGCCCAGTTTGTCTGGAAGAGTGGCTTTCTTATTGTGGTTGGAACTGAAAGCAGATTTCCTCCACTGAGCAGAAATGAGAATGCTATACCACCTCATATGAAACACCATTAGGCTTTCTTTGTTGGCCTGTTTCAGGAGGCTTCCTGTTTAACTCTTTCATACCCAGTGATATTTAGGCAACAATGAAATACAGCATAGTTGTGAGTATAAAGTATGCCAACAGCTTGCAGCATAACACCTATTGTTAGAAAAATAATCTTTTGTTAGGTCATTTATGATAAATTTATGGGTGAAAATGTCAATATGGGATAGAAGTCTCTGTGTTGCCATATATATGTATAGCACTTATGTAAGAGCTGTCTGCTAAAATCATTTCTATTTAGTTTTCTAGAATCTGTGATGAATTGAAAATACTGAGTGCACATTTGGCCTAATAATTAAGACACCACTTGGGATGTTCTCATCCCATATTATAGTACTGGGTTTGAGTCCTGGCTCTGCTCCTGACTCCATCTTCCTGTTAATGCATACCCTGGGAGGCTCAAATAGGGGTTCCCTGCTACCCATGTGGGAACCCAGATGGTATTTCTGGTTCCTGACTTCGGCCTGGTCCACCCCAACTCTTGGGGTTTTCTATGTAGTGAAGCATGAAACGGGAATTTGGGCAGTGAACCAGCAGATTCATATTCTCTCTTTCTCTCTATCTCTCTCTCTCTCCTCTCTACTTCTCAAATAAATACAATTAATAATTGTTTGAAGTGATTGGGTCAGAAAGAACGGTAGACCTATATTAATGTCAATAGGATTGAGGCCTGAGGAAAGCCCTCGTTGCTCGCGTTGATCTAATTGGGCAGCTCTTTTCAAGAGAACGTATTATTACAGTTGCTTCTACAAAGTGAGCTGAACCTCCAACAAGGTGTATTTCTTGAAAATTTTTGTATGCTTTTGAATTTTTTTTCTAATTTTGACACATTTTTATAAAGATCATTATCCACAAGACTGTAGCATGGGAACTGTGTGTCTCAAAAGGCAGTATAGACCTTCCTTGATTTACAGGCATTCAAATTTACCAGGGTGCAAAGTATACCCATAGCAGCATTGTGTTTTACACTTCCAGCACAGTAATCAATAAATTACATGAGATACTTCACATTTGTTATGAAATAGCTTTTGTATTACATGATTTTGCTCAACTGTATACCAATGTAAGTCTTCTGAGAGCATTTAAGATAGGTTAGGCACAGCTATAATGTTCTAGCTGTTCTATAGCCAAATGTATTAAGCACATTTTCCACTTACAATATTTTCAGTTTATGATATTATCAACTTACTGTAGGATTACTGAAACATAACCCCATCATAGACTGAGGGACATCTATGCTGGGTACCTTGTTACTTAAGCAGAAATCTGAATATGTGAATTTAACTTCATAGCCAAGAGAATATTTATCAATTAATTATATTAAGGTAACACAAATCTTACCTCTAAATTTTGACAAAATAAATTTATCTAGCAGTTATTTGCCATATTCTGTTGTAAACATATGAGCCTTTTTATTTTATTCTCACAGTCCTTATTAACTAAGCATTTCTGTTGTATGGATTTTTAAAATGGTTAAGCTGGAGCAAAGACAAATGTCAAAAATAATATTCTTAATCATTATGCCAATGATTAGCACCATACAGATATCTAAAGCCATAAAATTCAGGGATAAAATGCATATTGAAATAATATTTGTGTCGAAGTGGGCACCTTGACAGTAGGGACTCCATTTTAGAGCACCCAAGACTCTATCTTGAGAAAGCACCCCCCACCATGAGACTATGGTCTGAAACTAACTGCGGTCTAAAACTAAGACACTGATGGTACACCTCATCCTGCTTGGCAAAACATAGAAACTCCCTAGCATGACTGCTCACACTTAAAACAGGCTGCACCTGGATTAATGTTAAGATTGAAATTTGTCTGTGTCCCACATATGATTTAGGTTGGTACTTAGACTCAGGTTAAGATTGTAATTGTACTGTCAAGATTGTAATTGATAGCAGTTTCGCATAGGCCTAAGTCAGCTTGACCCTAGTAACCATGTAGTCCCCCTGATCCTAGCAACCATGTATTCCCCATCCTCTCCTTATGGTTTTTGCCTTTATAGACCTTGTTGTTTTGAGCTTTGGGTCGAGAGTTCTTTAGGGTATGAGCCCATTCTCAACTGCCAGCAATAAAGGACTGTCAAATTTCATTAATGTGTGGTACTCCTCTGTTTGCACTCGCTTAGGCACAACAGATAATCAGATTCATGGTAGTTAGAGTGAACATCAATGCCAAGTATGTCAGGGTCTAAGATAGAGCTTCTGAACATTACCAAGATAGGATTTTGGGGGAAAAGTATTCAGCATTCGTAAAAGAGAATTCTGCAGTTGTTCACTGTGTTTTGGAGAAACAGTTGCTATGAAAACATCTTTATTGACAGCCACACAATCTCCTGTAATATGTTCTTTTTTTATTTTTGATTGGTTGTATTACTAAAGAATGTTTGTTCCACTTCAAAGACACATGATGTATTATAGCCCCCAGCTGAATTGACAAGGAAAGGGCTCTTCAGCTTGATAGGCAAATGAAAAACTACTGGCTGACAAGACCAAAGAGACAAAAACAAAAAAGCACAGCTATGGACTTAAAAATATATTTGTTTTGAATCTTGTTTAAGAAATGTCTTTGTTTTGTGATAAGAATTCAATTCCTCAGTGAGGATTGTTGGACTTTTCCTCTCTTGGTCCATTGCATCTCTTCTTGCTGAAATAATAGCATGGATATCTTGGGATTCACTTTGGAAAAAAAGTAAGGAAACTCCAGCAGTCACCGACTGGAGGAGTTTTTCAAAGAAAGCATAACAAAATGTAGCCTTGGGGAAAAATACTTGAAAAATTTAAACAAATCTTTTTAGTCCAGAGCAAGTAATTAGCAATTGCTTTTTATTCCTTTTATTAGAAGTTCTCATTGTTTTTAATTAACTCAAAATTAATTCTAAAACTTCATCATCATGTATTTGGGAGAATAATTTAGGGAAGTCTTATTTAGAAGATTTGTTAAAGTTTTGTATGGACAGATGCAGTCAATATCAATATCTAGGCCCCAATGCCAACAGAATGACAGGCATTCCTACGTTCCTACATCAAATTTACTTGTATTTGTTCCTAAGATAATATGTTTGCACACACACATCATAGGTTCATGACTCAAAATACAGCTTTGCCATTTACCAAATCTCTGCTATTTTTTTATTTGACAGGTGGAGTTACAGACAGTGAGAGAGAGAGAGACAGAGAGAATGGTCTTCCTTCCGTTGGTTCATTCCCCAAATGGTCGCCATGGCCAGAACTACGCCAATCCGAAACCAGGAACCAGGTGGTCCTTCCTGTCCTCCCACGTGGGTGCAGGGTCCCAAGCACTTGGGCCATTCTCCACTGCTTTCCCGGATCACAGCAGAGAGCTGGACTGGAAGAGAAGCAACCAGGACTAGAACTTGGAGCCCATATAGGATGCCGGCGCTGCAGGTGTAGGATCAACCAAGTGAGCCACAGCGCTGGTCCCCAAATCTCTGCTTTTAGGAGCAAGAATTAGAGGTAGAAACACCTCCCTGCACAAAGTTTGGCTACTACCACACCAAAGTTTTTTCACACACACACACACAGAACCAGAAAATGTTTTGTGATCTTCAGGGAACAGAGATAGCAAGAGTTGTATTACTCATGGAGGGGAAAGACAACTTCCTGTTATGAAACATGGAGGAAGAGGTGGACTTTGTAGTTGAAGAGGTTCAAAGGTTAATAGCCCCAAATATGGTAGAAGATGCCATCCTGGCACAAGATTATCCATATAGCTGCCATTTCAAGTCATGGCTACTCCACTTCCATTCTAGCTCCCTGTTGATAAGCCTGTTAAAGCAGCAGAAGATGGCTCAAGAGCTTGGGCCCCTGTACCTATGTGGGGGACCAGATAAAGCTCCTGGCTCGTGGCTCCTGGCTCCAGCCTGGCACAGTCCCAGCTGTTGTGGCCATTTGGGAAGTGAACCAGCGGATGAAAACTCTCTGTCTCTCCCTTTCTCTTCTGCAACACTGCCTATCAAATAAATAAATCTTTTTTGAATAAGAAAGGTATGTTTATTGCTGTTTTCTGTTTCTGTGAATTCTTCCCTCATCTCCATTACTGAAAAGTATTAAATGTTCCTACTGTATGAGTTTTTGAAGATTTTATAAATAAAATGCATTTAGTTGGCCATAAAATCTAGTTTTAATTGCAAAATGTTAGCTCTAGAAACTTATTAATTTTATTTTAATGACAAAAATAATACATAATTCTGCCAAAAATGTTACTTAATGGTAGTGATAGCAAGCAACCATTTTGTTGCTACTTTAAATAGAATGAATTTGAAAGTTTACTATTAAGTATAGTGATGTTTTTCTTTTTTCTTTTGTTTTAGAAAAATAAAATAGTTATCTGTATTTTTGTAAACAACAAGATGCCTTTCCCATCTTTTTTATTTTAATCTTTTATTTCTTCCACTGAAATATGAATGTAATATTCATTTCAAATGAGTCAACAGATTTTTGGTGTTCAGAAAATGTTCCGCAAAGCATAGTGCTTTGGTATGCTAACAACTTTTAACAAAAATTGCTTAGAAAATAGCAAAATGCAAGCAAGGGCTTCCTCTGGTTTCCTGTTTACATAAGAGCGTATCCTCCAGAAAGCAATCAATTGTTGTATATCCCATCCCCAGATAGCTCATCAGCTGGGGCAGATTGACGCACATCACAGGAAAGAAGACTAGAGTTGACACCATACCTAGAGCCCAGATGCACTTTCTTACAAGCTATCATTTGCTACTGGAGACTATTTCTCTCTCTTAAGAATTATTTGCTCGTCATCTAAGTTGCCTCCACCCACCTACTTCCTCTCCCCTAAGAACAGGAGATAGCTAGCTATAGGTAGAGATAGAGATAGAGATAGAGATAGAGATAGAGATAGAGATAGAGATAGAGACAGAGAGATAGAAGTAGAGATAGAGATAGATAGAGATAGATAGAGGGGTTTCTTGGGTTATTGAGTATCCGTTCCTGTGATGCCTCCATGCATGTAATAAATCATATACTTTGTCTCTTGTTAATCTTTTTTTGTCAGTTCATTACAATAGACTCAAGGTATTGGAGCTTCAGAGGGAAGAGAGAAAGCTCCCTTCCCTTCTAAAAGTTAGCCTCAGTAAGGAGGATAAAATCAGAAGAAGGAAGAAATGATCTGGAGGAGAAAGGAAAGTAGATAGTCATTTATAAACAAATATTCACAAAGTAACTAATATGATCAACATACCATTACCAATAAGGCTTTAGATAACATTTTGTGATATTTTTCAATGTATTCACAAATAGATATGTAGACATTTTCTATATGCTTCTACTCTTTCAATCAATGCATTGTGAATACTGCTTGATGTCAATACATAAATATCTAAGTGACCGTTTTATTGCATGACTGTATGGATACACAATAAATTATTTAACCAGGCTCTTCTTTTTTTAAGAAAGCTTTTATTTAATGAATACAATTTTCATAGGTACAGCTTTAGGAATATAGTGATTCTTCCCCCCATACAGGCCCTCCTACCCCTACTCCCATCCAACCTCCTACTCCCTCTCCCATCCCATTCTTCATTAAGATTCATTTTTAATTAACTTTATATACAGAAGACCAACTCTATACTAAGTAAAGATTTCAACAATTTGCACCCCCCTACCTATCCCCCCACATACAAAAAATATAAAATACTTTTAGAACACAAGTTTTACAGTTAATTCTCATAGTACAACTCACTAAGAACAGAGATCCTACATGGGGAGTAAGTGCACAGTGACCCCCGTTGTTGATTTAACAACTGACACTTATTTATGACGTCAGTGATCACCCTGACATGAACTGCCAAGTCTAGGGAAGCCTTTTGAGTCCACAGACTCTGTCAGTATTTAGACAGGGCCACAAGCAATGTGGAAGTTCTCTCCTCCCTTCAGAGAAAAGTACATCCTTCTTTGATGGCCATTTCTTTCCACTGGAGTTTTTCAAAGAGATCCTTCATGTAGAGCATTTTTTGCCACAGTGTCTTGACTTTCCACGCCAGGCTGTTCTTAATAAATGTGTATGAAATGTTTACTGTTTTCTCTGTTAAGAAAAATAACTGAGCCCAGTTTTACATTCATCTTTGTATAACTATTGGATGTTTCCTTAAGATAGACTTTTAAAAGATTAAGTTTTAAAGAAATCAAATTTTAAAAAATATATGCATTTTTCAAAAGCAAAGTATGCTCATATACATTTAAATTATCTTCCAGAAAGTAAATACCAACTTACCCTAATCATTAATATAGAGAATTTGTTTCTGCATACATTCAGCACCACTAAAATTTATCTGTATTTTTTATTTACCCTAGAAAAACCTTTCCAGGTATCTGAGAGAATAGGAAGACAAGAAGGGAAAATTGTCCACAAAATTGCTGCCATCCTTTAGTCTACATAGGACTGAACTCTTCACTTACATCAGTTTTCAGTTTGTACATTTAATATATCCTGAGGAGGTTCTCCAAGCTTTTCTGCAAAGTTCAATTTTAATTTATATTTGTCTCCATCCTTTCAAATATGATTTAGACAGATACAGGCAATTGAATATAATGGATGCAAATTTTTCAGTGCTTCCCTCAAGCTATTTCATAGTTCCTGATTTAGCAGGCAGGATAGCCAAGAAATAATGATTCAGCAACTTCTTGAGTATTCCATAACTCTTTGTTCAGTAAAGGAAATGTGAATTCCTAGAAGTTATGGTGTTTGTGAAGTCTTTAATGTAAGCTCCACAGAAAATGTGGACACATCCACAAGCCTAAATCTTCTAGGAGTCTGTGTCACAAACCAGCTAGTTTGCTGAATTCCCAAATGGTACTTGGATATTGCCATATGAGTTGCAGGTTACTTTGGCAGAAAAAGACATCAACATATTTTATAGTAAAGTTTAACTGTTGACTAAAATGACAGTAATGGTTTTCAGTTTGGAAGTGCAATGAAAGGGAGACTTGATGGATAAAATCGTACTTATTTCACTATCTGTGTCATGAAGGATTTTGCTAAAAGCGAAGCGTGAAAGGCAATATGATGTTCCACCTTTAATATGCTTACTTACTGAATCATAATGATGAATTTCCTTATGTTGAACCATGAGATGCCATAGATTTTAAAATATAGAGATAAAATAAATGGATAGCATGATATGAAATGAATATATTTAAATTTTAAGTATTTATCCCTAAACAAAATAAAGTACTGTGTCAGAAAAGTTATCTAGGATTTGTGGCACTGAAAATGTGAAACTGTTGCTGTAAATCCCAAGTATTAGCTATTGGGGAGAATAGGGATTTTTTAGTCAGCTTTTCTGTCACTACAACAAATTCCTGAGAGAAGCTGCTTATGAAGGGGAAAGGTTTCTTTTGACTCGTGGTTTTGGAGTTTCACAGTCCAAGACTGGGCATCCCTTTGGGCCCAGTGTCTGATGAAGGCAATGGACCATGGTCATAGGCAGAGGAAGGATCACATGGCAAGACTGACAGCAGAATGACAGGAAGCACGTGTATCTGTGTCTATGTGGTCTCTTTTTATAAAGTCACCATGACTTAATGTTAGGGCTCTGCTCCAGGAAACTAAATGAATATAATTGCTTCACAAAGACCCTAGCTTCAGACACCATGATTAGCTAAAATCTCCATCCTGGTAGTACCATCAATCCATGACTTTGGGATTTAACCATCTGCACGAGTTGGGAATCCCAATCCTGTTTAAACTATAACAAAGTGGTTTACTCAGAATGCAGGAGCAGAGCCAATGGAAATTTCTCCATGTTAAAAGGCAGAAGAGGGTATGGAATTTTTCTGTGTTAATAAAGACACATGGATTATATATGATTCTTAGAATAACAAATAGTGTTCTATCTAGGGCCATGAGGAATCATAAAATAAATTAATTTAAAAGTAATGGTAAGGGAATAAAAGAGAAACTCGACTAGCAAAAAACTTAATCTGATTGACAAGAATGTAAGGAAAGGTAAAAATAGAAAAAATAATAAATAAAAACTAGTAAATGAGAATAAAATCAAAATATTAATTTTTTGCAATAAATTCAAGTAAATAAATTTCCCTATCAGGAAATAAGTTAATTTGGGTTCTTTAAAATACAAATATTTGTTTTCTGTAAGAACTGTACCTGAAAAGAAATGGAAACAAAGCTTCAAAAGAAAAGGATATGCAGAATTATAAAGGCAAATGTAATTTAAAAGTTAGGAAGACTGAAAACACCAATATATCAGATAAGGCAAAATTTAGTTCAAATGCATTAAATGAAACAAAATTTACAACAAAAGCATGGTAAAAGCTGTAATCCAAAGAAAAGTTTTATTTCTTTAGTCACCAGGCATATAGCATCAAAAATACATAAAACAAAAGCCTCCAGAAATACAAAGATAATTTAATCAAGAAGGGATGCAATGCATTAAAAATAAAATGAGTAGAATCCTTTTCAAATATTTATAAACATGTATTTTTAAAATGTTTGTAGTCTACTGGCAGAGAATATGTGTTATTTTCTTACATAATCAGAGCAGATCCAATTGTGAATCATGTACTGCACCTCAGAAAGAGACACAGAGACCATATTCTCCCTTTAATCCTGGAATCAACAAAAAGAATCATGAAAAAAATAAACCACTCTTCCAAACAACCATCAGGTCAGAGTAGGAATCAGAGAGCTATTAATGGCAAATTCCCTGGTACTTAATTTTATGAACACTTTTCTTGAAGATTATGGAGTTCTGGCTTTGACAACATCTGTATAAACAAAGTCTAAAATTTAACAATTAGCAATGCAACTTAAAGAAGGAGAAAACAAGATTCTATTATTCCAAGAGCTGAACTATTTTGGGCTTCTGACTTATCCAGTATTTTTAAGGTCATACTACACAAAAATCGTGGGGAGGCCTGGCAAGATTTCAAGTCTATTTTTGACAATTTCCTTGTCACAGAGAGAAGCATTAGTCAGATTGCTCTGGCCCTGCAGGGGCCTACAGCAAGGGTTCCCAGCCAAGAATACAGAATAGGTGTCTTAGTCAAGTGTCAAAACTGTCTGGGCACCAGCCCACACTGAACTGCTCTAAACAGCCAGGAGCCCCAGCCTACTCCCTAGGTCTCCTCAAGGCTTCCTGTAAGCCTTGCGGGTCTTAGGCAGGAATGTAGTAGAAGCAGCCACACCCACGGGTAAAGTCCCAGGCTCAAAGGTTCTCGGCAAGCCCACAGCCCCAGTGCAGAGGAGTAGCAGCAGCGATTGGGCAGGTTGCGTTTTGCTCAAAGCCCTTTAGAAGACAGTGAGATTGTGAGTTCAGTCAACCCCACTCTACTTGGCCAAATTATGCCTTGGTCTGTCTCACGGCTCCATCTCCCTAAGAGGGGTGGCCTTTTTCCAATGTGCTGGCAAGTGCAGCAGGGTCAATGAAGAGCATGGGGATGGTGGTAGTCAAAGACTGCAGTTTGGAGGCAGTTTCTGAGCCTCGGTGGGAATGCTGGGAAGCCAAACTACTGATGCAATGATAAACTGAGACCATGGCCTGGAATCTGGCCTGACCTTTCAAAGAGAAGTGGGAATGGAAGGTAAAAAGTATATTTTAGAGAGTTGAAGGCTGGGAAGCCACAAGAGCAAGGTGTTCACCTTCTGTCCTGCTTTCCCCTTTGCTGTCTCTGAGGCAAGGACACAGTCTCTAAATCCTGCTGTTGTGCCAAGGAGATGCAAAGCGGGGTTCTACAGTCTGAGCTGTGCTCCCGGGAGCCCTTCACGTCCAGCCATGAAAGGGATGTAATTGCCCCTGCCCTGAGTGTCACTTGCACCAAATGTGGCCAAAAATGTGCCAGGTACCCACCAACAAGACAAAGTTACAGTTCTGGTCAAATGAAGTCCTCCGTTTCAGGAGTTGTTCACAGCCTAACAGATGCCACCTTCCACTGATTTAAATACATGACTTTGAGGAAGCAGAGGACTTTCCCAATGCTTTGGAGCCCTACACATTGAATATACAATATGGTGCACCAGAGTGTTCCTGGAGCTTGTCACTCAGAACTAAATCCAGCAGTATCAGCTTCCCCTGGGACACAAGATTTTCAGAAGATATGCATACACACCCAAATTTGAGAAGTCCTGCCATACCAGACCATCTGCTTTCTGTTCAAGTCAAAATTAAACAAGGAAGGGGTTGGAAACCATCTTAGAGCTAAGATCTCTGAGTGATGTGTGGTTTTTCCAAGAGTCTACGTTTATTTTAGATTCAAGTTCCTGGAGAAGTTTCTAACAAGACACCTATACACATGGCTGAGAATTGCTGTTGGGTTATTCGCTTATTTCATACACACCTGGAGCCTGGAGCCACATTCTAACTCTCCTAACTAGGTTCTCTGGGGGTGCTGCTCTTTGAACAACATAAAGTAAATGCTGTTCAGTTGAACCACCAAGGACTTGCTCCTGAGGAGCTTGTCCTTTTCAGAACCCTGAACTACTGAGTTCTCATCTTGCAAAATGTCATGACGGCAAATCTTCAATTCATTAGGCAACACCACCTTACACTCAGTAGTTCTGTTTCCTACCAGACAATAATCTGTCAAATATAGCGTGTGCTTGTCTCCCATCTTCCAAAGGAAATGGTTCTTTGCAAACAAGCCAAGAGTTATCAACAATATTGAAATTAACGTCTCAGGGAGTGGCATTTTGGTCTCTCTTTTATGTTCCTGTGTTTGATTTTGACACAAGCTACTATTTTCCTAAGGCAGATTTCAACATTAACAGCAAACACTTTAATCATCATTTTGTTGACAATGAAGTGTGGGTTACTGAATGTTCCCTTTGTAATGATGAAGATTTCCAGATACTTGTTATATATGCATTTTCTGCGAGGCCTATTTTTGAAAAGAACCCCAGAAGTATCTTTTTAAATGTGGCATTTTTGAATTCCCCAGAGCACTGAGCTTTCTGTCTCCCCATGCAACTGAGGAAGTGTGTAGTTTGATCTTTTACCCAGCTGCAGTTTAATCTCTGTGGGTTCCAAAAAAGGAACAGCACAGCTTCTCTCAAAAAGTTTTAGCCTTAGACTAACAACCACTAAACAGAGAAAGTTGAAAATTATATGATGATTGCACTGCCTAACTTAAAGGTCAAAGAATGGAGAAGCCATTGCCTGCTGTCAAAGCCTGAGAAACTTGCGCACAAAAATATGTGCCATGGATGTTCCACATAAAGTATGTCAGATTTTTTGCTGAATCTGGATGTGTGCTCATAAATTACGAAATGTCATCCCTAGCATTACTAATTTCCAACATCTTCTTTCTCTTCCAGCTTAAATTTGGCATGAGGATGTCCTGCTTGTGACAAAGACACTGGTAATGGATCTGAGTCCAAAGCAAGGGCCTAGGACCAACAGAAACCAGCAAGACGCAACAGGACACACATCACACCACAAATGCACACACACACACACACACTGAGAAAAGCTGGGATGAAGGGCTTGTGTTGTGGGTGGCACCAGCATGGTGGAAGATACTGGCCCATAAAAGCTACCTATTCAAATCCTGGCTCCACTTCCCATGCAGCTGTCTGTTGATGCACCTGGGAAAGTAGAAGATGATGGCCTACATAGTTGGTCCATTGCACCCATGTGGGAGACCCATAAGAAGTTCCAGGTTCCTAGCTTTGTCCTGGTCCGGCCTCAGCTGTTGTGGCCATTTGAGAAATGAACCAATGAACGGAAGATGCTCTTTCTCTCTGTGTCTCCTCTCTCTGGAACTCTGAATTTAAATAAGTAAATAAAAGAAATAAAATAAAAATAAAAATAAAAGAAAGAAAGAAACTGGGATTAGAAATTTAATAGAATAATAGAGCTTCTAATTATCAATATCATGTCTCCACTCCAAAAAATTTCAAAAATACAGAAAAACATAAAGAAGCTCTTTGATTCTAATATTATTAATCAGAGACAATTGCTCTAAATATTTAGAACTATATTTTAGCAGAAATTTTGTTCACATTTATACTGATATATACTTACATATTGCTTTCTTTTATCAGTTACCAAAAACAAAATCATACTACATATCATCTGTACAACCTAAGTATAAATAAATTAACATTATAGTCTTTTTTTAAAAGATTTATTTTTATTTATTTGAAAGAGTTATAGAGAGAGGTAGAGACAGAGAAAGAGGTCTTCCATCCGCTGGTTCACTCCCCAGATGGCCACAACGGCTGGAGCTGTGCCGATCCAAAGCCAGGAGCCAGGAGCTTCCTCTGGGTCTCCCACCTAGGTGCAGGGGCCCAAGCACAATGGGCCACCTTCTTCTACTGCTTTCCTAGGCCATAGCAGAGAGCTGGATCAGAATAGGAGCAGCCAGGATTAGAACCAGTGCCCATATGGGATGCCAGCCTGTGATGCAGGCCGGGGCCTTAACCCGCTGCACCACGGAGCCGGCCCCAGCAATATAGTCTTGAAATGACTACTAGTACTGGTAGCTATGTGTGATAAATTTTAATACTTACAGGAACTCTTAAAATAGAATTGCTGGGCTAAAGGTGTATGTTTTTAGAGGTGATAATCATATTGCTCTCCAAAACTAATTTAATTTAATATTTAAAAGCTCTATTTAAAGTGCATATTTTTATACACTTACCAGCATTGGGTACAATGCACATTTTAAAATTCCTAATGTGAGCTCTTGGGACCAAGTATGTGGAGGCAGGAGGAAAGGGAAAAAAGGAAACTAAAATTCAATCAGTCTCTTTGAGTTTGAAATTGCTTTGTTTGGAATCGATTTTTCAATGCTATTATTTTGATGTATGGTAAGGAAAGTTATTCTCTTTAGCACTATTCAGTATTCGCTTATGTTATGTATACCATTCTATGTGGGATTTGACAAATGCACACGCAGAACAAAATGGAAATGATTCCCTTAGAGCTATTCCGTGGCCTTTACTTTAGTTAGTAAATGAAAGTCAAGATTTTTGAATTGTTCCTTAGAAGGGTTAAAATGTCTACTGTGTCAGCTTCTATATGAGAAAAATTTCAGTTTCTGCAAGATGTATTTCTGGTGTAATTAATACAACCTTTTTTTGTGTTTCATTTGTCTCTTGTATGACTCAGAACCAGAATTAGTGATGTATCACAGAATGAACAGCTTGATGGAGGATTTCTAGATTCCATGTAAGAGAGAAGTTCATGTCAAATAAGGATCTTGACTTATGGAACTTGCTATCTAGAATGGAGACACAAAACCTATGGAATACTAAAGGTGAAATTCATGATGGCTGTGTATTCAGATGGGACAGAGGTTATGTGTTGCCCTCCTTCAGGATTCCCCAATCTCTCTTTGAGGTTTTCATGGGCATCACGTTCGCCAGGTCATCTGAGTTCCCAATGTGGGCCTGAGATCAGGTTATGATGCTTCCTTTAGACTCTATGCATGTGTCTATGGCAACACTGAACTCCTGTTTTTCTTGCATCTGTTTTCTCTGTAGACTGTGAGTAAATTTTCAGGCTGTATGATGCTCACTGTTGCATCCCCAAGAAATTATTTAAGAAATGCAGTGAAATGAATGAAATTGAGAGAGAGGAAGGTGTTTTGACTCTGAGGTACTAGCAGCTTCCTTAAGAAGCCAAAATTGAGTAAGCACATAATGATACACAGTGAAACCGAGAAGATGGTCCAGGGGCTCAGACACTTGTGTGCACTGCACCCACTCTCCCATCTCAGGTAAACTGCCATGACTTGCCTGGGTAGACAATGAAGGCTGATCCATGGCTTAAGAGATAGTAGATTTAATTGATTTTTTTTGAGTTGTGATAAAAAATTCAAAAACAAGTCTAGGTTTTATTTAAATAAGGCAGTAAAAACCGGAACAATGAAAATTTCAGAATTTTTTAGAAAGCTTTTATTTAATAAATATAAATTCCATAGGTACAGCTTTAGGAATATAGTGGTTCTTCCCCCATACCTGCCCTCCCACCCCCACTCCCGTACCACCTCCTACTCCCTCTCCCATTCTTCATTATGATTCATTTTTTAATTATCTTTATATACAGAAGACCAACTCTGTACTAAAACAAGTGATTTTCTAAATAATTGGATTATCTCCAGTTATTTAAGAGATTGTGTTGCCAGCCTCTTTCTTGTTTCCAAAATTATCCACTGTCTTTACCACCATATTCTCTAATGTTTTAAAACACAGCTATATTTGTAACAGGCATTCAAGAGAAGTGTGAAGCAGCTTGGCCATGAGAGGACCCCAGGAGCATGGAGGAGGCTATGGTTGACAAGGTCACAGCGCTAGCACTGCATGGATATATAGAATTTCTAAGAAAGCAGCCGGCACCGTGGCTCACTAAGCTAATCCTCCGCCTTGCGGCGCCGGCACACCGGGTTCTAGTCCCGGTCAGGGCACCGGATTCTGTCCCGGTTGCTCCTCTTCCAGGCCAGCTCTCTGCTGTGGCCAGGGAGTGCAGTGGAGGATGGCCCAAGGAGACCAGGAGAAGTACCTGGCTCCTGCCATCAGATCAGCGCGGTGCGCCGGCTGCAGCGGCCATTGGAGGGTGAACCAACGGCAAAGGAAGACCTTTCTCTGTGTCTCTCTCTCTCTCTCTCACTGTCCACTCTGCCTGTCAAAAAAATAAATAAATAAAATTTAAAAAATCAGAACAAACCTAAGAGAATCAAGGTTAATATATATGAATATAAAATGAAACATTTTCAGCTTACCATATAATTTCTATCATCTTAATCAAATATATAAGAATATGATTACACTGCATTTTCATTCCTGAGTTTTTATAAGTCTTCATTATAAAATTCTTTAGAAATGGCCTATATCATCAGTATTATCTGTAGCCTTATTATCTTCATTTTTAAATTGCAACTCAATTTTCTCGAGATTGTCTTAAGATTAGACCATATTATTACAGAATCAGGAAAAGAAACTCTTAAGAGTTAAGGGTCCTGGCCGGCGCCACGGCTCAATAGGCTAAACCTCCGCCTGCGGCTTCAGCACACCGGGTTCTAGTCCCAGTCGAGGCACCGGATTCTGTCCCGGTTGCCCCTCTTCCAGGCCAGCTCTCTGCTGTGGCCCGGGAAGGCAGTGGAAGATGGCCCAAGTCCTTGAACCCTGCACCCACATGGGAGACCAGGAGAGGCACCTGGCTCCTGGCTTCAGATCAGCGTGGTGCGCCAGCTGCAGCGTGCCGGCCATAGCGGCCATTGGAAGGTGAACCAATGGTAAAGGAAGACCTTTCTCTCTGTCTCTCTCTCTCACTGTCCACTCTGCCTGTCAAAAAAAAAAAAAAAAAAAAAAAAAAAAAAAGAGTTAGGGGTTCTGTGGCACATCCCATATGGACACCAATTTGAGTCCTGGCTGCTCCACTTCAGATCCAGCTCTCTGCTATGGCCTGGGAAAGCAGTAGAAGATGGTCCAAGTGCTTGGTCACCTGTACCCACGTGGGAGACCCAGAAGAAGCTCCTGGCTCCTGGCTTCAGATCAACTCAGCTTCGGCCATTGTGGCCATTTGGGAAGTGAACCAACAGATTGAAGATCTCTCTCTCTCTCTAACTCTGTCTTTCAAATAAATAAATAAATCTTTTTTTAAAAAAAAAACTACTATTAAAATATTTAGGGATCTTGTAGCTTTCCTAAATTAATCCTCAGCAAGTTGTAAAGAAAGATAAGTACTTCTCGCAGTGTTGTTCAAAGAACATAAATTTTGTAATCAAAAGACTTTGGTTGGCACTTGATTTCTAACACTCACCTAATGGATTTTCCATTAAACAAGAATTAAGTTAAAAGCAATCAATGCTCCAGTCAAATTAAAATATTTCATTAAGTGCTTTAAATATTTTTTAAAAACACTTCTTTATTTGGAAGTCAGAAATACACAGAGAGAAGGGGAGAGAGAACAAGAGAGATCTTCCATCTGCTGGTTCACTCCCCAAATGGCCACAACAGCCAGAGCTGGGCCAGGCCAAAGCCCAGAGCCAGGAGCTTCATCCAGGTCTCTCACATGGGTGCAGGGGCCCAAGAACTTGGAGCATCTTCTGCTGCTTTCCCAGGTGCATCAGCAGGGAACTGGATCAGAAGTGGAGCAGCTGGGTCTTGAACTGGCTCCAATAAGGGATGCTGGCAAGGCAGGTCAAGGATTAATCTTCTATGCCACGGCGCCAGCCCAGAGGTGTTTCAAATATTTTATTGAGCAGGTGTTCAATAGGTATTTCAATAGACTGTAAGCTCCACTAAAATTGGATTCTCCCCCACCCCCAGCCAATAGATCTATATGACCAAATTAATTTACAGGAGTAATAGTTTTTCAAAAGCCTTTTTTTTCTGTATGAAACTGACAATATCATGAATAGAAAGGGAGAGCCATACAGGAGAAAGAATGTGACATTCTTTTGAGTTTGTGTTAACCTAAAGAAGCAGTGAGGAGACAGACCCTTCAGTTTACCCGTAGGGAATTGGTAGCATTGTTTCAGAGGCATCCATAGTTGCATCTTGCATTCTTCATGTGTAATCATATTGCCAAAGATGAACAATTTCATCATTTATTGTAAATAACACTTTTCCTCCGACTACCATAAACTTTCTGTGATGTATTATCTTCCAGTTGCAATAAAAATTACTGAGATGCAACAATGGAAAAAAAATTGAAATTTGTATCTAT
The DNA here is from genome assembly GCF_964237555.1 of Oryctolagus cuniculus. Lineage (NCBI taxonomy): Eukaryota > Metazoa > Chordata > Mammalia > Lagomorpha > Leporidae > Oryctolagus > Oryctolagus cuniculus. Next base: position 112,664,518 of record NC_091435.1, read on the forward strand.
TTTCCAAAACCTAGAACAGCGGCTGGAACATATTAGACGTTCATTAGGTGCTTTCCAAGTGGTTGGATCTAATAAAGGAATAGAATTGAAGAAATAAAAAATTTATTAAATGGAATTTAAAATTATAACAAATGTGTTCAATTTGTAACAAATTACAGCTATTATTCTGACTGTCCTATGCCTGTTATCATTAAAGTATTTTTGATTTTGAGGTGCCAGAAAGTTAATGTAGGGGTTCTACTTTTAAGGATTGATGATAAATGTAGCTTATTGGATTTTAATCTCCTCTTAAAATTTTTCAATGATAGAGAGCTAGCTTTCTTCAAACTTTGGATTTATACTTTGTAAGTAGCACAATTTTCCTGTGATTCATGGGGAAAAAACAAGAAGTATGATTTAATTATAGGTAACAAGATTTTGGCAGCAAACTAGCAAGTAAATTTAGTCATTAATCTATTGAACTACCTGTCTATTCATAATAGTTCTGCCCTGAAAGTTGGCACAATGAATGAACCAGGAAGTGCATGGTGCTAGCAGTTCAAATAAGTCTTCCGGTTTAGTATTCATTAGCCGTCTTCAGTGTGCTAAGTAACCCATAGACTAGAGATTAGATCATAGCTCTCACTTTCAGAAAATAAAGCATAAGCAGCTCTATAAAGTCTGTGGGAATGAGGTAACTTGCCAAAGGGGGAAAAAAAAAAAACAACTAAAAAGATTTTAAAAGTAATGACTGCTATCTTACTCTATCTTTCTGATCTCGATTCTTTCTTGCTCTGTCTGAAAAAATAAATCTGAGACACAGCAGACAGGGCATATCCAGTTGCTGTTCAGTTACCAGGCCATTGAAAGTAGCCCCATCCATCTGCAAAGCACTGTATCGAATTGCCTTTGTGCAAGGAAAGTTTGATTTGTGTTTTAAGAGACAGTACATTTCATCAATTTTTCAAAGCTGTGATACAAAGTTGAAAGATAAGTTATTCTAGAAAGTTGCTTCTATCTAATTAAGGCAGTGACCTGAGTCAGGAAAAATATTCCTTGGGAGTTCTTAAAATCTCCAAGTTTATATGCACTGAATTACAAAGTAAGGACACAGTGAGAGGGTGATCTGTCCAAATTTGTGCTGAGAAGGCCCCCATCAGGTGCCTTCCCTGCAACCCTTGAAGACAACTTGTAAAATGCAAATCCATTTGTAATAAGAATTTGAACTTGCCCTGTAAGTAATAAAGAGTTATGGCCAGCTTTGATCACAAGCGAATGTTTCACCAAAACAGGAATCAAATACTTGAAATGAGGCTTAATCCAAACTGAGACAGACACTTGATTCTAAAAATTTAGTTTGAAAATTATTTCATAGATAATGTTTGGACTTAACATTTGTTAAAATATATTTGTACCACATCAAAGTATATTTTAAGATTAATTCCAGTTACTTCTTTTTACTTTGTTTAATGTGACTGGAAATTTACAATTACACATTTGGTGTGCATTCTACCTCTTCCTATCAGACACCGAAGTAGAATGCTAAGGGAAGTTTTTCTTGATGCCTTGACATTGGCTTCTAGGATCTACAGATGAGGTCAGGAAGTGCAAAGTAGCCCCCATTCAAAGGCAGCAGCCAGGAAAGGTACTACACAATCTTCTAAACAAAGAGGTGAACTAATCTTTCTACAACCCCAACAACCGTTAAGCAAAGTGCTCCCCAGGGCAATGTCCATGGCGAGAGACTGCCTGTCTCCTTCTCTGTGCTCACGTTGCTTCTACCCTCAAGCCAAGCAACAAGGCTTGGGGATTAGGAGTAAGCACTTGAGGACCCTAGCAAGAAGTAGAACTATATATTTTGCTTCCATCTTTCTTTGGATTCTTAATCTGGTGCAGAATCTAGGGACCATATTGCATCAAAATGTAGTGAAAATTATAATGAAACAATCACTGGGAATTTTATTTACTGATTTATTTGAGAAGCAGCCAGTGAGAGTTGCCATCCATGAGTTCACTCTCCCCTCATCTTGTCATGGCCAGGGCTGGGCAAGACCAAAGCCATGGATCACAGGAACTCAACTAGTTGAAGCATCACTGCTGCCTCCCAGGATCTGCATGGTCAGGAAACTGCAATAAGGAGCCGGGAATCAAACCTAGTACTTTCGTATGGGATCTGGACATCTCAATTGCTAAGCTAAACACCTGATCCCAATGGGATTTTTTTTTAAAAGAAGACTTATTTTATTTACTTGAAAGGCAGAGTTAGAGACAGAGAGAGTGTTCATTCTTCCATCTGCTGGTTCACTCTCCAATTGGGTGCAATGGCCAGAGCTGGACCAGGCCATAGCCAGGAGCCAGAAGCTTCCTCTGGGTCTCTCACATGAGTGCAGGGGCCCGAGCACTTGGGCCATCCTCCTTTCCCAGATGCATTAGCAGGGAGATGGATTGAAAGTGGAGCAGCTGGGACTAGAACAGGTGTCATAGGATGCGGGCATCTGCAAGTGGTATCTTTACCCACCATGCCACAATGCCAGTGCCTTTTGGGAATTTTTGATGGGATATAGGTGACTCTTAAAAGCTGGAACATAGCTGTAAGGCAAAAGCCAATTTCTTAGAAAGGCATAGTTACAGCTCTGGTCTTAACCTTCCTTTCTAGCCTTTCTCAGTGATCTCCATCTTATTGTGCTTTACCCATACAGAACAACTCACTTTTACCTCATTCAACTAATACATATTGCTTTATTGTTATGCAGAAGGCTCTCTTGTAGGCGTTAAGCCTGTATTATGTCCATCAGATGTTCTTCTTCCCAACACAGAGCTTATAGTCTAATGAAGAGGACTATTGCCTCTTAATAAATTGTGTCCCTGCTTCTTGAAAATGCTTCCCTCCCTCTCCCACCACAGATGAAACATGACCTCCACCATGAACCTTTCTCCAGAGAGGACAACTTCTGTCTGGCTCTATATTGTGTGTCTATTGCCAGAACTTTGTTTCTATTATTTAATTATCTCCTTATCTTGTCTGGTATCTCAGTGGCAGAAGCTGTGTCTCATCTATGTATCTAAAACATCTGGCACATTATAGGTGCTTAAAAACTGCATGTTGAATTGCCACAGTCTCATTATCTTTTATTTAATTCTGTCTTTATTTCTTATTTTCGTATTTTCTCTGTGGTTATATAACATTCAGAGACTTGGCAGCCAAGTTTAGTTCAGAACAGTTACACAATCAAAATATGTTTTAAATAAGTCTATTCCAAGCAACATTGGCTCAATGATTTAACATAATTCTTTCTGTATCTAAACAGTGAAGTCATTTCTGGTTTTTTTTTTTTTTTTGGACAAAAAGCAAAGCACATAACTCCCCAAATTATTCTCAAAATTAACAATAAACAGCTGCTATCATTTTGAAAATAAAAGCTATTTTGACCATTTTAGACTCATTTTTTGCATAAAAAATAGAACTATATATAGTTAACACAGATTTGCATGGTGCTAAGTTATAATCACTGAGTCACTGAGTCACTGATTAAGGAGTGGCTTACATCTGGGACTTGTCTTGAAAACAAGATTTTTCACCATCAAAATGGTGATTTTCCTCAGTATTTGATGAAAACTGAAGTAATACAAGGTTTCAAATGGCAGTCTGTGACACTTCCAAAGCTAGCTGTTGATCTTTATTGATCTGCTCTATTAATAGGATCAACATAAATAGATCTGTAGTTGATTAGAGCCTTAGACAAGCTCCAAAATTACAAGACACAAGAGTCGCAGAAGGATTCCAAACACACGAGAGTGGTGTCAGAAGAGTCAAGGTCTCAGCCTTCACTAGTGTCTACCAGCCCAACTAGGTTTGGAGACAATAGAGGTAGACAAGGATGGAGCAGAGAAGATGGGACTGTGAGGAGAAAAATCATGCAATGAGGTAGCAGAATCTGCATATGAAGTCTGTCAAGTACCAACAGAAGGATGGCCAAATCAGGAGACAACAGAAAGAATGGATTAGCTGTTAGGCCAAATGTTGCACATAAACATCCCATACCTCTGCTCTGTGCACACCTCCTGGTTTTCAGAAGTAAGTCCAGAAAAATGCCAGGAAATGTGTGCTGAATGAATGAGATTTATTTTTGCCACCTGGTGTAAATGGGCTTGAAACATAAATCAACTTGATTATATATTATAATCAAGTTGAAGGTAGGAAAATGACATTTCTTTGCATCCTGGAGTTCAGGCTTTGCTATGCAAATATGTTGCACCATATCCTTTTGCATTTCTGTGTATTTCTGAAGGATATATTTCTAGCAGGTAAATTGCTGAGTCAAAGTGTTTGTATCATTTACATTTTGGTAAGTACTATTGAATTATCCTTTAAAATTATATATATTTTTATTTTGCTACTAACAGTATGTGGATATGCCCTTTGCCTGATGACTCTGCCAGTATCTATCATTAGCTTCTAAATGTTCACACCTGTCCATAATATTTTATTTAATTTATTTCCATAGAAATATCTCTTTGGTTTGCTTCCAGGCCCAAAGAAAATTGCCTTTAGTTCAAGTCTATTCAATCCAATGTGATTAATCAATGTATATGATCTTATATTTCCTTTCTTTCGATGGCACTTGGAATAGAAATGAAGACAAGGGGACTAACTTTCATTAGGTGACTATTTTTTAAAAAAAATTATTTAGATATTTGAAAGGCAGAGTTACAAAGAGAGGGAGAGACAGAGAGTGAGTGAGAGAGAGAGATTGATCAATCGATCTTCCATCCACTGGTTCACTCCCCAAATGGTTGCATCACCTGGGTCCAGAGGAATCCAGGAGCCAGAAGCTTCACCTAGGTCTCCCACATGGGTACCGGGGTCCAAGGATTTTCTGGGCACTTTAGCAAGGAGCTGGATCCAAAGTGGAGCAGCCAGGACTTGAACCGGTGCCCATATGGGATGCCATCATGGCAAACAATGGTTTAATCTGCTGCACCACAGAGCTGGCCTCTAAGTAATGACTTTAATTTGAGCACTTTACATATAGCATTGCTCATTTAATTAACATGAATTCAGTGGTTCTCAAAGCATTCTCAGAGCTCTAGGCAAGCAGTGTTAGCAATCACCCAGGACCTTTTGGAAATGCACCTTGCTGGATTCCCAGACACCCACTGAGTCAGAAACACTGTGGAGTGCACAGCACTTTGTTTTACCCTTCTCCAAGAACACCATGTAATTTAATCTTCCCTAGGATTTGAGAATATAACATTATGCCCAATTTTTAATGAAGAACTGGACTGAATAGAAGTAAGCAACTAGATCAAGGCCATCAGCTATTGGAGAGTTTAGCCTGACTTCAAAGTCAGCTTATGCTTCCTCCCAGTGTGGAGGTAAGTTTTGATTGGATATCATGCATAGAATATAAGATGTACCCTCTGGGGATGATAATACTGTAAAATGTGGCAATGTAGAACTCTGAGAAAGACAAACAGAAAAACATCTGTGGATAACCACATGGTAATCAACAGGCAACACCAGTGACACAAACCAAGTGACACACTTTGTCAAAATGTCAATTGGTCCCTAAATTGACCATAGGCTTCTCACTGCTTTTCACAGATTCACCAAAAATGTGGAGAGCAGCCAGTATGCAGGGCATAGGCCCATGGCTTATGACTTAGAATTACTAGTGTTAATAATGTAGCCAAAGACAGAATCAAGGTTGGAAGAAGACAAATTTATCTTGTGCTAAAATTAAAACATCTTTTTCAGGGATAATTATCAGTTCCTGAAATAGATTTTTTGGTTTGTTTCTCAGAAAGGAGGAAATACTGCAGGTTTTATGGTAAAAAGTTTGGCTCATGGAAGTATATGGGAAATAGAGGGCAAAGCATTTTTATTTTGGCAGAGGAGAGAGTTCAGAGTGAATCATTATTAAATAAATGAAAATAAATTCTATTAGATGCAGACTCTCCCTGACTCACTGTGTGTGTTCCTAGAGAAATGTAACTCAGGCTGTGCATGGAGGCCAACCATCCTCTACTCATTCATTCAAGAATGTAACCTTGAAAATGGGAACAATAATTTAATCCCTAAATTCCAGATCCCTTTACATCTGAAAGCAAGATCAAGAAAACTGACTTTTTATGATGAACTTGAATGGCCAACAAGGAGTTCCTGAGTTGAGCTTCAGGGTATAGTTTCAGGGTATATTGCAGGGATTCTCAAACTTTAGCATGCATTAAACTCACACTGAGGACTTTTCAAACACAACTGTTGGGCTGAACTCCCAGGTTCTGCTTCATTAGGTCTGGAGAATGGCTTGAGAATTTGCTTTTCTTACAAGTCTCCTGATGATGCTGGTACTCCAAGAACCATGGTATAGGGCCAAGAGTCTGATCTAGGGAATCAGAACACCTGTGTCTCTCTCCACATCTTAACATCAAATTGCCAAATACATTTAGACAAATCACTTGATTTTTCCGATTTGCGATTTTTTGCACTATGCAAATTGTGTGTGATAACATCAATCTAATGAAGTTCCCAGAATTCATAGGAGGATCGAATGAGTGAGTCATGAAGAAGTTTAAAAGTATTGGTTAACTGTGTTCATTTCTCTTTTACTTTTTCAAGTAAAAACAAAACTCCTCCATCTGTAAGTTTATCTCTGAATGGCTCTGCCTTGCTTTTTGGTAGGAGTGAGGGGTGAGGAGGGTTGGGAATTGGAAGGAGTGTGTGGGTGGGTGGATGAGGGTGCTCAAGTAAGCCAAAACAGGTAAGCAGTCTATCACAATGATAAATGATAAGTGCTGGAAGACAATGTTGGTGACCTGCTCAATAGCCACCCTTTTCTTCTTGTTAATGAAGCATTAATTCTGCTCAAGAATGGAATAGCTTTGTATTCAAAGAGAAAAAGGCCTCCCTCCTTTTGCCTAAGTGTACGAATCACCACTGGCCTGAGCCCATCTTGGTGACCTTAGCTTTTTCTCATATGGATAATGTGATGAGGGTCAAACTCACACTTTCAGTAAATATTTATCCAGTGCCAAGCACCATTCTTGGTGTAGAGCTACAAGTGAGCAAGAGTAACAAATAGTCTTGAATCAGAGTCTTATGTTGAACAAATAACAACACAGATATTTTTTGCTATGAGAAAGTACTGTAGGCAGTAAGACCATGTGATTGTAATCTGAAACTTCTCTGAAGGAGGAGAGTGGAAATGAATGTTAAGAAGATTTCTGCGAATAAGTGGCACTTAATTAAGAATTAAAGATGGATAGAGCAAAAATATTTCAAGCTCGTACAAAGGCTGTGACACCAAAAATAAGCTTCATATGTTATACAAATTGAAGAGCTAAAAAGGGGTTAGATCACACACAGAAGGTGCTGTAGGTTATGTTAAAACTTTAAGGCTTTAGCCAAAGAGAAAAGTAGAAAGTCATTGCAGGATTTTAGCTAGAAGACACTGGAACATATTGCCATTTAAAAATATTAAAACTGCACTCTGGCATTCCCATGAAGAATGAATTATAATGTGATCCAGTGGGCATGTGTGAAAACCATGACCAGACATTGCAACAAGGGATAGTTCCGACTTGGTCTAGAACTGCTCTGTCCAATATGGTAGATACTAGCTGCATATGTTTGTTGAGCCATAGAAACATGGTTTGAACAAATTGAGATATACTTTTTTTCAACTTTTATTTAATAAATATAAATTTCCAAAGTACAACTTTTGAATTATAGCAGCTTTCCCCCCCATAACCTCTCTCCCACCTGCAACCATCCCATCTCCCACTCCCAATTATCTTTATATACAGAAGATCAACTTAGTATATACCAAATAAATAAAGATTTCAACAGACTGCATCCACAAAACCACACAAAGTATAGAGTACTGTTTGAGTAGTAGTTTTACCATTAATTCGTATAGTACAACACATTAAGGACAGAGGTCCTACATGGGGAGCTGGTGCACAGTAACTCCCGTTGTTAATTTAACAATTGACACTCTTATTTATGATGTCAGTAATGACCTGAGGCTCTTCTCATGAGCTTCCAAGGCTATGGAAGCCTCTTTGAGTTCACCAACTCTGATCTTACTTAGACAAGGCCATATGCAAAGTGGAAGTTCTCTCCTCCCTTCAGAGAAAGGTATTGCCTTCTTTGATGGCCCTTTATTTCCACTGGGATCTCACTCACAGAGATCTTTTATTTAGGTGTTTTTTTGTTTTTTGTTTTTCCAGAGTGTCTTGGCTTTCCATGCCTGTGAAATTCCCATGGGTTTTTTTAGCCAGATTTGAATGCCTTAAGGGCCGATTCTGAGGCCAGAGTGTTTTTCAGGGCTTTTACCATTCTATGAATCTGCTCTGTATCCTGCTTCCCATGTAGGATCATTCTCTCCTTTTTAATTCTATAAATTATTTGCAGACACTTGTCTTATTTTTGTAATCCCTTTGACACTTAATCCTATCTTTTTGATCAATTATGAACTTAAACTGATCACTTTAACAAGTGAGATGGGATTGGTATGTGCCTCCTTGATGGGACTGAATTGGAATCCCCTGGCACATTTCTAGCACTACCATTAGGAGTAAGTCCTAGTGGGCCTGTGCCGAACTATACTTACCTGGCAGGAGATATACTTTAAATTCAAAATAGACATACAAGAATCCAGACTTAGTAAGAAAAAATATTGTAAAGCATTTCATTATTAATTTTATATAGATTTTATATAGATTACATTTTGTATAGATTATAAATTAATTTTATATTACATTAATTTTATATAGATTATCAATTTTAATAGATTATTAATTTTATATAGAATACATTATTAATTTTATATAGATGACAATATTTTGGATATATTGAGTTAAGCAAGGTATACTATTAAATTCAATTTTTCCTGTTTCTTTTTATTTTGAAATGAGACTACTGGAAAATTTAAAATTGCATGTGTTACTCACATGTGTGGATTGCATTGCACTGAATTGGACAAGGCTGATCTGGAGTGATACCTTGGAGATGGAAGGAATCAGGCACATTTGAAATGTGTTCAGGAGAATAAACTAAAGCAGCTAGGTTGGTGATTTATTGGGAGAAGATTATCAAGGATTATATCTCTGTTTCTGATATGAACAGGTAGACACATGCATTATTTCTTGAGATAACTGAAGAAGGAGCTGGGAGGAGAGTATAAAGATAGTGATTTCTTGTTGGGTCCTATTGAGTTTGATGTTCCTCAGAAAATATCTGAACAGGACATATGACTCATTCTGTTTTCTGTTGCTAATAACACAATACCACAGACCGGGTAAGTTATAAAGAAAAGAGCTTCTTTGTGGCTCACAGTCCTGGAGGTACAAGGCCTGGGGACCACATCTGGCAATGGGCTCATTGATGGCAGAGTTCCTGAGGTGGCACAGAGCACCATGTAGTAAGAGACAGGGAGCACATGTGTGTCTGTGTGTATCTGCTGTTCTCGCCCTTTTTGAATAAATACACTATGATTCTATCATGGGGGCTCTATCCAAAAACTTTCCTAATCCTAATGACCTCCCAAAGTCCCACCTCCAAGGACCACAGTGATTTAAGTTTCCTCTCTCTTAATAGCTCACAATTGGGGTTAAATTTCAACACATAAAAGTTTGGGGTGCATACTCAAACTATAACCAAATCACACAACATATACATTGGGGAATTGGTACAAGAAGCTATATAAAGCCAGGGGGATGGTTGAACTCAAGAGGAAACTGGCAATTTAAAGAGAAGACTGAGGAGGAACAGAGAGTAAGAGGCTAACACAGTGTTTGATCAGAGGAAAAGGAAGGAGACAGCACCTTATCAAAGACTCTTGAGGCAAAAACCACAGAATGAGGAGAATCACTGACATTTTTTTAAATTAATTAATTTATTTTTTAAGGAATACAAATTTCGTAAGTATAACTTCAGGAATATTGTGGTTCTTCCCACCATATCAACCCTCCTACTCACACTCTCACTCCTCCTCCTCTTTCTCCCCTTCCCAGTCTCATTCTCCATTAAGATTCATTTTCAGCTGTACACAGAAGACCAACTCTATACTAAGTAAAGATTTCAACAATTTGCACACACACACACACACAAACTATTTGAGAACTAGTTTTACAGTTAACTCTCATAATACAACTCATTGAGGACAGAGGTCCTGCATGAGGAGTTAGTGCACAGTGACTCCTGTCATTAATTTAACAATTAACACTCTTATGTATAACATCAGGAGAATCACCAAAATTGAAATTTGGTGATGGACACAAGGTAGTTTATTTTTATTGTTCTCTCTATATTTTTGTATTTTCAGCTTTCCATAATGTAAAGTTGCTGTTGAGTTTTTCTAGAAAACTCAATGATTTAGAAAGAAAGAAGCTTAGATGTATTCTTTGGGTAGGATTCAATGAGACCCTTCATAAAATTCTGTAAGAGTGAAATTATATGGATATTTATAACTACATTAATGAAAAATAAAATAGATATAGTTCTGAAATCTTAATAAGGCTTGTCCAATGAAAACATATCTTGTTCATTTTTTCCCTCCTATGGCAATAACTGTGTAACTTCATGTAATTTGACAAGGAGAAATGTGAGAAATGTAATTATTCATGTACTTAAGTGAGAAAGATGATGGAAATATGAAAGTTTGGAGTTATCCTTTGATTTTTCATCCCCCTCTGCTGACCTAAGAAAGGAACAAGACACGTAGGTGTGAAACAGAGATTTTAATAAATTAGAAGATAACATACAATAGCTTAAATAAAGGATCATCTCGTCAGCCTCATTGTTCCCAAATAAGATTTAAGTCAGTGAAGAGAAAATATTGGCTAAGTGTGCAGTTATTTTGCTTATAAATGAGAATTCCTAGGATTTTTATTATAATAATTTTAAGCGTCCAAAATCAATAGATCCCATTCCAATATATTTTTTCTTCTCTTGACATGAGTAAACTACAATTCAAAGAGAAGTAAATAAAAGAAGTCAACAGTTCAGGTTAAATTGCACTGAAAAGTTTAACACAATGTGAACTCTAGGAAAAAATCCTAAATTCTTTCAAAAACATACTGGGAACATATCTTTGTATGGAAAAATGAATTATTTTATTATGTGACTAAAATATAAAATTCACAAAGAGGATATATAAGAAATAAGGATAAGAAATATTCAAATTAGTGATCTAAATTTGGATTATTCAACAAATGCCTTTGAAACAGCAGATCAGCTATTTTGAACAACTTATAATAAAAATAGAATTATATTCCTAACACTGTATGACAAATACACTAAAATAAACTCCAGATGAGTTGAAAAATCAGATATAAAATGAAATAGAAATGATAAAGTATACATAAGTAGTTAAATATAGATGCAGGAAACATAAAGGGAAATACTTATAAATTTAACTTTATGAAATTCAGGACATTATAAACACTCTAAACCAAACTAAAGACAAACTATATTTTGGAGGAAATATTTACTTTACATAAGAAAAGGCTTATATAATCAATAAGAAATCTTAAGGTATGATAAGAAAAACTCGTGAATATTCAGTGAAAATATAGAAAAATAAACATAAAAGAGAAATCTCCAAAACTAAAGTACCACTTCATGTAACTACCAAAGATTTTTTAAAGGTTTATTTATTTTGAAAGTCAGAGCTACAGAAAAAGAGAAGGCGGGACACAGGAAAAGAGGTCTTCCATTCACTGCTTCACTCCCCAAGCGGCCACAATGGCCAGCAGTAGGCCAGGCTAACGCTGGAAACCAAGAGCTTCTTCTGGGTCTCCAATATGGGTGGCAGGGGTCCAAATACTTGAACCATCTTTGTCTACTTTCCCATGCCATTAGCAAGGAGCTGGATCCAAAGTGGAACAGCAGGGACACAAGGCAATGTCCATATGGGATGCCAGCGTTGCAGGCAGTGGCTTTATCTGCTATGGCACAACACTGGCCCCACTACCAAAGATTAAAAAAAAAATTAAATGCTGCTCTGAGAGTATGTGATGTCTCATATTTTGGTGATATAACCTACTGCAGTCTTTTTTGGTTTATTTGAAATTTGGCAAATTCAAACCTAAAAATTTTAGTTCACATAGATTATAGCTTAATTTTAGTTTATATAGTTTAGCTTGATCTGTAAATTTTATTTATACACTATATTTCAAAAAGTAATCATGGCTATAAATAAAAAATGAATAAACAAGCATACTCATTAAAATATTTAAAACAGCTTGCATTTCTGGGAAGAGAGGATTGATTAAATAAAGCATGTTGCTGACATATAGTAAATGTCATTCAGGGAAGATGTGGAGATAAATATCTAATGTTGTTAACATAATCAATTTTTAAAAATGATAACAAAAAGCATGGTCTCACTTCTCACATATGATTGTACAATACACACCAAAATGTCAAAGCAGTTATTTTAGGGTAGCAGATCAATAAAAACTTTTTCTCCTTCTGGCTTGTCAGAACATTTTATTTCATATTATTTCCACCTTCAAGGTTCACTTTTTAAAATTATGAAATGTTTAAATATATGGAAAAGTATGAGAAAACTTCAAAAAGTTCATGGAAAAGGGAATTTAAAAAATTATTTTGGTGCAAAAAGTTTTGATGTGTAGTTTTTTTCATAATGCAAACCTTCCATGAACTTATTGAAGACCCCTTGTATAAATGGACTTCAAAATTTTTACACAAAAATAAACTTACCTTGTAAGGGCCTTTATCTATGGACTTTTTGAAAAATGCCCTTGTATAAAGTCTAAACACCATTCCAGAACTGGAAACTCAATTGTGCCACATCTCAACCTTTTACTATGTTAATTTCAGGAGATTTTCCCTTCTTTCTCTGCCCCCTCCCTCACTCCCTCTTTCCCTTCCTTCCCTTCCTTCCTTCCTCCTCTCCTCCATCCTTTCCTTGATTAATTTCAGAATTAAATGAGTACAGTAATATTTACATTTTGTAAGTAAGTAACAGGACCAGGAGTTGCTTTCCTACCTTAAACAGCTAAATTGTTCTTATAGGAAACAACCACTTTCTGGCATTAGACCAAGGCAGGCAGCACCGTGACTCCAGGAAAAGCACACAAAGTAGGGAGCGTAGCTTTACCTGTACTCCTGGAGGTAGTAGTTGCATCTAGTTGCATCTAGTGCAGACACATTTCACAACTTCCCGCCTTAGCTACTCTTCCTTCACCTGGCCTGAATTTGTTGCTAACAACCCACATAAGTTTTTACATTTACATTTAGATTATGTATTAGCCATTATTTCTATCTTAGGCAAGTCAATAACTATAACAAGTACTACGGAATGGGTTTATGTACAACAGACACTTATCTCTCACAGTTACAGAGACTGAAATCTGTTTCAGGGTGCCAGCGTATCTCTTCAGGGCGGCAGACTGCATCTTCTCACTGAGTCTGCACACGGTGGGAAAATGATGGGAGAACTCTGTCTTACCACAATGCACCCATCCCATTCACAGTACTCTGCTCACAACCTAATTGTCTACCTCCTAATAGCATCACATTAGGAGTTAAGATTTCAACATGAGTTTGTGAGGTACACATTTAGTACATAAAGTACTATATGGCATTGTTTTAACATTTTATAGATATAATATCACAATTTTTTTAAGATTTTTTCGCTTTAATCTCTGAAAGCCCAGCTTATCCTCTTTAATACATAGTGTTCTGTTATATGAATCTGTGATAATGTATTCATCCATCCATTCTGAAATACTGAAAAAAGTTAAAACAAAAATATATTCATTTCTTTGAATGAAGTTTCCTAGGTAATCACACTTCTAGCAAAGAGAGTCAGTTTAGCTTTGTTTAAAGGTCAACTGAATTTTAATGTGCAATTCACCATCAAGCTGACAAAAGCTACATACTTTTCTGAACCAAAAAATGGAACTAAAGCTCACTCCTATTTCTCAGGGGCTTAGCACATTATAGATGGCCAGTAAATATTTGTTGAGTAAGTTAATGTTGAATATGTTGAAGTTTGTCTCAAGAAGAAATCTGGGAAAGAACATGTTAGTGTCAAAAAGTGGAAGTTTCACAAACATGGACTGTTTTGTAGTGAAGATTTAGAGCTGAATATATACTTTAATTTTTATTTATTTTTTAAATTTTATTTGAGAGGCAGAGAAAGAGAGAAAGAGAGACAGAGACACATAGTGAGAAAGAGCTCCCATTTGCTGGTTCACTCACCAAGTGCCTGCGAAAGCCAGAGCTAGGCCAGGCTGATACTAGGAGCTAGGAACTCAGTTTGTGTCTCTAACATGGATTATAGATATTAAACAACTTGCTTGCTCCCAGAGTGCACAGTAGCAGGCAGTTAGAATCAGGAGTGGAGCCTGAACTC